>NW_022196543.1:0-429347 GCF_008641045.1 Pistacia vera
AACAGAAATGTGAAAGGTTCTCTTTTATTTGATTATACATTTACAAAACATACTGTCGTAATAAGTGTAATGTCAATTATATAATTGGGTAGTAATCTAGTAGTAAAGAGTAAAAAAAGGATTTAATATAGTTTTTTAAGTTCGAGTCTCTTTAATAATAAAATAATAAAAAAAATATCTAATATAGTCTCTCGAATTTAAGTCTTCATGATTTTCTTTGAGGGCATTAGAATTTTTATCTAGTTAATAGTTTCAGGGTCTTAACAAATTAGTTAGATGCACACAAATTAACTTAGACACTTCTAATTATAAAAATAATAATAATAATAATAATAATAATAATAGACTAGTGGAGGAGTTAAACAATAAAATAAGAATGTGATACCTTAACTTATTTGGACGTAAAGCTTCATTTTTACGAAAGAATCTAGAAAGCCAAGGACTCTTAAATAGATATATCAGTTAGGCATAAGTATAATAGATACAAATTGTATTGATTATGAATGCTATTTGAATATAAATTTTGGATTACAGGTGAAAGATTAACTTTTTAAGTTAAAAGGGTAACTTAATATATTAACAGAGTAATAATTATCGTAACCAAACTATCTCTGGGTAATCGAGTGGTTTGATAGGGACTCTTGAGTGTATTACTCAGAGGTTCTAAGTTCGAATCCCTCATCGGTTGCTAATAGGGATAGCCACTAGAGTTCTTATTTGACACAGTTGTTTCAAGGTCCCGATAGATTAGTTGAAGTACGTGTAAACTGAGTTGAACACCACTGATTATCAAAAAAAAAAAAAAAAAATTATCATAACCAAATCTCTCATCTATCCCTACCTTTAGGGAAATTTATAAATTTTCTGTTTCTTTGAGGACACCATGCTTCCCATTGCCTGTTAAGCTTGGAGGGCATGGGTTCGAGTGGTGGGGAAGGCGAAAGAAACTCGGTGGTCCAGGGCCGGGGATAGTCCTAGTGAGTCACGCTGGGGTCAGCCCAGAGTGGGCCCGTAAGGGGTCGATCAGCCCAGCCCAAGGGTGTAGATTTGGGTCATGACAATTTTCCTATGAGCGACCTGATATGGTCTCCTTTCGCAAGGTCGACGACCTGGATCATACCCTATTCAGTGCCGTATCGGTGCGCCTCTTATCTTAACCGATGTTAGTGACCTGGTTATACTTAGCATATTTATGTTGAAGGCTAGGAATCACATCGCTCTGCAACTAACATGCGACGAAGAGTGTTCTGTTCCAATGACCTCTTCAGATGTTATCTGTTGCGCTTGACAGCTAATCCATTAATGAAATACCCTTTATTATGACAAACGTGTCCTGTGTGCAATAAGTGACAGCCATGCGTATTAAATGTAAGTCAAGCTGAAACGACATTCTTTATTAGGGCATTAAATGCGGATGAGAGCGCATTCAATGTGGAGGAGGGAAATGAGCCGTCGCTCGATTATTTCAACGGAGAGAAGCGACGATTGAATTTCTCGAAGCGTGGTGATTACTCCTTCTTGCCGATTGATGACACGTGGTCACGATCAACGGCGAGAGATCATTTCTGCCCAAACATCGCTTGGCTTCGAGAAAACCAATTGCTGCTTTCTCCACTATAAAATCCCAAGCTCGCCTTAAGCAATGTCACAACACTCATTGTTTCAGAAAAAGCAAGAAGCTTTCGGAAGACCAGATTTTCCATCCTTCGAGTTGGTGCACATTTGACGTTCATAGCAAGAAGTTCAATCCCCACACCCAAGAGGTAAGGAAGATCCTTCCATTAATTTCCTGTTTCTGTTTTGTAGATAACCATGTGATAACAGTGGGTGTTTATGGGCGGTCGAACGGAGAATGGGCTTTCTTTTAGGGCCTGATCTTTGGGGGTGGTTCCGAAGGATTCTTAGGGTTTTTCTAGGGTTCAAGGAAGACACATTGTGTTTTTCTGTTCTTCCACGTCATTGTACGAAACTTTGTACGAAGATTGAGTAATCCTTGCATGTCGGTCTTTTTCAAACCCTAGAAAAGATGGACCCTTCAGCGACCAGGACAGACGAGGGGACAAGCTCACCGGTGCAGAATGCCCCAGCGGCTCTCTCACAAGAAATTTTATCGGTGGCCATCGAAGAGGAAATACAGAAAGCAGTTGACCAATACGCACTTAGCGTAGATGTCTACCAGTACATGACGCATACAGCTCGAAATCCGCCAGAAGGAATGGTTGCGATCTCCGAGAATATCTTCAAATGTGCAGAGTACTGATTCCCTTCCATCCCTTTATAAGGTCGATCCTTGATCACTTCGGGGTTGCACATTTACAGCTGACGCCCAACACGTATATGATAGCCGTGGCTATGTATATCGCATGTGGTGAGAGCGGTCTCGACGAGTTGACTACGCTAGAGCTCGCTTGCTCGTATTATCTGAAAAAGAGCAAGGACAATGACTCTTATTACCTCTCGAAGCGATCCACGATCAAGGGAGGCATATTCAATTACCCTAGTAATGTCGGGGTATATGAGACGAAGTTTTTCTTTTTCTATTATGATGGCATTTGCCATTTAAGGGAGCCAAGTAGGTTTCCCCTTCTTTTACTTAGTCGATTTCTTTTCTTTTAATCTTTGCTAACGAACTATTCCGTGTCTTCGCAGGGAACAAAACGACCAGGTTGACGGCTCTCACTGACTTTAACAGGATAACAACTTTTGGCCTTTTGCCTGATTAGAGTTGCGACGCAAAACTACTCGTGACGACCTCTAACTTGAGGAAGTACAACTTTTTTTAATTCCGAAGCGACCTTGGAATTCTTATCGAGTAAGTGTCCGTAGCCTTAGCCAATCTTATTTTTTACATACAGCAAATTGTTTTGCTAATGATATTTGTATGCAGCGACCATACCACCCAAAGTGCCTAGGTCGTTGAGAGTCAGGGGGTTTGTCTTCCCTCAGGTTGGTGCCATGGGACCAGTCGAGGCAAGCCCTAGTGGTACCCTTGTTGGAGGAACACCGGTAGGAGCACCAACTCCGGTCGAATAGCTAGCAGACGCTCCTCAGCCTACGGTTGCTTGTCCTAAGAAGAAGATTGTGGCCCAAAAATCCAAGAAAAGGAAGCGGTTATAGGTCAAGGAATTAGAGTCTGAGCCGGAGGGCTTGGGCATTTAGCCTAGAAGGTTGCAGACTTACCAGGCCTTTCGCTCGGGAGGGGGCATTACACTTGCCCCCGAGGGTTCACGCGGGGGGCAAAGGAAGACCGCGGCTCTTGGGAGAAGAGCGGGAAAAGAAACTGTGGGCGAGACGCCACCTGCTGCAGGAGCTGCCACACCTGTGCTGGACTCTTTGAGGCAATTCTCGGAGCATTTGCAGCCGATGATGTTCACCATACTAGAGTGCCAACTTGCAGAGGCCTTTGAACAGTTCGTGGCCTCCAACCCTGTGGACTTGATTACCATGGCGTTTCAGTTACAAAGTTAGGTAAGAGGGTTCGTCCTCATCAAGGACTTTCTTATATCTCCCTTACTTTTTCAATGAAATGAAATTTAACCCCCTGTTCCCTTTGCTATGTAGTCTCTGCTCGCCATGCACTTGGCCTAGTAAAAGACTTAACTGGGAGCTGCTGAAGGGCTCGTCGAGCTGAAAGAGGAGAACGCGCAACTCAAGCGGGACTTAGAGGCTGTGCAGACGGAATTGAACCTGTCAACCGTTTAGGTGAACCAGTGCTTGTCAGAAAGGAATGCTATGCTTCGCACGGTGGACTTCCAGAAGGCCAAACTGGAGAAGAGGGGAGAGGAGATCAAAGAGCTCCAAAGGACAATGGTCAAACTCACCAAGGAGGCTGGCGAGTAAGAGCTGGAGCTACAAGCGAACTCTGAGCAGGCCTTGCAAGCAGAAGAAGACAGGGCGAGGTTGTGGGAGACAACCGAGAAGTATAGATGGGCACTTGAGGCGGAACTGGAATTGTGCCAAGGGCGTGTCGCTTCGTTAACCGAAGAGGTGAAGCGACAAGAGCTGGAAATTGAGAGGAGAGCCGCTGACTGGTCCATCTAGTCCATTTATGCCCTGCGACCAAAGAATCTGAACATGGACCTCACTGATCTCCCGGATGACTACCAGAGGATCCTCGCTTCTATGGCACAGGCCGACGACGAGGAGAAAGGTCAAGGGCCTTATCCGAAAGATGAGCATCCAGAGGAGTATGTTCCGTAGGAACCGGCAATTGATCGGGTGGTTGGTGGCCAACCTGAAGATACCGAGGTCGCCTCTTGAGGGCCTGGGAATGTAGGCCAATGATTGTTTCTGCTTTTCTTTTTCACAACCGTGCCTATGCTCACACATCTGTATCTGTTTTTAACTATAATAAATGAAGAGAACATTTCTTTAATCATTTGTGAGTACTTATAATTTTTTTGTGCCTCACAAACATTACACATGTGGACATAAGGTCGATTTCTAACTATTTGTGATAGTACTTATACAAATATTACATATGTGAACAGAAAGGCACACCTGCGAGAAACAATATTACATAAGAGTTATCTTATTTATAGAGCTTAAAAGAGTAAATCTTTACAGGAAAATTAGAAAATGAATTCGGAATTACTAATAATAAGGGCGAAGATGTTCAGCATTCCAAGCTCGCGGTATTTCAGAACCGTTGAGCCTTTTAAGGTAATAAGTCCTCGGTCGTATTGTAACGCCCCACTTGAGGTACGTAGTTAAGATTTGATGAATGACTTGAATGTTTATTGAATTATCCTCATTTGAGTCTGTATGTTGTTAATATTGTTTGGTTAGCCCTTGGTTGAAAGGGTGTATTAGTTTGGTTGAGTGGTTGCCCTGAAAATTGTAAGACTTGGCTAAATCTTGATGTTACAGTCTTCGGCGGGGCGAAGAAGAAGCTTCGCCGCAACGATGAAGTGCCACAACCCCCGTTCCGCAGCGAAGACTCGGCTGAAATTTCCCTTGAGTTTTTAGAGAATTCTTCCTTTTGGGGCTCAATGACCTTTCTACCCCTAATTAGCAGGAAAAGTGGGGAGTGAAATGCAAGGAAATTGCGTGGAGAATAGTTTGAATGGGGATGTTTTTGCAAAGAATTAAAGGGCATAGGTGTAATTCTAAGAAGGAGTAAGGGTATAATGAGAAAGAGTGGAGAAAATATGAGATATTAAGGGTTTAGCTTTAGAAACCTTTTCATTTCTCCCTTTCCACCGCCTCTTTCATCCTTCAATTCTCTCAAACTTTCATTCAATTTTCCAAGGATCTTTGAAGAGTTTTTGACTAGAAATTGATACAAGTTGATCCTAAGCACTTAAATGTGAGAATCCTTACTCTAGATGTGAATTTTATTGGTGAAAGAGTAGGATCCTTATTGAGTTTGTGTTTAAGGTTTAAGAGAAAGTATCAAGCCATCAAGAGTAGAGAGCTCAAGTGGATTCTACTTGAGCCTAAGGTAAGTAAATCCACCTAATTTGTGATTTGCATGATTGAATGATGTGTAGAGATTTATATATAATTAATGGTTGGATTTTTTTATGTTTGAAATGAGTTGATGGATTTATGAATAAGTTTAATGTTGATTTATGAAGAAATTTCCACCATGAGAAGGGTGGATTGTGTTGGTAAAAATTGGTACAAGTATGGATAGAATTAGAAGAATTTGAGAGGAATATTTGAAGTGTGCTTTCTTTGCAGGATGTGTGATGATTTAAAGGAGTTGAACTCCAATTTTGGATGGTTAGAAAGAAGTATAATTAAAGTTAGAATAGAGTTTATGTATGCACACATATTGTTTGATGAAATGCCTAAAAGAAGCATGAGTAGAAGTAGAGAACCTTACTTTATGCAACATAGCATATTTTGCATTTCATGAATGCATATAAGAAATATTCTAGGCATGAGCCATCCATATGCATATGTTTATTTGAGTAATGACATAGGAAAAAAATATGAGAAATGAGAAAGAAACACTCTAAGAATAGAGATAAAGCAAAGAACTAATTCTCTTAGAATAAAGAGAAAGAAAGAAAGAATTAGCACTAAAGAATAAAATGAATAATAAGTGCTAAAGAAGAGAAAAGAGAATAGGTTGTGCGATGGGGAGCCCGTGATTGTAGAAATTATCCACGTGTAACCGCCATGAGAGAGCGGTCTCCGCCATGAGAGAGCGGAATGAGAATGAGAAAATGATTTCTTATAGCCATGAGAATACATGCGGATGAGGGCTATATACGAGAGAGAGAGTACACTCACATGGCTAAGGGTTCCAAATCTACGCATCAACTAAAAACCGATCGGCAAAGAATAAGAATGAATAAGAATGAGAAAGACAAGAAAAGAAAGAAAATGCATTGCCTTGCATTAGTGCATATGCATCTCATCCGTACATGTTAGCATGATATCTCTTATGGCTGATGAGAATATAGAGAAAGAAAGAAAAGAACAGTAGAAACAGAGAAAGAAAAGAGAGATTTAATTTGAGAAAGTGACTAGAGTAAGGAAAGAATTGAAAAGTGATACACGGGGATAGCGGAGTAAAGGATTACTTACTGAGCATCTTTGTGCTCACCCCGTTGTTTTCTATGTTTTTCAGGACATAAGTGAGGACATGGTCGGATGGAAGTCGGCAAGCGGGGAGACTTGGCTGCACTGTCCACTGTTTTTTAGAGTCTTTTTGTATAAATGATGTTGTACTATATAAAGAATGTATTTATTAAGTAAAAGAAAATTTTTGGGCCCAACCATTTTAATAAATATATTTGTCTTTTTATTAATACATTTTATGAATATGATAGTAGAAAGAAGTTGTTACATGTATCACCTTAGTGACGCGGTATGAGCCTTCCCAATTTGGCCCCAATACTCCAGCACTTGGTTCTCTTGTACCGAGAATGACTTCTTTCAAAACTAGGTCGCCGACCTAGAAGTCTCTTCTCTTGACTTTAAAGTCGAAGAATCTTTTCGCACGCTGCTGGTAGACTGCTATCCTCGACTAAGCCTTGCCGCGATGTTTTTCAACTAAATTCAGACTTGCACGCATAAGCGCTTCATTGTTTGTTTCATTGAACAGGTTTCTCTGAAGTGAACCAATCCCTACTTCCACTGGGATCATTGCCTCGCAGCCATATGCTAGCGAAAAAGGTGTTTCTGAAGTAGAGGTTCTCGGAGTTATCCTGTATGCCTATAGAACTTCTGGGAGGTCGTCGACGTAATTACCCTTGGCAGCGCCAAGCTTAGCTTTCAAAGTATGCTTGATGGTCTTATTGACAGCTTCAACCTGGCCATTTGCTTGCAGTCTTGCGACTGAGGTGAACTTTTTATGGATCCCCAGCTCATCGCAAAACTGCTTGAACTCCTCGTTATCGAACTGCTTCCCATTATCAGAGATGAGGGTATGAGGAATTCCGTAGTGGCACACTATGTTTTTGAAGATGAAGTCCTTGAGCTTTTTGGTAATGATCGCGACCAAGGGTTCGGCCTCAGCCCACTTGGTAAAGTAATTCACTACGACCACCGCATACTTGACCCCTCCCTTTCCAACTGGCATGGGTCCAATAAGATCAATTCCCCACATGGAGAATGGTCAGGGGCTAGTCATGGTTATCAGTTGGTGGGAAGGAGTTCGCTGTATATTCGTGAACCGTTGGCATTTGTCACACTTTTTTTACAAAGTTGAAGGTATCCTCTTGGAGTAAGGGCCAGTAATACCCTTGACAAACAACTTTGTTTGCGAGGGATCGCACGGCGGTGTGGTTACCATAGATCCCTTCATGTATCTCCCTCATGATATAGTATGCTTCCTCATCAGTTACACATTAGAGGAGAGGGGCGCTAAACCCTCGCTTGTACAATTGATTTCCTATAAGTGTGTAACGAGCAGCTCTAGTCTGCATGGTTCTTGCCTCGATCTTGTCATTGGGCAAGGTCCCATCTCAGAGATACTGAATAATTATGGTCATCCAGGAAACTGATTTTGTCACATTCACAGCTTGTAAGTGTGTAATTGATCTGTCACAGTGTGTAATTCAAACCCTCGCTTGTACAATTGATCTCCTATAAGTGTGTAACGAGCAGCTCTAGTCTGCATGGTTCTTGCCTCGATCTTGTCGTTGGGCAAGGTCCCATCTTAGAGATACTAAATAATTATGGTCATCTAGGAAACTGATTCTGTCACATTCACAGCCTGTTCGGGCGAGCTGATGCTAGAGATCTCTATGAACTGAACAAGAATACTCTCTAGTGCATCTGAGTATAGCGACGAAGTTATTTTTTCCAAGGCATCTGCAACAAAATTACTGTCTCTAGGAATCTGCGTGATCGTGAAGTGCTTGAATGGCTCGAGCGCGACCTTAGCTTTTTTCAAATAACTGATCATGTTTTCTTCCTTGGCCTGATATTCTCCCAAGATCTGGTTAACAACCACCATGGAGTCGCTGTGAATGCTGATCGCGATTGACCCCATTTCTCTTGCCAACCGCAAACCAGCAAGCAATGCTTTGTACTCAACTTCGTTGTTGGTTGCTTTGAACCCAAACTGAAGAATAACGTGGATACAAGTCCCTTCGGGACTAAGGAGGAGAAGGCCTGCCCTGACCCTTTTCCTGTTTAAGGATCCATTGACATAGAGGCTCCAGGTCAATAGATTCTAAATGGTTCCTGGGTGACTTCATTGTCCTGTTGCTCGGATTCCTTAACCGGTTGGTGTGAGAACTCCGAAATGAAATCGACAACAACCTGCCCTTTAATGGTTGCTTTCGGTCTGTACTGTAGATCGAACTGACTTAGTTCCATCGTCCACTTGAGCAGCTTACCTGAATCCTCTGGTTTCTGAAGGACTTGCTTGAGTGGATAGTTGGTCAATACATGGATTGTGTGGGCATGGAAATAAGGTCGCAACTTCTTAGAGACGATCAGCAGGGCATAAGCTAATCGCTCCATTTCTAGATATCGCATTTTGGCATCCAGTAGACATCTGCTCGCATAATATACCGGCCATTGGACCTTATCTTCTTCCCGAATTAGAGCTGCACTGACTGTATGCTGAGAGACGAACATGTACAAAAGAAGAATTTCCTGAGGGAGAGGCTTGGACAGAAGAGGTGGCTTTCCGCAGTGCTCTTTGATGCTCTAGAAAGTCTGTTAGCATTCGGGAGTCCATTTGAACTTCTTATTGGCCCTAAGTATATTAAAAAATGGAAAGCAGCGATCTGTTGCCTTTGATATGAAGCGACTGAAAGCCGCTATTCACCCATTGAGACTCTAAACCTGTTTTCGGTTGGTCGGGCTTCTCATATCAATGAGAGTTTGGATCTTTTTGGGGTTGATTTCTATTCCCCTCTGGTTAACCATATACCTCAGGAATTTTCCTGAGGATACTCCGAATGAACACTTGAGAGGATTGAACTTCATTCTATACCTCCGGAGTATAACGAACATATCAGCGAGACGCGCTATGTGATCTGAAGCGAGATGCGATATGTGATCTGAAGCGATATGCGATTTGACCAGCATGTCATCAACATAGACTTCATTGATTTTTTGATCTGCTTGGAAAACATTCGGTTAACCAGTCACTGGTAAGTCGCCCCAACGTTCTTTAGGTCAAAGGGCATAACCTTATAGCAATATAGCCCCCGATCTGTAACAAATGAGGTATGCTCTTCGTCCGGCGCATACATCAGAATCTGATTATATCCCGAGTATGCATCCATAAAACTCAGCAGCTCATGCCCAGAGGTGGCATCAACGAGCTGGTCAATTCTTGGCAAGGGAAAGATGTCTTTTGGATAGGCTTTGTTAAGATCGGTAAAGTCAACACAGGTCCGCCATTTGTCGTTAGGCTTCTTTACCAAGACCGGGTTGACAACCCAGCTCGGGTAGAGTGCCTCTCGGATGGATCTGTTTAAGAGGAGATTATCTATCTCAATTTTCAAGGCAGTACATCGCTCGGGATCTATTGCTCTTCTCTTCTAGCGAACCAGCCTGACCTCACCATTAATATTCAAGGCATGGCATATAATATTCGGGCTGATCCCGACCATGTTAGTATGAGTCCATGCGAATACGTTGATATTTTTCCTGAGGAAGTTGGTCAGGTCTTTGGCGAGCTAGGGGTTGAGATTACTTCCGATTCTCAACACTCGACTCGGCTCGCTTTGATCAATCGATACCTTAGATAGGTCCTCGACCGACCCACTACGAGGGCATTCCTGGATGCGAGGATCCATGTTATCCTCAACTGGGTCAAGCTGTGGCTATATCCTGCTGATCGTCATTGCCTGCTTAGGGATGCCGATTAGAGTTCTTTTTCCCTTGCACGCCATCTGCACTGCCCTTACATAGCAGTCGCGAGATGTGCGTTGAGATCTAATTACTTCCCTTATCCCCGTCGGAGTGGGGAACTTCATCTTCAGATGGTAGATTGAAGTGATTGCTTTGAAACTTCGTAGTAGAAGTCATCCCAAGATGCCATTGAAAGCGGATGGACAGTCCACTACTAAGAACTTAGTCATTTTGGTCATCTCATTGGTCTCTCCCAACGTGACCTGGAGCGAGATCATCCCTTTGGGAATCAAATGATCCCTGGTGAAACCAGACAAAAGGATAGAGGTAGGCTTTAGATCTGCCTCGTCTAGTTTCATCTTCTCGAAGGCTCGCCATTGTCCACCAACATTCTGTGGACCTTGCACCAACCTATTTCAGGCGCGATGACGAGAGTATCGTCGTGGGAATGATGCAATTGCATCGCATCTTTCTCAGAGAAGGTGATTTCCTCCTCCCTATGAACCTTGGCAGGTCGCGGCATCGTGCTCATCAGTCATCACACTTACGGGTCATGACGGGCTGCGCGAGCATACCTTTCTTGGGCACCTCGAGAGTTCCCTGCGAGGTGCGGTCTTCCAAAGATGATCCCTACACAATGGAGACCTTTGCGACCACGATACTTCTTTTCTGGTTCCTCTTGATTTTTCTCCCAAACGGGAGCAAAGTCATCGACATACTCTTTGAAGTGCCCCTACTTAATAAGGTCCTCAATTGCTTGCTTGAGGGCCCGACACTCATCGGTGTGGTGCCCATTATCCCGATGATAACGGTAGTACTTTTTATTATTTTTGGTCGACGTGGGATTCTTTATGAGTTCAGGCTCTCCAAGCAAACCGGCCTCCTCTGATTTATCCAGAATAGCCGATACTGAGGCATTCAAGTAGTGTATTGACTCTTGTTGCAATCGTGACAAGGAACTGGGGCATAGGATTTCTTGGGCTCGTACTGCTGCTTCTTTCCTTTTCGTTGATCGTCATTAGCCCATCTGCGATCAACCCTCCTATTCTCCCCCCGGTTGGGAGCACTACTCGAAGGACTGGGGTCGTGGCGATTGAGCGCAGCCATGGAGTTTTCAATCTAGAGGTACTTTTTAGTAAGGTTGTAGAAGCAAATGAGGGAAACGTCATCCTCAGATTGCAGCTCCTTCCACAAGTCTATCTACGTGCAAACTTCCGCCATAATGAGAGTCCGAACGGACTTTTTGGGAGTGTGAGCCACTTTGTGGAGCTCCCTGTGGAACCCCTGTATATAAGATTAGAGGAATTCATCCTTATTTTGTCGTATGTTGCTCAGATAGCTTAGCAGCATTGAGAACTTCCTGTTTACCTGGAAGTGCCTCAGAAATGTCGAGCTCATTTGAGGCCACGAGTTGACTGATCCTACTGGGAGTTACCTAAATCATCACTTGGCATGGGTAGTAAGGGTTACCGCCAAGCAACGACATTTTGCCAAGTCAGAGACTTGGTGGAGTTCCATGATGTCGTTGAAATTCCCATCGAATGCTCGCATGTCGAACATTTTGAATCTTGACGGGAGAGGGGCGGCTAACACTACTGGAGAAAAGGGAGACGCCTCTGCGACCTACCCTTGCTCATTTTGTTGAGCCTTAAGCTGATCCAGAGCTTCTGTAGCTCCTCAATCTTAGGCAGCGGAGCTATCTGGGGATCAATTTTCGCAACGTGGGTTCGATCCTCACAGTTGCGGTTGAGAAGAGACCGCAAATCGGACTCTTCCTCACCTTGGTTAGGGGTTTCGGCCAATCTCAACACATACTGGCTGGAGCCGTGTGATGGCATTGAGCGGTTCGGGGAATCTTTCCGACCTCTGCGGTGGTACCAACTGACCCGCGGACGATGGGAATCCTCTGCACAATGATGATCGAAGTCGTCACTTTGGCGATAATGGGAATCTCCCCGCCTTGCACTTTTGTGGGAGTGCTCGTGCAACGTGGCGCAAGATGGTGTTTGTTAGTCTCTCGGAGCCTTTGGGTTCGCTGGGTGCCACTTGCTTTCCTTTTCTTTGACGCGTGGCATGAGCTTTCGCCCTCTTCCGCGCTTTCACGTGACCTGCAGGCGTTTTTGACGGTGGCACCACCTCATTGGATTCAGGTGGCACGACCTGATCCAATCGGTTTAGCCTTTGGCTAACCGTTTGGAGAGTATTATTGAATCTTTCCAAGTAACTCATGATGGTAGGATCAAGCCACGAGCTTGAAGGGATATCCCACATGATATCCTGCTGGACTGGCGACACTTCAGGAGAAGTGTCCTCCTATACCTAGGGGATCTCTTCATTGCCATAATTGGTTCGCTCATATTCGAAACCACGAGCCATTTGCTGTGGTGGGACATATTAGCATAGATTTTTCTGATGAAGAGTAGGTAATAAATCAGTCCCTTTTTCTAGCGTCAAACTGTTGATGCTTGATTTTAACACCAACTATTCGCACGTGAGAAATGCTAAAGAGAATTAGAAGTCGCACGTGATATGAGGGGATTGAATTTAATAATGAGTAATGCTATGTGCACTAACCAAATTATACTAATCCAAGTACTAACAATTGAAATTTTGAATTATTATTATTTTTTTTTTTTTTTAGTTTTTGTGGGGAACTGTCTGCCACGTCAGTTAGTGCTTAGGTTGTATGGTTTTTGGTTAGTGCATATAGCATTATTCTTTAATAATGGGTGAAAGGCAATATTTAAAGTGGTTTGGATGCTCAAAAACGAATCCTACGTCCACTGATATTGTATTACTCAGTAAGGTCAGGTCACGTTCAGCGAGCTGAGTTACAGTTTAGAGAATACGAGAGAGAGAGAGAGAGAGAGAGAAAGCTATTCTGGAGGAAAATTAGCTAATCCTGCAAATGAGAGGCAAGGCCTCTATTTATAGTGAGATAAACCAAGGTAATGATTACTAAATCTGCAAGTGGGTGGGTACTGTGCAAATTCTTCTCTGCGTCCCATTGCTCACCTGCCAGAGTGATTTCCTCGACTCTCGCAGGGATTGGACATGTGGACGATTTCCAACCATCCACTAACCTGGCACTCACCCACTGCACTGACAGTGGCATGCCACTTGCGTCATTATGAACGGTCGCAAAACCTTCCTAAGTTCTGACCACCCCATGCTAGCAAGACTCTGTGTCAGCCCTACTTTTTCAAGCATAAAATGTTTATAGCAAGGCTAGATTCAATGTGATATGATATTTGTTACAATGTATTCACTTACTCGTAAACATTCACACAAACTTGACAGAACAAAAAACAAATTCCTAACGCAAATCTCTGTATTTAGGCTTTGATCCCTGATGATATTAATCTCTCTTTGTAGCCAAAGGAGAGCATACTTTTTCCAAAATCCTTGCAATGGAAGACCAGAATCCTCCTTCCTTCTTAGATGAGGAGGTAAACTTGGTTGGTTCTTTCTTGGGATGGATTGTTTCAACAAGTGCCTCAACTTCTTCCTTTGCTCGTTGAAATACATTTGGTGCTTTAACTTCATTAATGGGTGTGTTCTCGTTGATGTCATCACTCCTTCCAGGTGTTTCTTTATGATGATGGGGCGGCGACTTTTCGTGGTGGATGAGAGCTTCAATTTCTTCCATTGCTCTTTCAATTAAAGTCGGGGCCTTGACCTCTTTCTCTGTTAACATTGAGGTTCAACAATCAAAGAAGGAATAATTTAACAATGCTTATAACAAAACAGGAGAATATTGTATATTAGCACTGAAACTTTTCCAACTGGTAAATATCTTAGACATGGAAAGAGCAATCAAAAATCAAAACCACCATAAAGCTGTCTAAAGCCTGAATGAACATATCAGAATGGGAATTCATACCTGTCAAAGAATCTAATTTCTCTTGATTTGACCCTGCCTTTGAAGATTGATTCCTGAATCAAATATCACACAACAACAATTAGATAACCAAACAAAACCCCTCAAATTAAATTTCTCATTCATTATTCAAACCTTTTTTCATTAGTTTGAGACTCTATCTTCTGATGGATTGTTTCAACAAGAGCCTCAATCTCCTCCTTGGCTCTTTCAAACATATTAGGCGCTTTGACATCACTTAAAGGGGTGTTTTCATCAATGCCATTTGGCATACCGTGAGTCTCTTTGTGATTGTTAAGTGTTCTTTCAGTGTGTAAAACAGCTTCAATCTTTTCATTCGCACTTTCAAATATATTGGGTGCTTTTGTATCTTTATCTGCCACATTACAGAATTTTAAATGCATCAACGCTCAGTTCGGCTTCTACATACAACAAATGAAAAAATGTTGGGCACCATTTTGCGATAAATATGGTGGTAAACATCAAGCCATTAGGCATGAATAGTAGATGCAATTTAAAACAAACGATGAAAAAGTAAAGAGAACAACAAATGTCGCCTTGGGTTGCTGATAAACTTCATGCTTTAGGAGAAGAAACTGCAAATTTGAAACAAACAAACAAGAATCCAACGCAGTCCATGTGGACTGTTTTTATTATAACGGAGCATCAAATGTTAAAACAAGACATATCAATTCCTATGACTTATTCAAGAACCAGATATGCACATTCTACCAAAACAAAAGCAAGTATCACCACTGGTAAACTTATGTAAATCAATAGGTTAAAGTTGGGATATAAATCCATAATCAATTCAATATATGAGAGAGAATTTAAGCATTGAGAGAATTAACCAAAATAAGACGATAAGTACGTACCTTGGAAAGATTGTGTTGAGTCTGCCATTAGCGTTTGTTGAGAGAGATTTTGGATCGCTGATTTCAGCGTTAGAGGAGAAGAGAAATGGAAGCCGAATCTTTTGTGTGTCTGGCTGTCTGCCAGATTGGACTATGTAACGTTACGTCCCACTAAAAAGCGGCTTATGATTTTGTTTAGAAGCGCTACCAGTTGTCATCTACCAATCACAACTTAACAAGTGTATTCCTCTATTGTACAACCATTATAAAACAAATTATTAATATATATTTATGAGCAAACGGCATGTTCTCAGTTCTCACCTGAGGTTTAGCGAAATTATAAGTGTATACCCCTGATTATATTTATTTTAAAATATCACCCTTAAACAAGTATTGTAAGTTAATTTTGAATTCTGACTTATGTTTTTATCATCCTACCTTTCACTTTTGATTTCACCCCCACCCAGCCGCGGCCACCGCCACCACCACCCCCCACTAAACCCACTCGACTGTCGTTCAGGCCTAATCTGGCTCGATTCTAGCGCTAATTGCCCAATCCAACACCACCATCATGATCTTTTCATCTCCCTCTCCAAAACCCCTCCACTTCGACTCCAATTCTGGCAATTCTCCGGATTGGTCAATCGACGTCAGAATCAAGCCAGATCAGGCATGAACGATGGTTGAGTGGGTTTGGTGGGTGGTGGTGATGGTGGTTGGGTGGGGTGAAATCAAAAATGAAGGGCAAGATGGTAATAGAACAAGTCATAATTCAAAATTCATTAACAGTGTTAGTTTAAGAATGAGAATTTAGAATAAATGCAATCATGGGTATGAACTTGAGATTTTGCTAAATCCTAAAGGGAACATGTCGTTTGCTCTATATTTATTATGCATCTCTTGGACTTATGTAACTGTTGCTTAATTCCATAAAATTTGATGTGCAGATTAAATTATATAAAATACTAAATAAATGTAAATTTTGGTGAAATAGAGCTTACAGTTATTCAACTTGAAATTAATACTAGAAGAATGACATGTGCATAATCTTTTTGATGATTTATTTTTAATAAATAAATGTTGAATTCAAGGTTTAAACCTTTGATCTCCCTCTGATTACATGATAATTTAAGGTACAATGTAATTATACGATACAAAAATGAATAATAATCAATCAGCATTTAAATTTCAATTACTGATATTCAACAAAGCTATGTATTTATATAATTAAATAAATTTATGATTAATCTTGTATTTTAATTTTTTAACTCCATAAGTTTTATTGGATCAGAGACCCACTTCTGTCCATCAACCCAATTTAAATATAAGGCCCTAATCCTTTCGGGACAAGTTCAGATTCCTTCAATTCCACTCGAATCAATTATTTTCTAACTAATCTTAATAATCATCACCAACTGGATTTGGTATTTGTATTGCTCTATATATTTAAAACCTGATTTGGTATAATATTTGGCTGACGAAATCAATTTTTGTTATAAATATATCATCAAGTTGCGGATTATACCAAATTTTATTTAAAGACCCAACTTAATCGTGACAAAATGTATTGGTATAGACTTTTGTTTAACCATTTTTTAACATAATCACAATATTTTTTTTCACTGAATTAAGTCAAATTGTTTTTCCATGTAAAAATAATATATGGGGTTATTTCTCAACCTTTTAAGTTTAATCAAATAGCAAAATTGTCATTGCAATTTCAAAAAATAGTAAAAATCTTCATGCTTTAATCAATAACTACCTAATTATCCCAATATCCCTGATATTTCTTTGTAGTTTATTTTAATATCAAAACTTAATGGTAGAAAATTTTGTTATTTCTATATAGGGGAGTTTTTGTTATTAATTATACTTACAGGAAATTATTGTAATTAACCCTAATTTATTTATTAAAGTATTATAACATGAGATGCCTCATGAATTTCAAAAATTAGTAATTTATTTATTAGCATATTGTAAAGTGTTATATCATACAAAATAATCCATATATATATATATATATATATTTGAAATATCCATTTTTAATTTTTGTCAAGGTATTTGGTTTGGGTGTTCATGGTAATAAAATGGGGAGACCCAATTTAGTACGTTGACAATTGCCGTAGCAGCCATTCAAGAAATAAGGTACGGCACACGTCACGTTGCCGACCCATCAACGACTCTGACAGCTAGCAGAGT
Source organism: Pistacia vera (assembly GCF_008641045.1). Classification (NCBI taxonomy): domain Eukaryota; kingdom Viridiplantae; phylum Streptophyta; class Magnoliopsida; order Sapindales; family Anacardiaceae; genus Pistacia; species Pistacia vera. The sequence goes on from NW_022196543.1 coordinate 17,206, forward strand.
TACTTAATTTATTTTTTTTTTTTTACTAAAATGCCCATTTTCTTTGGGTCCCCAAGAGCGAAGAAATTTTGGTCGGTCTCCTTTACTCGCTTGTCTTCTTAAAAATGACAATCATGCCCACTTGACTAATAGCTTTTCAGAATTTAATAAAATTAACCAGTTGTTGTCACGTGGATGACTGCTTATTAAATTTTTACTTGAAAAATAAGTTAGAAAAGACTTGGGAGTTGTAAATTTAAATTTCCAAGGCGTTGCTGCTCGAAATTTCCAGCACTCCTCAACAATGGTGTGGTGGTCATTCCGGGACCAGAAGAACGTGTTTAAAGTAACGAACAAGCCTAAATTAATTCTTAAATTAAAATGTATGGCAGTCCATCAGTCAAATATAAAATTGCCTTCAAACCAAACTTTGCTTGTTCAGTGGTCTAGATAATAGATTAATTAAAGAATATTATTATTTTTTTTTCAAATTTTATTGTTCAGAGGCCATAGCTATAAGATTATTCATAATCATCTCTTAATTTTCCAACGTTAAGGATGGGCAATGCATAGAAAAGTCTGATTTATAGACAGTTCAAAATAGAATCAAATTAGAAATTCCCATTACATTAGTAGTGGTCTTCAATTTTGACCAATCGAGTTGATCTTGACCACATGGTAGTCTTCATAAAACGTTTCCCTCCATTGCAACTCATGGGAAACCAATGCTCCTCGTGTGCCAAATAAATTAATAGTCTCTAGTATGTAGCTTCATATTATTATTTTATAGAAACATAAATATATATAATAGCATAGTTTTATGGTCATTCTTTCCTTTGAATAAGAGAGAATATGAGTAGCCTTTTTTGAGTTTTAGAAAAATAGATATAAGGAAGTCAAAAATTGACAAATCTAGAACAGATTTTTTTAAAAAAATTAATTATGTGTGTACATGTATTCAACTATAGGGTGCAACAGTTTCGGGATAAAATATCCAACAAAATAAAAGTAACGGTGGATGATGTTAACTTACCGCCTCAAAAACCTCTCGTACCATTAAGGTTGATGGTGGTTCATAGTACTGAAGGAGCAGATAGAAATTTATTGTATGTATTATGATAACAAGTCAAGAAAGAGAGGGAAAATGAATGCAGCAGCGCCAGCGGTGATAAAATATTTATAGAGTAAACGACTTTTTCCCAACCCTAGGTTTTGCCCAATGATATTTTCGCATCCAAAATGTTTCAAAATATAACTTTATTACCTACAACATAGTTATGTTAGTAAATTTCACTGTAAAGAAGAACAAAATGATCAAAAGTCCGTTATAAGTAAGGGTAAGATGGTCAATTAACACTAATTTCGATTTTCTCCTTCTTTCTTTGGCCAGTTGCTTCTCCTTTTTCTCATTTTGCAACCATCGACATTTTACAATGATCTTTATCGATTTTCTCCTCAAAACTAACAGATTTCATGACCTTTTTCCCATTTTTATAACTCCTCAATAAGAACAATCATTTTCTCAACCTATTTGGCCTTTTCTTGACGATTTTTGTGATAGCACAACCTCCGTTTTTAGGCCCGATCTAGACTGAAACCAGTGGTATTCACTTGCCCCTTCACCACCACCAGATTCCTCAACCTCCATACTCCGAAAACCCCTTAACTATTGCCTAATTGCTCCCACCGTTTGTCGGCGTTGTTTGGATAAAGGTTTCGCCGCTTTTAGCTGAATTTCAACTAATTTTGATGGTCCAAATCAAAGTCGTCACCACCATTAGATTCCCCAACCTCATACTCCAAAACCCTCTTGACTATTGCCTAATTGCTCCCATTGTTGGCTAATGCCGTTTGGATTAGGGTTTCGCCGCTTCCAACTGAATTCTAGCTGAATCTAGTGGCCAAAATCCAAGTTGTCACCACTCTTTGCTTCACTAGCCCCCACTCTACAAAACCCCCACCACCCCGCTACCCACTTGTTCGTCATTCATCATTCAAGCGACACTGTTGTTTGCCACCTGTTTTGTTTTAGATAATAATAATAATAATAATAACAATAACAATAATTAAGTCAAATAGTAAAGGGTATTTTCGTCTTCAATAATGAATATCACTGTATTTAACGAAAATTATTAATTGAACATAACGTTTGAGTAATAAAATTGTATTTTGAAACTTTTTTGGGCGGAAAAGTCATTAGGCCAAACCTTGGGTGGGAGAAGGCCCTTACTCATATTTAGAGCACCATAACGTAAAGGCGCGTGCATGACCGAAGACATGACTAAACGGTTGTTGACTGTTATGAAATGAAACCCAACAAAACATACAGATTAAGTGTGGAGATTTTAAAGCAATATCGTGTTTTTTCATGGAAATACCTCATGGGCTTACTTTCTTTGACCGCTCTATCTCTCTCCTCTTTCTATCTTTCCATTTCCATGTTTAGATTAAGAACACAACCTATATAAGGCCGGTTTCACACCCTACAAGATATTCAAAAGTTCAGGCTTTGAATTCATCAAAACTCGTGGTCTTCAGCCTGGAAAACTATTCCTTGATTCCAACCCACCAAAAACTTTCCATTCAAAACCTTCTGAGTTGATCATTTGTTGCAAGAATTCAAACACTGCTGTGCCTCTCTGTTGTTGGGTTGTTACGTCTTTGAAGGGTTAGTGCCATATAGTGGACTTCTTGTTGTATATAAAGGAAGACGGGGGGTAGTCAAGAATCAACAACATCTCTTCTACCTATAGGGCCGGAGTTTGCTTTTCCCATTTAAAATTTACATTATTTGTCTGAGAAACAGAGAGAGAATAACAAAGAAAACGTTTTTGGATCAAGCACTGGTTTCTGAATTAACTACAGGTAAATAGGCATCAAAGAGTTCTTTTTGTAATGATCCAATGTCTGGCTTCAATAATTTGACATCAATTCATTCTTTTATTCATTCTGGGGGGTTGGTGTAGTTCCACCATGCCTTCTGCTTTAGCTTTAGCTTTTGCTTTTATTAGCTTTTTTCCTTCTTTTGTCGGGTTAGACTAATGTCAGTACTTCAGATAAGAAAACTAGGCCAGGGGATTTGTGAGTGAATAATTGGATATTAAAAAAGGAAAACTTAAAGAATATGACAAATGAAAACCAATGAATAAATATTTAAGAACCAATAATCACTATTTCTCATAATAAAGCAACAGTTATAATTTCATCTTGTCTGAATTTGTCTCTGCCTGTAACTTCATCATTTCTGTATTACTTTGCAATATCATAACTTTCTTAATTATATTGAGCAGGTGGAGGCTTGTATTCTAACAAATTGAAGCCGATTGGTCCTTGAATATCTATGGGTTTATCGCTTTCATTGCTCTTATCAGCGTGGGAAGAAATTCTAAAACATAGGTTCTTCAGTTTGGCATATAACATCAGCTTCGATACCAAAGATGGAGAGGTCACGGTTAGGGTAAACAGCTTCAAGAAAAGAGATTCAGAAAACGTGACCAACAAGTCTGATGAAATCATAACTACTAAAACCAGAAGAAGTTTAAAGAGTTACAAACCGGAAAATGTATTACTTGAAACAAGTTTTTCATTCAAGGATCTGCTTCAAGACAAAGAGAGAGTTTCAAATAAAACTTTGAATAGAAAAGAGGGATTGAAGCATTATCCCATTCCTGCACTTTCTCTTCCTGAACCAGCAATCTTGTTTTCACCAAGACCAGTGAGTGAACTCGATGCAGCTGCAGTTAAACTTCAAAAGGTTTATAAGAGTTACAGAACTCGAAGAAACCTTGCAGATTGTGCGGTTGTGGTTGAGGAGCTGTGGTTAGTGTCTCACCAACCATTTCTAGATATGTTGTGATCTTGTTTGCTGTTTGTTTTTACTTCTATATATAATATATTTCTATTTTTATGTATTAATTAATGTAGGTGGAAGGCATTAGACTTTGCAGCTCTCAAGCGGAGTTCTGTGTCATTCTTCAATATTGAGAAACCAGAAACTGCCGTATCACGGTGGGCAAGGGCCAGGACAAGAGTAGCTAAGGTACTTTTTTCTATTACATCCAAATTTATCTCGTAATCAAGTATTAATTATCATAATGTTTTTATATATAAATATATATTATATTGATTGTCTGTTATTACGTGGCCAGGTGGGGAAGGGCTTGTCGAAAGATGACAAGGCTCAAAAACTGGCTTTACAGCATTGGCTTGAAGCTGTAAGTCTACAGAAATTGATTTTCTTTAGTGTCTCTTGTAGATGTAGTTGTAGTGTAGCCCTATTTGAATAATTTATACGTAGTTGGTCTAATATATTATATTTTATTCATTGAGCAGATTGATCCACGGCATCGATATGGCCACAATCTACACATGTATTATGATGTCTGGTTTAAAAGCCAGAGCAGCCAACCTTTCTTTTACTGGTATATTAAAATGTTTCATTATCTTTTCAAGTCTCTGTCTTTTCTAGCTAGAGATATTATAGATCCTTTAGATTAATTTGCTTTGTGACTTTATTATTCACTTTACTGCTTTCTGCAATGAAGGTTGGATGTTGGAGATGGTAAAGAAGTAAATCTGGAGAAATGTCCTAGGTCTGTTCTTCATCGCCAATGTATCAAATATCTTGGACCAGTAAGTTAATTATTAATTAATGCATGGGATATTCATTTATTTACAGCGTGATGGGAAGTTTATCTAATTTCCTTTTGTCTTTTTTTTTTTCATTGCAGAAAGAAAGAGAAGCATTTGAGGTAATAGTTGAAAACGGGAAACTTATTTATAAGCAAAGTGGAATGCCTATAGAAACCATTGAAGGTTCGAAATGGATATTTGTGCTGAGTACCAGTCGGGCTTTGTACGTTGCGCAAAAGAAGAAAGGCTCGTTTCAACACTCCAGTTTTCTAGCAGGTGGCGCCACCACCGCAGCTGGAAGATTAGTTGCTCACGACGGAATTCTTGAGGTAACTCTTTCATCACAATTATTAATTCTGCAGTGATAATATTTTTTTTCCTAAAATTAAAGAAGATGACTGATATAATGTTTTCTTTTTGCAGGCAATATGGCCCTATAGTGGTCACTATCACCCAACAGAAGAGAACTTCCGGGAATTCATCAGTTTTCTTGAGGAGAACCATGTTGACCTCGCTAATGTAAAGGTAATAATTGTCTGCGATAATATTATATATATTGCATTTTTTATTTATTCAAGAATTAATATAGAAATGTTGCTTCATTGTTTTGTTTCAGAGGTATGCCATTGATGATGACAATCCCTCTTCAATTACGGTCACCGGCGAGGAATCAAAACAAAAGCCACCGGTGGGCCCTGATGTGGACCACAGTATCAAGGCAGCTACAATCACAACCGTTAATCAAAAAGAAAAGATTGACATAAATGATGATTCCAACGCAGAAGTACCTTCGTTTGATGTAGGAAAACGCTTGCCCTGCAACTGGACCACAGGAGCTGGACCCCGCATCGGTTGTGTGCGAGACTACCCTGCAGATTTACAGTCGAGAGCACTGGAACAAGTTAGCCTATCGCCTCGTCCACCAACCGCGCCGTTTGTTAAATACGGGCCAATTCCTTCTCCAAGGCCCAGCCCAAAGGTTCGTCTCTCACCAAGGATCTCGTACATGGGCCTTCCTAGCCCAAGGACTCCAATTCCTGCCACCAGCTAAGCTCCACAATGGGTTTAATGATGGGTCAACATTAGTAGGATTTTGCCATTTTGGGTATCACTGGTGCCCCGACTTTAGGTTTTTAGAAGTTAGAACTGAGGCGGGGACAGATGGAACTGACCGTGATTTTTTTTTTTTTTTTTTTGTAAGAAAATAATTTTTTTGTGACTTTCTTACTGTTTTTTCATTAGTTGAATTTTCCTTATGGCTTAATTTTAACCCAATTGTGTTTGGGTTTTACCTATTCTTTCATGTAAACAGAAAATATGAAGTAATATAAATATACAATCATATTCAATAAATCATTCTTTTTATGTCATTTTCTTCCTTCCAATTCGAAATTCCTTTTTTTTTTTTTTTTTCCTTGCTTCAAGGGATGTATTATTTAAAACATAGTTGTTATATTTAAAATTTGTGTAACAAACTAACAATAAGCTAACACTTAAAATTACTTTGATATAAGAGTAATTCACTCATCTCAAGATATATTCTAAATTTTAAATCTTAAATTATGTAACATCCTATGTAAAATTATTAAATCATTTAATGCATGCCCACTTCATTTATATATCAATACCATATATAATACATATGTATTTGTTATGCTTAAAAAAATCAGGGTTGATGTAAACTTATATTAGCAAACACCAATTAGAGTTTAGGAAGACTTTGCGTCTTTCAGGAGCTATCATATCGCCTCAAGACAAAAAGAATACGATTGTCATTAACCCAACAGATTCAGGTTTTGTCTATAAGTGAATAAGGACCGCACACCTGTCAAAGTCCCAGATAATTTGAAGATATTTACTAAGTTATCAACCAATGAGAGGCAATAAAGGACTTGCACGACATCTATCCATTTGCAGATTTATAATCATTACCTTGAATTCAGCTACTATAGATAGAGGACTCCCCCTCACATTTTTCGAATTCTGATTCCGATTATAATCTCAATTTTCAAAGCAAAGATAACTTACGAGAAAAAGACTGACTTGATATTCTCTCTTAATAATCAGTTATTGTATCTCTGTTTGCTGTTCACTATACGCGACCTCTTGTAAACTCTTATATATAAAAGAAACAGTAAAAATAGGAATCGTTTTAGGTATCTGAATCATTTTAAAAATTATCTCTCTCATTTATTATTCTCGTCTTTATATTCGTTATTATTATATAACTTTATTCTTACTCTTGAATCAATTATATTATATATAATTTTTAAAAATAACTTAATATTTTATATATACGAATGGTTGGTGTAAGAATCACGACTATATTATTGTTAAAAATTAAAATACAAGAAGAAAACCGACACACAAACGAAAGAACCCAAATTAAACTCAAAAGGCGAGTTTAAAAATAGTCGTCATCTGATTAAAGTCATAAATTTTGGGGCTTACACCATTAAATTTCAAGCTAACAAGACAAAGACTGAACGTCCCATCTCACACTAGTTGGTCGGCCAGTAAATAATTCCATGCAGTAAATTACTCATAAATATCAGAGAGGAAATCTATATAGTGAGATCTTACACTTACAGTATACAGTCTTTTTATAAAAAAATGCATACGTACACTGCGACCTCACTAAAAGCCGACGTCTTGCATGCATCTCAAATCTCTAATGAAAGATTATCTTCTCAATTGTACCTCTCGTCATCAACCATCCTTCTGCAGTTGTACTCAATCTAGTCTTAGCTAGGGATTTATTACTCTTTCTACTGCATATGGTGGCCCGACTTCTTATGAGCGTACCCAGGACCCACGTCCTTTCCCCTCTTATCACTTCCTTTTGCTTTTTTGCATCATCACTACTCACGCTTACCATAAGGATATTTGCTTAGGGTTTTGTGTAATGTTAAGAAGAAGATTTGTTGATGAATAACAATTATTTGCTTAGGCTTTTGTGCTAATTTCAAGTTGAAGATTTGTTTTATTCTTGATAAATATTTAACAATAGCATTGTTTTAATGTACGTCCTTATTTATTATTAAAAGATAAAATCAGATGCATTAAAAAAAATATTTTTTTTATAATTTACAAGTTTTAGATCTTTCTAAAAAAATAGAGATAGGTGTTTTGGGTTAAAAATATTTACGTGAAACCCTAAAATAAACCTGTGCATTGAGCTGGATCTAAAGCAAAATGAACAACTTCTTTCAATTGGACCCAAAATTTGACAGGTGACATTAGACGTACTTGAGATTTGGCACATGATATTGGACTAAAATGGTAGAATGACTCCTTATTAAAGTGTATCTTCTTCCTTTTCACATAAAACTCAAACTGGTATAGACTCTTGTTCATAAAAATGAATTATTGGCATTTGGCAAAACAGAAGAAGGCCTGGACTTGGTTACTATTTTCCCAAAGTTAATATGGTCAAAGTTTGAGGCTGTTGCGTGGTTTAGTTTCATCCTAACAGGCCTTAGGTCAAGGGCACACTGCTTATTAAGAATCCTAAAATTGGTGATGAGACAATAATGTGAGTCAGAAAGTGACTGCTGATTGTGATTGTTAATCCATCAATCTTAATGATCGTACTCGACGATTCAGATTGAGTAAGCGACTCATGACATGACTCAAATAGTAATTAAAATAATAACATGCCTTGTTGTGTGCTTAATTACTAAAAGGCCAATGGGCGACGACAGAAATCATTTTCTTATTATGATAATTTTATTATTAAAATAATTGTATTTTCTTATAATTGTGATTAATTTTATTATTAGGATGATTGTATTTCTTTGTATAGAATATGTTGAACTTATATGTTATACGCTTTTATTAATATTGAATATATAATCATTTATACAATTCTTTATGGTATCAAAGCAGTAATTACTCTTGGGTCCTACATCTCTGAAAGCTGACAGTTCACCCCTGTATTTTTTTTTCTCCAGATCACACTGCCCAGCTTCCTCGACTCCAGCAACTGTTCTGTTTCCTCAGCCCCGACGACGACTCTCTCTTCTTCTCCGTTGTCTTTTCCGTGATTTTTTTTTGCAGATCTGTTTGCTCTTCTCAACAGCCACGATTTGCGTTTCTCCGACGATCGTTTGTACTCTCCAACCGTGCTCTTGTTGATTTCTTGTTTTGCCTTCTTGAAGCCTCTTTTTTTCTTTTCTCATGGCAGATTCGTCACAGTCCACCACTTCAGCCATGACTACCACCACTTCTAGCGTCTTCTTCTCAGTCAACTCTGCTTCCTCAGTTGTTTAGTCGATGATCTCCCTACCATTCTCCTCCCTTTCCATGGGCGGTTTCCTCTACCCACCACCACACCAGTAGGTTCCTCATACTCAGGTGCTCACTTCCACGACTGGATTATCTCACTCGTTGACATTTATTTCACCCAAACCATAGCCTATATTGTTGCCACCCTTGCCTACCACCGTCAACATTGGAAGCTACTTTTCTTCTCTCATGGAGCGTGATACGTATCACGCCTGGAAGTCCAAGTTTCTTGATGTCCTTGCTATCCACGACCTACAAAATGTCATCGCTGGTGATGCCCATCCCCTTGTAACATTTCTCTCCGATGGCACTACAAACCAAGCTCATTCCCATTGGTTATAGACCAAAAGATTGGTTCAAACATGGATCAAGTCTACTGTTTCGCCCTCTCTTGTCCATAATCTTTTACTACTATGCACCACTGTTGCCGAAGCTTGGATTATACTTGACCATCACCTAAATCCTCTATTTGGTGTTCATATTTGCTCTAATCGTGATCGACTGTGCAATCTCAGAAAAGCCATTGACCAATCAATGACTGATTATCTTATTGATGCTGAATTTGTGTTTGATTCCCATTATGCAGCAGGTTTTCCAGTTTCGAAATCTGACTTTGTAGAATATATTGTTGATGGCCTCAGTCCAGAATATCAAGGGTTCATTACCGCTCTCCATTTTCGGCCTTTTACCACATTTGATGAATTGTTTGATCTTCTAGTTCATGAAGAGCGCTTCAATAGGAAAAGCTCAAGTTTGTCCACTCAGGCTGTGGCCTTGACTGATAACCGCACTTCTTCACAGTCATCTGGGTCCTTTGGCTCTTCCTCCAACAGGCGCAACTACCTTTCTCGCAATCAAGGCAATCGTGGGCGAGGTCGTGGTGCTCAGAATAATCAGTCACACTAGCCACCTCCGCCTTCTTTCCAGCCTCCTCTGCTACCTACTCCAGCTGGTGTTCTTTCGCAAGGTGCTTATCAGATTTGCGACAAACATGGGCATTCCGCTCATGTTTGTCCCCAGCGTGGCAACTTTGCATATTTCGCAGAGACTGTTGCTACACCTTTTGCTACTATGTCCATTTGTGACCCTTCTGACTCCAATTGGCTTCTTGATTCTGGAGTCACACATCACATGACACCCAATGCTACTACCTTGTCCTCTCCTCAGCCTCATAATGGTACGTCTTCCATTCTAATCGAGAATGGTTAGTCGTTACCTATTACTCATAAGGGTGATGTATGTCTGTCTAAGTCTCCTAATTTTAGAATTATTTTATCTGATGTTTTGTGTGTTCCATCTCTTCGTAAGAATTTATTGTCTATTCATAAACTTACATCAGATACTGATTTTGTTTACAATCTTGGTTCATCTGGCTTTGTTATCAAGGCAAAACGGCCAGGTCAGATTCTTCTCTCTGATTGTAGCAGTAATGGGTTATACCAATTATCGTCTCCCATTGTCATCGCTCTTTCATCTGTTTTGTGTATCATCTGATGTCTGGCATCATCGTCTTGGACACCCTTCCCCTGCTGTGCTCAAAACCGTGCTTGCCGCTATGTCTAGTCCAGTTCAGGATCTCACTGCCGAGTGTCCAGTATGTCCTCTTCGTAAAGGTTGTCATCTTTCCTTTAGCAAACGGACATACACATCCAAATCTCCTCTCGAGCTCCTTCATCCTAATGTATGGGGTCCTACTCCAATCGTGTCATTACCTTCTTTTAAACATTACTTATCTATTGTTAAGGATTATATTTGGTATACTTGGTTTTTTCCTATGTTTAAAAAATCTGATGTCACTGAGATTTTTCGTAAATTTAAATTAATGGTTAAGAACCTACTTTCATGTTCTATTAAAATTGCGCGTTTTGATGGTGGTGGTGAATTTGATAATAAATTGTTTCATTCCCTTCTTGAGTCCCATGGTATTACTATTACCCATCAACTGTTATGTCCTTACACTCCTGCCCAAAATGGTGTCGTTGAGCGGAAACATAGTGGAAAAATGACGCTGCCTTTTATTGCAATCCAACTTGTCACCATCCTTTTGGGTGGAGGCTTTTTCTATTGCTATCTTTCTGATTAACAGGTTGCCTACAATAGTGCTCAAGCATCGCTGTCCTTTTGAGGTTCTTTTTCGATGATCTCCTGACTATAACTTCTTGCGGACTTTTGGCTGTGCCTGTTATCCATTGCTCACTCCGACTGCTGCTCACAAACTAGCCCCACGCTCTGTTCTCTGTATTTTTTTGGGGTATGACTCGTCACATCGTGGGTACTGGTGCCTCCATATTCCTACTGGTCGTATATACATTTCTTGACATGTGGTGTTTCATGAGACAACATTTCTTGGTTATGTCACTGCTGCCACTTCAGCACCACTTCATTCGGATTTTCAACCTTTGTCTATTCCATCCACAGTGCTTTAACTTTCCGATGCTCTTGGATCTGGGCTTGCCTTTTCATCTGCACCGGTCATGCCACCATCATCCACCACTTCAGATCAATCTTCCAATTCAATTCCATCTGACTCCACTGGTCTTCCTCAGTCCCCATTAGCTAGTACTCATTCTTCTTCCATCGGGGATTCCTAGTCGTCTCCCTTGATGCCTACAAATTTCGTGCCCCCCTGTTCTACAACACCACCAACACCAATCCGTCAGCGATATCATAGTCTCTATGATATTATGGCCTCTTCACCTCATGTGCTTCTGAATACTCTTACTACAGAGACAATGGATCCTATACTGTATGAACAAACATCCTTCAAGCAAGCACAATTTGTCTCTCATTGGCGTCAGGCAATGTGTGAAGAATATAATGCCCTTTGCGGAATAATACTTGGGTTCTTGTTCCACCTAGTCTTTATCAGAATTTTGTTGGTTGTCGTTGGGTTTACAAAGTTAAACATCGAGCTGATGGGTCGGTTGAACAATACAAGGATTGTCTAGTTGCAAAGCGTTTTCATCAGTAGCCTGGTGTGGATTTTGGTGATACTTTTAGTCCCGTTGTTAAGCCTGTCACTATTTGCACTGTTCTTGCTCTTGCCACAATGCATGGTTGGCCGCTTCGTCAACTTGATGTCAAGAACGCATTTCTCCAGGGTTATCTCACTGAAGAAGTATTCATGGAGCAACCACCCGGTTTCATTGATTCACAACGACCCTCTCATGTTTGTTGACTTATTAAAGTTATCTATGGTCTTAAGAAGGCTCCTCGTGCATGGTACCATCGTCTATACTGCTTTTTTATTGATATTGGATTTACCAATAGCCGCTCTAACTCCTCTTTCTTCATTTGCCGAACATCTGGATCTGTTGTGATTCTTCTTGTCTATGTGGATGATCTGATTGTCACTGGTTCAGACCCCTCTACTGTCACAAGTTATGTCTTTTCATTATGTTCTACATTTGCCTTCCTGGACTTGGGCTCTCTTGGTTTCTTTCTTGGCATGGAAGTTGTTCAGGATAATACTATTATGTATCTGTCTCAGCGACATTATGTGGTGGACTCACTTAGACGCTGCCAACTTGATTCTTATGCTCCATGTGCTACACCCTTTAGCTCCTCCAAAGCATCACAATTCTCAGATGATGATCCTTTTCCTGATATGACCCTTTATCGCAGATCTTTACTATCTCACACTCACCAGGTCGGACATTGCCTTTGTTGTAAATCAGGTTGCTCAAAGATGTTTTGCTCCCACTCAACATGATATGCATTCTGTCAAGCGAATTTTTCGGTATCTTAATGGCACACTATTTTGTGGTCTCACTTTTCATCGTGACCCTAGCCTTCATCTTCTTGCCTACTCTGTTGCTGATTGGGCTGTTGATGTAGCTACTCATTGTTCTATCTCTGGTGGTTGTGTTTTTCTTGGTCGCAATTTGATATCTTGAACTGCAAAGAAGCAATCTGATGTGTCTCGCTCTAGTGCTGATTTTGAGTATTGTGCTCTTGCCCATGTTACTGCTGATGTTCGGTGGTTTTGTTATTTACTGCATGAGCCTGGCATTCCCTTGTATTCTTCCCCATTGCTTCTCTGTGACAATCAATCCACTCTACATATGGCAACTAATTTTGTCTTTCATGCTTACACTCGGCATATCGATATCGACTTACACTTCATTTGTGACTTAGTTGCCTACGGGGCCCTTTGTCTTCGACATGTACCCACTGTCTCTTAGCTTGTGGATATATTCACCAAAGGCCTATCTCGTGAGCAATTTCAGTTGCTTTATCTTGAATTGCAGCTCCGAGATCTACCGCTTCAATTGCGGGAGAGTATTAAGGAATAAAATCATTTTGATTTTGTTTCCTTATTATCATGATTATTATAATATTATATTTCCTTATATTTTTTATTAATTTCATTATTATGATAGATTGTATTTTCTTTTAGTTTTGATTAATTTTATTATTAGGATGATTGTATTTTCTTATAGTTTTGGTTAATTTTATTATTATGATGATTGTATTTCCTTGTAGAATAGTTATGGAATTTGTTGTGATGTAGGTGTGAGATGGAGGAAGTCCATTAATGCAAAACTTTTCAAGCGATCATCTTTACCGTTTCTTTTTGTTATCAATTTGTTAAACTCCCCCGAGTTTCGAAACCAGTGTTTTCACTTCTCTCTCTCTCTCTCTCTCTCTGTCTCTCTCTCTCTCTCTATATATATATATATATTTTTTTTTTTTTTACGAGTAAGGTTCAGTAGTACTTGTGACTTGTCTGCTAAGCAAAAATCTATCAAGTCATGACCGGGAGAGAGGAAGCGTACCGGCTTTTCAAAGAGTTGTTCTCTGGCCTGCCTGCGCCTTGTTGAGTGTATATATATATATATATATATATATAGTGCATTTCTCTCTCTCTCTTGCACAAGTCTCTTCTCTACAGCTCTAAACAGTATATTTATCCATATTTGGCTTGCTGAGTTAGTTGAGTGACAGAGAGACCCGTGAAGATCATCATCATCATTACCATCATTTGAGATATTAAGGAGAAAATGAAGAGCATAATCTTCTATCTTCTTGTAGCAACACTGGAGATCTCGAGTTTAGTTTCTGTAACGAGTAGTACTTTCACATCACATGCTCCTGATCACCAAGGTTAGCACTCGGTTTATGTCTCTGATTCACCTTTTTGTAATTCGTTTTTTACACAACGTTTTCATTCTCCAACAGGGACTTTAGCTGTTTGGTAGAAAAAAGGCTTATTTTTCACTTTTTCTTCCACATGACCTTTGTTTTCTCACAACCGACCTTGTTCCTTTCTACTTTGAGTACTGATTTCATTAAGCAGATCATATCTCCTACTAATATTTACTATATATATGTATTTTTTAATTTTTATACTTGATGAAACAGAACAGTTCCCTCAGTTCCTACAAGCTGCCTCGGACTCAAAAAAGGTAATGTAGCTCTCTCGCTCTTTCTCTATCAGGATCTTGCTGGCTAACTAAGTATGAAGATGTATTGTTGTTTGACATATATATTAAGGGATATCATCAGAGTATGGAAGCGGGAACAGTAGCGTCCAGAACTGAAGAAACTTATAAAGTGGAAAGTAGACTTGGGTCAATACCACCTAACTGTAACCACAAGTGTAAAGGGTGCGAACCATGTGTTGCCATTCAAATAACCACAACGTCTGATCGAGTGGGACTTCAGTCTGCAAACTATGAACCGGAAGGTTGGAAATGCAAGTGCGGCTCTTCTCTCTTTAACCCTTGACTTTGACTCATCTATCTCAAGTGCTAAACACTAGTACTGTAGTCCCTTGCTTATCTCTTACTGAGAGATAGAAAATTTTGTGGCCTGCTTTGACTTTTCTGCAGTGATGGTGTTTGGAATAGCGGTATGTATCGTATTTAGAGGTTTTAATATATTGGTTTTTAAAAAGTTCCTAGTGTGTTTAGCATTGTTATTATTTGTAGAGAGAAGAATTTCTCAGATTGAAAACGTTTAACAAATTCATCTGAATTTATTCTCTAGAAAAGTAGCAACATTTTTTTTTTTTTTAAAAATCATCGGGATGAGTCTTCAAACTGTAGACTGGAAAGAGTCCCGTAATCACCTTTATTATTGTCGGGAGACTCAAATTCAGAAACTCATAGAATTTTTTTTTTTTGTTTTTTTAACATCGACATCCACTGGTGATTTTGTCTCGGGAATTATTATGAGCAACTTTAATTTTTTTAATTAAAAAAAAAAAAAAGGCAATAAACAGTTATTCTCCAGGTTCTTCGATTGGGTTATTTGGGTAGAACGTGAGGATTACTTTCCAGTCAACTTAAAAATTTAATGCTGCTTTACCAAAACAATTAAAGATAAGATCCCACTTCCCTAAAAGAATTCAGAGCCGTGCTATTGTCCAGGAATAATTTTTGGGGATCATATTATACGTTAAGAAATTGTCTAGAAAATATATCAATATATCTGAATTTTTTACCAATCTTTAATGATTTTTTTTAATAATATATTTTTAGCTATTTCAGAAATATAAAAGTCATAATCATATAAACTGACCTTAATTTAGATATTTCACAGATATTCTAGGTTATGAAAAACACTACTTAAACAAAGCATAGTTTTTGATTGGATCGGCGGAAAGGAGTTCTGCTAAAGCCGGACCATTATATGAAGAAAAAATCATAATGCGTAGTTTAAATGAAAAATTGATAGAATACGATGAAATTTTGGGCCGTCTTTTGCGTCACTCCAACTAAACTTATTATTTGAAATTGAAAGTAGTAGTAGTTGGATAGTGATGACCTAATTTAGTTGAACATCCACAAACCAAATCCAAAACCAGGTGCTACAAAATGGGCCCAGGAGTACTTGCTTTTCTCTCTTATTATATTCATCATATGGATAAGGAAGCACGTTGTTTAAAGTTTTAAAATCATCCTAAAACATTTGCCAACTCAACTGCCATTGCCACCCTTTGCACACAGCCAAGCCCCATAGCTCAGGGATTTTAGATAAATGTAATAGATACTAGTTGATGATTATTATTGAAACGTAAGGGGAGGTAAGTGATTTTCTTTGTTGAAATTTTTTATAATCAAAATGTTTGACACATGTTTTTCAATACTGAGTTAGCATTTCCCTCTTACAAGCAGTAATAAAAGGGTATCAGATTTTCCAGTAGCAAATGGCAAGTAAATTATGATCATAGTGTCATGCTTTCCCATTCCATGGGTCTTTAATGCTTATTATGTACATGTAATCATTATGCCCGGGGAACCACATGTGGGTGGGTTTCATATTATTATTATGAGTAAACAACGTATTTCCACCCAATGTTTGATGAAACGCTAAGTTGGTACCTCAGGTTATACTTATTCCAGATTTTCACTCTTAAAGTGATCGAAAAATGTTTGATGTAACGGTAACGAGGTAAATTGGTCATTTTACATGGGGTGGTGCACGTTAGCAGATCGTCGCCTCTAATAATCCTCTGGTGCACGTTAGCAGACGACGTCCCCAACATTTTTCGCCATTTTTCCAGCGATTCTTCCACCTAAAATCACCATTGTCACCACCATTTGAACCTCTATCTTCCCATCTACAAAACCATACCCTTCACAACCCCTTATCACTCGCCGTTTGTTGGCCACGACAGCCATGACATGTGACTGGTTTTTGTCTGTTTTCGGCTGTTTTGAACAACAAGAACCCCAACCACCACCACCATTTGACTCCTCGCATCCTCCCCTACAAAACCCCTAACCTTCCCAGCCACAACAGCTCACCGTTTGCCATCCACCACTTCACCAAAAAAGGGCCAATGAACATGAACTGTCCACTGGCGAACGACGATGAAATGGTTGTTGGGGACATAGGGGTTTATAGATTTGGAGACGGTGGTTGCAATGGTAGTGTTCAATTGGATTTTTGCCGTCGGAATCTAGTGAAGAACATCGAAACCCTAAGCCTAATGGCGTCGGTGATTGGAGGGGCCAATGAGTCAAGAACCAGAGGAGTTTTGGACGATGGACTACGAGGAAGGTGATGGAAGTGACTTGATATAATTTGAAAATAAAATAGTAAGTTTTATAATTCTACTAATTTAAGGGTTAAAACATAATTTATTAATTTAGGATTAAAGGCATTATAGTAATTACACCCTCTAAACCCTCAAAATTGCTAATATTATTATTTTAAAGGTGAAAATCTAGAATAAATTTAACCATGATACCAATTTGAGATTTCGTGAAAGCTTGGGCGGGAATACGTCGTTTACTCTGTTATTATTAATACAAAAACTTTACCATTTCAACCTCCACATGCTCTGTACTTGTATTTGCATTAAATTCTTCTTGCAACCGAAATTTCAAGGAGATATTTATGTATTATAAATAAATAATAAAGTCTAATTAGTAGATCAAATTTGAAAATTTAAAACAACAACATATAAAAAGGTTTTAAAAGCACGAGTATGCGTCTGTTCACACGCAAATAAATCACGTGATGGATACGCTCGGATATAGTCACGCGACAATGACCCAACGCCTGACAGTGGCGCGAAACCTTCTCTACGATGTTCTCATCAACAACTTTCGCCACGCGTATATACTACGCGTGGTCACGCATTTCTCTCTCCACGACTGCTTTTTTTTAATTTTCTTAATTAAAAAAGAAAAGAAAAGGAGACCCACATACATTGTCCGTTGTTCAAAGTAATTGCTTCGATTGGATCAATCCCATCCCAATGCGAGAAAAAAAAAGTCCTCACAGATAGAGAGATGCCGATAACAGAACGCACGTTTGCGTCTTACTAACCTAACTCCACCCTATTTTGTTTCTTTTCTTTTTCTGTTTTTATTTTAGGGAAAAAGAAAGAAACCCTAGATCTTCCATTTTATTATCTTCTTTCAATTTTATAGGTTTTCTTTCTTTCCCTTTTTTTTTTTAATCAGCAAGAATTTTTTTTTAAAGGTTTTTATAGGTTGTCGGTGCAGTCGATTCGGCGGGGAGTGTCGTGTTTTTGAGAAATTGTTATTTGTTTATTTTTGAGAATTTTATTTTTCTTTTAATCGAGAGTTATTAGTTAGGGTTTGTTTGTCAATAGAGCTAGGGCTTCAATTGTAATTGGTGTTGATGGAGCCTCGTGTGGGGAATAAGTTTCGGTTGGGTCGGAAAATCGGTAGCGGGTCTTTTGGAGAGATCTATCTTGGTTTGTTCAATTCGTTGTTGTAATTTCGCTTTTATGGATTTGTTTTATTTTTCTGCTGACCGTAATTGATTGTTGAATTGTTTGTATAGGTACTAATATTCAGACTAACGAAGAGGTTGCCATTAAGCTCGTGAGTGTTATTTACTTTGATTTTTATGAATTTCTATATTTTTTTTTTCTTTGCTTCTGGTTGGTTGCACGCAGTATTTGCATGATTGTTATTGACAATAAATGGGTAATTGATATCTGCTGTCCTGACGACATTTAGGATAGCACAAGAGTTGTTTTGTTGAACTTGGGTTATGCTACTTCAGTTACAAGTTTGGTGGTAAAATCAAATTTCCTGGGTCAAAGTATTAAGTTATTGCGCCATATCTTGATAATACTTAACTGGAATTTTGAAAGGCCTGTTACAATTTTTACATTTGACCATGCGAGCTAGTAGATTAGCAGAACAACCTCATTGCAAAAAATTGAGAAGTGCATCCATAGTTTTACTCTGATTTGGGGAGTAACTTTTTACTGTACTCAACTATATATCGAAACTAGTCTGACCTGCTACTCTTTCCTCTATTTATCGTCTTGTCTAATGCTATTGTCTTGTGAGTTACTTGCAAAGAAATCCTCACTTAAGCTCCACTTAATTTTGTTTGAACCTTTATATTGTTTAGTACCTCCACCTGGATAAAGTTATCTTGATCTAGATAGTATTGATGGTAGTGTTTTAAGTTTTGTAAAGGTTGTTTAGGTTGGACTTTCTTATTTGTTAAATTGATCAGAGTAAAATATTATGATGGTTTATTTGTTCATGCATTGTTACATTCTTGATCCTTTTCACTTTATTTTCAATTGATATGTTTTATTCTTCATAAAATACCCTTAGTTTGATTCTCTCAACTGCCAGAACAGGTGGGAAGTTATTTCATCTAATTAATCTTTGTCTGATTTATGTAAACACCACAGAAATGGATTTTCTTCATGATATGTCTCTTGCCAGATCATGGTGGTTGCTGCCATTTTCATCAATTTATTCTTTGCTGTTATAAATACTTTTTAATAATTAAAGTGCCCAATGTTTCTTATTTTCAGGAAAATGTCAAGACAAAGCATCCGCAGTTGTTATACGAATCCAAATTATACAGAATCCTGCAGGGAGGAAGTAATCAGATTCTCTTTTTTATGCTCATTTTCACAATTTCATTAGAATTTGATTTTTCATTAAAAGTTTTTGTGTAACTAGTCCTGTGATAACATTTGTGTTATATATCTGATCATTTTTTTTTTTCTATTTTGGCAGCTGGGATCCCAAATGTGAGGTGGTTTGGTGTTGAGGGAGACTATAATGTTCTGGTGATGGATTTGCTTGGACCTAGTCTTGAAGATCTATTTAACTTCTGTAGTAGGAAACTCTCCTTGAAGACAGTTCTTATGCTTGCAGATCAGATGGTAAGTTCTATTTGATATTTATTATTTTCCTTGTCTGAATACTCTTTGAAAAGTATTTATTGATACTGCGATTGCCAATATTTTTTCAGATCAATCGTGTTGAGTTTGTTCATTCAAAATCATTCCTACATCGAGATATTAAGCCTGACAATTTTCTTATGGGCTTAGGAAGACGTGCTAATCAGGTTTTTGATCTAGAACATATATTTTGTTTCCATTTTCTTGTAACAAGGGGATACCATATAGTGATTCTGATTTACTTCACATGTGACAGGTCTACATCATTGACTTTGGTCTGGCTAAGAAATATAGAGATAGTTCAACCCATCAACATATTCCTTACAGGTGAGAAGACTATGTTGGTGCTTCAGTGTTAACTTTGAATTTTATGTAAGACAAAAGAAACTAGGTTTTTGGAGTCCTGCTCATAATGTCAGCTAGGCCTGAAAACTCTTTTTTCTCATCTTTTTCCATCTTCTCTCTCATTCCTTTTATTATCCTGAAGTGCAAACAGTGATCTCTATTATTATTTTATCAAAAATTTCCTATTTTTGATTTAGGTGAGCATTTGAATTAAGCATTTGTGTATTTGTTTTTCTGTCTGGAGGATCTCTGCTGACGTTTAGGCCTTTAGGTCTTAGATGAAGCAATAACAACTGTTTTTGCTAATGCTTGAAAAAATTCGCTAAAACTTTTTTCAAGAAATCGTGCTTTATAAATAGGTATAACTATATAATTGTATTCTGGTTATGTAATATTCTCATGATGTTCGGTTAAGATTATGAGCTTTGGATTAGATTGGAATTATTTCAGTACCTATAGGTTAGGCTTATGAAATACCATACTCTGCTGTGGACAATTATGACAATGGTGGTGGTGATAATGGGACTTGTTATAATGATATTGATGGCAACACTTCAAATACTGTTGCATTCTGCCAGCTGTCTTTTGATCACTTCGCCCAAGCTGTCTTGTTTCTCTCTTTTGTATGGTTTTAATAGAATGTTTCTCTACTTCATTATGTGGATGATATGTGGTTAATCTCTGTAAGCCAATTGTTCGTCTCACTGTTAACGACTGCAGGGAGAATAAAAATTTGACTGGTACTGCAAGATATGCCAGCATGAACACTCATCTTGGGATTGGTACGCTTTTTCTGTCTACCTTTAGAACTAGCTTTCTTGTTTATTTGTGGATCTGCTCAAGTATCCATTCTTGCTTTTTTAATGTTGATGTTTTCTCTCACGTTTCTTGTAATTCCCAGAGCAAAGCCGGAGGGATGATCTAGAGTCTCTTGGTTATGTCCTTATGTACTTCTTGAGAGGAAGGTGATTATTTAAGCCTGCCCTAGCTTCTTCTTATCTTGCCTGCTGTCTGTTGATTCCCTTAGTGATTCCACCTTTTGTGTTTTAGCCTTCCGTGGCAGGGATTGAAAGCAGGAACTAAGAAACAGAAATATGAGAAAATTAGTGAAAAGAAAGTTTCTACTTCTATAGAGGTAAGTTATATCTAAAACTTCTGATGCATGTGTACTTCCTTTTTCCAGGTTATAGAAACTGTAACTGGAGATACTTTGCTTTTCCAGGCCTTGTGTCGGGGCTATCCAACAGAATTTGCTTCATACTTCCATTATTGTCGTTCACTGCGATTTGATGATAAGCCAGATTATGCCTATCTGAAAAGAATTTTCCGGGACCTCTTCATTCGTGAAGGTTTTAGTTATTTTTGATATGCTGAACCTTATCTTTGAGATCGGTTGAATAGAATGGAACTTTTTAATCTTTTCGTCTATTGATTCTTGACACAGGCTTCCAATTTGATTATGTATTTGATTGGACGATTTTGAAGTATCAGCAATCACAGCTGGCTACACCACCAGCTCGTGCTCTTGTAAGCTTGTGTCTTATTTATTTTGGTCTTTAGTGTTGGATGCATTTATGAAACACTTGTTCCCATCAGGTCCCAGGTGCTGGAACTAGTTCTGCGACACCTCCTGTTATAGCCAGTGCTGACAGACAAACAGGTAGTTTCTTCATTTCATTTGTGAGATTGGTGGAAAATATTTGTGTTGTCAGAAAACTTTTTATTATGTTTATAGGTCCTATTTAAAAGTTTTTCATTGTTTCCTGTCTTGCTTTCTTGTAGTTATCGACATCTTTTTCTTTTGTTATCCGAACTTATTTTTGATTGTTTTTGCCTCTTTCTTAGCGTTCCTTTTCTTTCCCTTCTTTTTCTGTTTTGAGATATGGTTTTGTTCATTTTGGCTGCTTATCTTTGTTGCAGGTGGGGAAGATGGTCGACCAGCTGGTTTGTCTTCAATGGAGTCCTCACGGCGGAGAATGACGTCTGGACCCATCATAAATTCTGCAAGTTTCTCGAAACAGAAGAGTCCAGTTGTAAATGAATCTGGAATTAGTAAAGATGCTATGGTAAGTTTTTTGTGGTTTTGTATTTTATGTTTTGCTGTGCATGTTTGTTCACGTGCCCTTAGTTACTTAGTCATGTCCATGTCCTTTACATGCATGATTTTAGACTTTGTTTCCCCTTGGAATTTTTTTTTGAATACTTGCTTCAACCTTGCTCTCCCACCAATGCGAGTTAAAGAAACTCATAAAATAGGAATGTGGTTGTTTGGTGTTAGCCTGCCTTATATGCTTGTGGTTTCATCTTTTCATACATGTCCTCTTTCATTTGACAGATTTTTGATTTTGAAAATCAGTTTCACATAAATGCCAATGCCAATGCCTTGATTTAATGTTTTGCATTGTTCTGGAATTTAACCTGCATTATGCTTGGAGCATGCAGTTATCTAGCTCCAATTTTATGGGACGATCAGGTGGATCCTCTAGGCGAGCTGCTGCTGTTTCTAGTAGTCGGGATGCATTTGTTGGAAGTGAGGCTGAACATCAACGCTCTCGTGCTACCGAGGCAAGCCCTGGAGCATTGCACAGAATTTCAAGTGCACAAAGAAATTCTCCTGTCGGATCTTCAGATCCAAAGCGGTCAGCATCAGGGAGAAATACCACTCACATTAAAAATTATGAAACTACCCTCAAGGGCATTGAGGGCCTGCATTTTGATGGTGATGAGAGGGTTCATTATTAGATGCTCGCTACCGTGCATTGTAAATCATGAAGTGGTTGGTATGATGTCAGACTTGCAGTAAAATATAGGGGTTATTCTCGTGGAGTACTGAAGAAAGTAAGGGAAAATCAAGATTTAGAATTGCACGGGCAAAGAAGTTGATCATTTGGAAAACAAGTTTCAGATGCTGAATTTAATGCACAAAATTGAGTCAAGGCTCTGTCCATAAAGCTGGGTGTATTTTCACGGCTACTCTTTTTTTTTAATTTTTTTTTTTTTATTTTCAACAGTTCAACCCTTATTTCCGTGGTCAGCTGTTCATTTAAGCTTTGATTTTTGATGTTTGAAACTCAGGTTTATAACTTGTTGGCTTTGTAAATCGGCCGCTGTATTGATTTTCCTCTGCAGTTCTAATATTACTTTGCTTACGCAGATGCAGGTTTCTTCAAATTAAAATTCATGCCAACTTGTAACATTCTTGTAATTTAGTTTTACTGTGTCGATTCAAATCTCCCATCTTCAAAGAAAAACATACGTGAACATATTCTACAGTGTCTGAGATATTATTACTAGTTAGCTGTGGTTAATTATCTGCAACTCAAAAGAGAGTAATTTCTTTACTTTACTTACATATACAACTTATTCTCTTCTGTTTGATACATAATCTTCTTTTAAGTTATTTAATTTATCTCTAATTCAGAACCATCAGATAATACTACAACTTATCACTCTGTAACTGTAAGCTTAACATCTGAAATTTCGGTATTTGATTAGATTTCCCTTTTTGGGAGTAGGGATTTGGTGTCACCTTTTCAATGTAATTTCAAAGGGAAGAGTAAAATTTTACAATTTTGTCTCATATCAACACCTTTAACATAATATCAGGCGCCACTTCCGCCAGATGCTATATGCTATCTGACAATTAAACATAAGGCGTATGATACACGCCAAAATCAATATTTTCTTGTCATAACTGCACAAACAATAATAATCTTTACTTATTATTTTTTCCAAAACGAATTTTTAGTTGATTTACGTGCGTTGGCTCCCCGTAAAATGTCCCATATATTTCTTCCGTCAGAATTTAAAGACGTATTATATCAACATAAAGACATTGCTTGAAAAACCAAACACTGATTTTCATCCGATGGGTCATTAGTTTGTGATCATGAAAGTTTAAAAACTCTACTCTACCATTGCTAATGATGGTACCAATTGGTGACCAGTTTTAAGTCCAGTACTGGTAACCATGTGAGCCTTCATATTTCCTGTGGTCCATGACAAGTGACGACCCATCAAATCTTCTGATAACGTAGCCCTAACAATTTGAATGGTTTGAATTCATTTTCAACCCAAATCAAGTATATAAATATTCATTTCCCAGAAACACTCAACATTGCCACACAAGCTAATGATATGATGTGTCTACCTTGTTGCATAATATGAGATTAAGTCTAAAAGATTAATTTATTTTGGACTTAATTTTCGTGATAAAATTTATAAGATTTTTTTTTTCTTTAAATATGGTAAGTTTAGCAATATATGATATATCATGTTGCTACTTTTTTTTTTTTTTGGTATTAGGAGTGTTTAAACTAGTTTGCGTGTACCTCAACTAGTATCTTAAAGTCTTAAGGTTAATGGTCAAATAAGCCTTTAATGGTTACCTTCTATTAATAGTCGTGAAGATTTGAATATATGACTTCTTTAGTATTATAGCTAAGAGTTTGAGCTAATAGCACTATTTCATGTTGATGCTTTTTTGTTTTCTTGTCAAAAGCAACAATCAATCAATGACTATCAAGCTTTCTCTTGCGTGAATAAGCTAAAGGAGACAAGTTTCTTAAACAGTTTGCTTCTGTCTTCATCTTATTCATGAGATTCATGTGTATCACACTTGTTTATTGGAATATTAAAATTGCTATCTTATTTTGTTGCAGCAATCCCCAAGCTTCTTTGTCTATAAAGGCTGTAAATTCCAATTATATCTGACACACTACTTCAGACTTTTTTTTTTTTTTTTCCCTCCAACAACGGCTCAAATTGGGCAAGGAAAACCACTTTGTATTGCAAAAGTAACACAAACATGTCATAAAAAAAATCAAATGAAAGTTAAAACGAATTGTGAGAAAATTTTGAACAGTTTGCCTGACCCTTGAACCACTTTGTATGTTGGCTTTCTTTCTTGCTGAATGCGTGACGAGTTTTCTCAGGCATTTTTAGCAAGACCTTGAACCTTGTAGCATACAAATTCCGGAGACCAAAAAATCTGTTCAACAGTCAACAGCTCAAGCTAACATAAATGGGGTTGCGAACACTTCCCCACGAAGGCCTTTCTATAGATTATGGATTATTTTATGATTCATTACTGCTCATCCCAAACACACCCAACACTCATTTGTAATTTAATTTTCCATAATTTAGTTACCATTATGATATTAAATTAAACCAAATCTCCTGGAAAATTAACATATCCCCTGCTCCCTGGATTTCATATGCCCAGTCAGTTCCAAGTTACCTCAAACAGCTCTTAACAAATCCCAAATTTTGCTACCATAGCTGGTATGGGATTACCAAGTATGGAGAATTAGAACAACTCTAGAAGGAAACGCCATAAAATCAGAAAATTCATGTTACATAGACTTTGAAAGAAGTCATAAATTCATGTTACATAGACTTTGAAAGAAGTCATATTCCATCCTGATTCTCCATATTTTCCTCATCTCAAGTAACTGTAACTCTAAGGATCCCAATTGAACTACAAGATGCAGAAAAATGCAATCTCATATATGTAAAAGTAATTCCCTGAAACAGGAAGATCACCTATTTGCTTTGTTTCAATTACAGTGATCATCGCATTCCTTCCCCCACAGAAAGAGAAGCCCCATACATATGATCTCAATCAAGTGTTTGACTGGAAATCATTTCATAGTATAGAAAATAAGCTTGAAATAAGAAAACCACATCAAAGAAGCCACTGAGCATAAAGAAACCAACATACAATTCACGGCTTTGACAATGCTGAACTGAAACCAACATGCACTAGTTGTAAATCAAATTCGTAGGCAATATGTATTAAGCTCCTAGTCAAAGCTATTGAAATTAAATAATATGTTATGATATTCTAAAATATCAAAATCAGAAGTGGAATCAATAAAGCTCTGAATATAGAAAGCATGATAAGATCACTGTTATTGATCAACAGAAGCCATTCCCAATTCATAAAGACAAGCTAATACTCCTAAACATATTCAGAGATTATATAAAACAAAGCACAAATATAACAACATAAAACATAAAAAAATAAAAAGAAAGAAATCACCACCAACCATAGACGACTCTAGAACACCTGTCCTTAATCCACCTAAAACTCTTCTTGAAAGACCCTTTAACTTTGCCTTCAACTGCGTAAACCTTATAGCTAGCAACCCGCTTCTTCCTCTGCAATTCTGGATCATTAAAAGTCCAACTTCTTGAAGAAGACCCATTTGTTGATTTGCCTTTCTTGAACTTGGCATCATTGTTTTGGGGTTGTTGAATTTGTGGAGGCGGCGGCACTGAAGAAGCATAACTTGCACTATAACACCTGAGATCTTGCATTCCATTACCATTGAGGCTGGGTCCTCCTGTTGTTGTTTTTGAACCATAGTAATTGCCTATTTGCATCCTTCCATCACCGCATGATTTGGATCTGAAATCTTCCATCATGCTTTTAAAACAAAAACACCAATGTGGATTTTGAGCTCTGTGTTCTATACCAAAAAGCTAAGCTTTTTGGTCTAAAAAGTTCTACTTTTTCTCCTAAGAGCTCTGGTTCGTTCGGTGGAGTTTGTGTTTTGGTGCTTAGTGTTTGTGGAATTTTGCATTTGATTATCCATTTTTTTTTTATATAAAATAAAAATAAAGTGAGCTGTTTAATGTTTGTGTGAGATTCTGTGAAGCGCTGACTAAAATAATTTGCATGGAGCGTCGGTGGTGCGTACGAAAACATCAATCAATTTTATTAATAATCATCACTGAACGTATGATTAACATAAATTCTTAAGTTGGAATTCTTTAAATAGACAGATATTAATAAAAGTGATCATTAAAATTTAATTGATTTTTTATTTTAAGACTTCGAAAGATTAATTAAGGTGCGTACAAATTGGTTCGAACACCTCCAATAAAAAAAAAAAAAAAATCTTATTAATGTTTAGCTTTGAATTTTTTCCTAAATTAACAATCTTAATATTTTGATTATTGAATTGATTGAAAAAAAAAATTAAATAATATAAAAAAAACTCAAGTTACGTGTCCAAACTCCGAACACTTGTTCCCCTTCTACCTCTTTATGATTTCCAAGATTCAAAAGGATTCAATTTGTTTTATACGTTTTTTTATTCTTGCATCTTGCTTCTTGTTAATGCATTGAAGAGGGTGGGTTGATTATATTTTAAGTTTCAATGGTTTCCAAACAAGAGGAATTTGATATGATTTGAAAAATGTTGTATTCAATTGTAAAATGGAAGAAGAAAGTAATTTTCATTAAATAACGCCCTTAATTTTTATTAATAAACTTGGAGCTGATAGTCAGAGGGAAAGA
Organism: Pistacia vera; assembly: GCF_008641045.1. Lineage (NCBI taxonomy): Eukaryota > Viridiplantae > Streptophyta > Magnoliopsida > Sapindales > Anacardiaceae > Pistacia > Pistacia vera. The sequence goes on from NW_022196543.1 coordinate 44,397, forward strand.
GAAAAGCAAACTAAAATGATAGATAGCTTTGCATTGATTTGAAAGGAAAACAACATTAAATGATTTTGCATTTGCATCCAATGTATCATACTAAATTGGGGAGAATCAAATATTAAATGGAGAGAGACTTATCAATATGACCTGATTTAATGGCTGTCTGCCCTAAAACGCTCTGTAGACTTAACAATTTATGATCCCTAGTTGAGGAATGACAATGACCGATTTCCTTGACCATTACGAAATGTACACAACATTTCTTAATTCTTTTTATAAATTTAAATTAAAGAGACTCATACCCATACACTTCCTAACAAAAAATAAAATCTCCACGTGCTCCAAATTTCAAGCTCAAATACACCCCCGACTCACTAGCTAATGAAGTAGTCAAAATTATCATGTGGGACTAAATCTTTGACATCATTTCTCAGCATCATAAAGGAAGCAATTTTGACACAGCTGCACGCTTGTACAATGTACATTAATGGTGACCAGTAAAATCAAATGAATCATGTACAAAAACCAGAGCATGACTAGACCTCCACTATTTTGGCAACACAACACTGTCACCAAATTTTACTTTCAAAATTGTTTTGTAATTCACAAAGTTATTCCAGAAAGATTTACACAGGTCGCCTTGAAACGTCTCAGCAGGAAGCAGCCTGACTAAATCTTAAATCAGAACAGAGCTTGTTGCTGCACATTGAATGCATTTAGCCTGCATAGCTGCAGAACGACACACATCTATCACCATTTTCGGTTGGACCAATCTCATCCCAAAGTCGTTGGAAGTTTATTCAGTTTTCCCTTCACGATTCATCAAGTCATGGTAATATAGAAGCACACACATGGGTTGACCAAATATGCAGAAAATGAACCAGAAGATCATATTTCCAACCTGGCATTTGAAAAGAAATCAAAATATCTCCATTAAATTAAACAAGTGTCTGGCAGTGGTAGATGCATAGTGTGTTACATGGTATGTATCTTTTTTCTATTTATATCTTATTTACTTGACCCTTCTCACAAACAATCCACCATGCGTGCTTAATTGAATGATTCATTTGAAGAAACATAAACCTTTTAACACATCTCGCAACCAACCCACCATGCGTGCCTAATTGAATGATTCATTTTAGGTGACCTAAACCTTTAACACATCTCGCAACCAACCCACCATGCGTGCCTAATTGAATGATTCATTTTAAGTGACCTAAACCTTTAATAGCAGAAAGCATGTATACGTTTTTTGGAAACAAAGAATGGTTTCTGATGTTCATTATGATTGAATGTAACAGTCCAATCATCTCTTTTGAAGTAAGAGATTGGATGAAAATGCAAAAGGACAAGAAAGAAGTGATATACACGTTATGATATTTAATAGTTTGGCTTCATAGACACCGTAAAGAGAAGAAAATAAAGATAAAAAAAACAGTACATTATTTTTCAAATAATTGTTGCAATGTTTAGTTTCTCCAAATCTGATGATGAGTAGGTGGAATCTCAGTAGGCCTGGCACATCTAGTCATTCCACCACTTCTATTTTCTAACTCACCAAACAGAATAAACACGAGGAAAGAAAGGATTTATATAATTTTTCGTTTAAATTTCGCACTGAACCTGACAAAATAATGAAAAAGTAGCTAACAAGAACCTTGTCTTATGTTCCACTAAGCCCTATAGCCATAAGGTCACAATAAAGTGAGATAAATGCCAAAGTCTCTCCACACTTTAACTAAATAACTCTCCATGAAACAAATGCTGACTGGAAACTGAAGGCGGGGAAATTATAACACCTAAAGGAAGCTTGAAAGAATAGCGTTAAAAATCAAAACATACCATAGAGTTCCTGAACCTCCTTTGCAAAAAAGTAGTGATCAACACCAAAGGAACCTGATTCAAATGGCCAAAATGATGATAAATTTAATCATTAATCTAAAAATCAACATCAATTCAACTCAGCTCTTTACTAGTAAATGTTATTATTTCCTTGTTTCTAAAAGAAACTTTCTGCAGAGGGGAGAGATGACAATGGAGGAGTCCAATTTAACTACAGCACAAAGTAATTTTTAAACAAAGATATGCCATCCTAGTAATAAATTAGTTTAAACATTCTTACCTGAAACATAATGCCAATAAAAGCCCACAACTTGAACATGTGGCAAGGAACAGCAATGCACAACTGTTGATAAAGATAGTATCACATGACAACATAAGCAAAAATTGAAGTAGCGGTATAATACAGTATATGAGGCAAATAGAATCAAAACATGGTGTACTTCGACTCATAACAAGATGTGCAGATAGCTACAGAAACAGCACTAGTCTGTCACTACTACAATTAATTAAATTTAATTAACTTGCTTGATTGATTCAGAAAATCTGTTCTCTAATGGTATCTATCAATTTCAGAGTTAGAAGAAAATAAGGAATTGGTCAATTTCATTTTCCTCGATCACAAAATCACAATCCATCAGTAAATCAATTTCTTCTGATCAAATATCAATGAATACAAATTCTATATTAGTCAAACTTCACTTATGCTAGTAAATTGTTTTATAAGTTCATTGAAGAATTTTTATTTGCTAAACAAATTTCCATCTATTTATTCTTTTTATTTATTTTGTTGCTTCTGGGACTTTGAAATGACAGACGATAAAAACTCATCAACGATTTTGATCCTAAAAGAGAAAAAAACAGATGGGTAAAGGGAAAATACAGATTGCCTTCACAACATTGCATCAGCAATCCTGGGGGTGATGGCTGATGTTATAGTCTTTATAAAGTTTGTGTACAGTTGCATAATGTTATTCCCAAATATGCTCATGACATAGACAATAATAATGTCAGGAAAATAAGTAAATATAATTTTTCATCTGTTCTACAGGTATGAGAGAACTGATCACGGAATATTATACATTTAAGAAACAAAAAATGATATAAAACACAGAAAGAAAGCAACCTACCTCATGGAATACAGCCGAAACTAAGAAGGCGATGACAATGGCAACACTCTGATTAAGGAAAACAAAAACAAATGAACCAAATTTTTTTAGTAACTACCACAAAGTCTCAATTATTCAATTTGATCCTATTAATAAATAAAATCATTAGTGTAAATAAATATAGTTCATCTGTAATCCTGAAGGTTTCGAAATTTACGGTATAACTCTTCCAGTTCTTTGTTCCGTGTAGCATGGAGTTATTCTCACAGTTATAAACTAAAAAAAAAAGAAAGTAGCCACACTGACAAAGGCACAGAAGGTCAAAATACCTTAGGAATACCATGTCGTAAGCATGGAAAATAGATATGCCGAACCATCCATTTATGAACAGGCTGTTATCAACAATTCCATCAAAGAAAGCAATTAGCAGTTAAGGACATAAAAGTTAAAAATTTGAAATCAGATAAGCTTAAAATGAACAAATAAAAACATAGGAAAAAAACTATAAGAACTCTACCATCTAATGATTTGAATATAGTACTGGCAATTGGAAAGTTTGTAATTTTCTCATGCTTTTATTAACAAATTCCCACCAAAACAGACAATGATGTTCCCCAATGGGATTGAAATGAACTCGACACAAGGAAACAAAAGCATAACTCACTAGACAGCATGGGCAAAAATGTTTGACCAAGATGTAAAAAAATAAACTAAAGCAAAGAGCAAACAGGTGATGCATCTCAAGAAGTGAAAGGAAAAAATTTTCATTACGATATGGCAGTTCAAATTTCATTTTACGTGGACTGATATATATTCAAAATGGTAAAAACAGTAATATATAGTCTCTAAGCATAATAGGAAAAGAAGTAATGTATCCAAATATTTTCTTATTTCATCCCACCCACAACATTTGTAACCATTGAAAGAAAATTAACAACGCATCAAAATGCAATAAACTACATCATATTTCGGGATTAAAAGAACTGCAAGTTTGAGTAAAGAATCATACCATATTCCACATTCTCCAGTACTGATGACAGCCGCAAACCAACAAAGTGCATACAAAACAAAAAAAGTTCCTCAGTTCAATTCAGCAGAGATTTATCAAAATAAATATGCAAGGAAATCATTTTGGAGGATATAGGACCTACCTCCTCAACAGTTTTTGCATTCCACCAATCTTTATAGAACTCACGATCACCAAAGCGAATCAGTTCAGCAAGTATATTTAGCCTATATCAAGAGAAACATTTATAAGAGATATCAGCCTCTGAGAAAATTAACATTTTATTATGTGGAAAATATTAAGATTTGCTATAACTGATGAGTGCTGCAGTTAATGTGTAGCCAACGCATGTGTGTGTGAGTGTATACAATACTGCATTCTAAGCAGCACTCAACAAAGTAACTATAAGTTAGGATGAACCAAATGTATCTGGGAAATTTGAATGATTACATTAATCATAAAAAAGGGTTGAATTTGAATGTGTATTGTTTATAAAATCGGAAAAATGAACACAACTGAATTACACCTACACATATTGATAAGGTCAAATTGACAGTCAAAATGATAATTTATCAAATAAGTGGGGACTCTAGCCACAGAATTATTCATTATACTTGAAACATTAGAAAAAAATATATTTAAAACTTGGCAAGTGCTCAAAGTTATCTAGAAAGAGAAAGAAGAGATACAAAGCTCCACTATTCAAGGAAAGAAGACACACCAGAGGTGAAAAAAGCAGTAGAACATGCAGAGCCACACATATAGATTTGGAACTGAAAGCTTCAAAACTCTCTCAATGGCATATAAAAAATTCCCTTTCAAAGGGTGTTGAGAATTCTGCACAATGGGATTGATATACTGCAAAATTATTACCAATGAAACCATGTCAGAATCCTTGTGCCTCCAAACACATCTCCCCCCCCCCCAAAAAAAAAAAAAGGAAAAGGTAAGACTGGCTCTTAATCACCAATCAGTTTCCTACTTACCTGCTCTATTATGAATCCCATAACTCCTGTAAATATTATTAACTTGACAAATTGACGAACCACCCAGCCCTTCCGTATGTATGCCGTACGTGGATAACTTGGCTACAATGACAAACAAACAGTGAAAATAAGAGATTGCTACAACCAGACCATGATATGATAAAGCCAAACATTAAACAAACAGAAAAATCATGCTACTTGATCCAAACTATTAAATTAATTTGTAAATAAATTTCCAGAAAAAATCCAAAAGTTTAAAAGTAAAAAGCATGTTATAAAGCTAGTATCACAAAAAAATGAGTCCCTATAATGACTTTCAGGTAATGATCACGAGCATATAAACTGTCTAGAACAAATATAACACAACAAATTAGAAAGCAGTCTTCCAAAATAGAAGTACAGCAGGTATTTAATATCTTTAAAATAATACATAAGTGAAAAATGCAGTAATATTTCTCAGACAGTTATTTCATCAAAAAGCATCAAGGCCAGCACAAAATTACATACGAGAAAAATGAGGAGCTGTAGTACATTTGGGCATTTTTTCTGAGCATTGAATCTAAACTGTATGCCCTATTGTCTTCTGCATGACTTTTAAAAATTGATGAGCAAATTATCAGTAAGACATGACGACTAATGCATTCCTTCAAATATAAAAGACATGGACAATGTTAAAAAAAAAAAAAAAGTTTCATTGGAAGCCCTAATAAATTGAGTCTAATGTGCTCTAAAAGAAAGCCTGAAAGCATCTGAAGTAGATAGCTGCACCAACCAGTCATAATCCATACCTAGCAAATCACAATAAACTCAGAGGTACAACAACGTGATAAAAATATTACGATAATAGGTATAACATTTCACTAGTTTTGGATTCCTTTTAAAAAAAATAAAAAAAATAAAAAAAAACCCAGAAAATAAACATTTTGTTAGTAAAAAGTTTATCACAACCAGACAGTGACATACACAAACCAGCTCAGAACACATTTCTAAATCTATATAACACGGTCTGAAAGTAATTTATGCCTACAGTTATAAATAATGGTAGTCACACAATTTCTCAACCCTAAGTGACAACTAACCTGTAAAAATACCAGACCTAACTATATACATAACTTCTGAGAAAGTTGTCTTCTACTTATCATGTGTAATTCTGTAAGCTAAAAAGTCAAAAGGATAATAATTACCACGAAAGGGATATTACCAAAAAGAATCAAGCTTGAGCAGACATGATTAGAATTTTAAACATGTAAACAGATAAAAGTTCCTCAGTTTATTTGTGCAAGAAATTTGTCTTTACCTGGTAACATAAAGTGGGGGCAACCATGAAGTAAGCCAAACTCTTGAAGCTAACATCATATGAACAGTCCACATTTGGAGAACCAGACAGGGCATCCCCCTAAAACAACAAGCAGACCTTATTGAATAAATAAAGAACAAGAATTTACCCACCATCCATCCAAGGGATTATTGTAGAAGTTGAAACATCTATCCAATTAAAGGAGTGAGAGGAAACAGAGATCAATTTTTTTTTTTGATGATGAAAGAAATTCTAAGATATTACTAAAGAGAAAAATAGTTTATCACAATGCATCAATTTACACACATTTTATCAATTCTCAATTCGTTACAAACAAATATTAAGCACATCAATTTCTTTACAGACACTGAATTTCAGCCAAGAAACCCAGCAGAAATTGTTGAAATTATTTCCATTCGTTTAATCTTCCCATTTCTTGTTCAGGAATATAAAATTTTTAAATTTGCAGTTGTTATCAGTAAACTTTTTTAATGAAAGGTCACCCTACCTTATCAACTGACTTGTTGAGTGATCTCATGTCATAGTTAGTATGAGCATAAGATACAAGCTTTAACCACACAATGCAAGCAAAGAGCATCAAAGTGACACCAGAGACAAAAGCAGAATCACACCTGCACAATTCAGAGCCAGTGAAATAATCAAGAATTTTCCACTGTCATCCCTTTTAATCAATAGAAGCCAGGAAAAATGCCTTGGAAGAAATTAATTTTTGGATCACTTTATACAACATAAACCATTTATCTAAACCTTTCATATTTCTAACTTTCAAAAAACGTTGTCTTCTATTATATAACTATACAATAATCAGGGTCCATCTCGAACTTACATATTTCCAATTTCCAAAAGACTTCCTTTTATTTATAACTATACAATAATCAGGACCAATCACCGGGTTATAAGTTATGGTTGATCAAAAAGCTTGAAAATCCTGACTCTCCTGAAGCCTCCAACTCTTGTAAAAGATTCTTTCATTGTCAATGTTATATTTATCAGTTAATGTGAAATAACTAATTCTTCCAATTACTTTATGCAGGAAACCGTATACTTACTAAATAGTATAAACAGGATTTTGAGGTATATCAAAATAAAAAAGTTACAAGAAGATAATAGAACTCACCCAAGGATCACAAAAACTGGATACAAAACTGCAACTGTGCTAATGATTACATGAAGAGAAACAACAACCTGTAACATTGAAATTTTAACTTATCACCAAATTTAACAACTAAGTGTATCTCCTTAGTCTCTTGGAATATTCAACATGCTATCTCTATAATAAACAAAAAGTACACAAAACTGAAGCCCAGCTAACCAAATGGTATATTCAAAATTAATTGAAAATTAAATGGGCAACAGTTGCTCAATCACTTACAGGTTCAGATATACACTTTTGCTGTGCTAACTTCTCAACTATAAACGCAGCAAACGGGAAAACTGGGAGAGTAAGACTGCAAAAAAAACCAAATTTCACAAGGCATCCTCAGTTCATGTTAAACCAAAAAGAACTATAAAATTAACAAAGAAAACAAAATATTACCTAAAAACAAATGATTCATTAGCAAAGAGAATGGAGGAAACAAATAATTAAGAAACATTACCAACACATAAATAGGGGCCAATCGCTCAACGATTTTGAACTAAACCAAAAGCCAGTCTTAATCAACCAGCCATACTGCAACAATAGCAAAAACAATAATAAGCCAACGAAAATCAAACAACTCAAAATATAACTGCTTTAGTTAAAATTATAAAGCACAAACCTTCATTATATTTTCGATGATAAGTCGGCTGTTAACAGCAACAAGCACTACTATACATAGGTTGAATAGACCGGCATGACTCTGCTATAGTATGATAAACTAATAAATCAATACATACGTTAAATAACCACAAATAATAAACAAAACAGAAAAATCAAAACTTCGAAAAAGTACCTGCTTGAAAATTGCATCGGAGCTAAGAGGACTCTCCTTAATTTTGCGATGCGCGGGAACAGAGGGCCGATAAGCGAATCGTGTATCTTGTCCTCCATGATTCTCGGCGTTTCTCGTCGCGAAATTCGCCGACTCCGTCGGGCCTTCAACGGCCGCGGCGTCAACATTGGTGGAATTATCCAGTTCGGTGGCGTTTGAATCGGAGGTAGCTAGAACTGCGGTGGCGCCGGGCCTCTTCCGCAAGGAAAAGTTATGATCGGAGTCGGTGGTTGTGGTGGTGGTGGAGACGGCTCCGCCTGTACTTTCAAGTGAGTCTGAAATCACCATTGAAAAATAGTAAACGCTAATTGTAAAGAATATAGAATTGTTCCGTTGCTTTTGTTGAGTTGAAGAAGATTCGGTGGCAGAAAGGAGAGGTTTCTAGATTGAAAATTGCTAAGCGAACCACAGTATTAAGTTTAACGAATTACCATGTTAACACATGTTCCCCAGTGTTTAGCGGTATTTATAGAGAGAGCTCATGCAGCAGAAGACTGCATTATAAAACGCGGAACGGAACTTTCCGTTTAAACAAATAAAAAGAAAATTGAATTTCTAATAATTAATAATGGTAAATTAAAATAGAAATATAAACGCACATTTAAATTGGAAAGCAAGTTTTGTGTGAACTGTGAAGACAAATATATGTGAAGAAGCAATAGATGATTGATAAAGCATTAATGAAACGACAGCAATAAATATGATTGTACTAATTCAATGTTTTTAATATGGATAATAGTCCATAGTACAATTATATTCATGGGCATGCTAGGACCCTCTTTTTTTGTTTCAAATCTCCGTTTTTCACGCCATATTCTTTTAATTACTACCCAAAAGAAATTGTTTTATTCATATTAATAATACATAACATAACGTATAAATAAATGCAAATGATTTATTTAAATGAAAAGAAAATAAAAATGGGAAGCTTCCTTTGAGAATATTCTTTCTACTATTTTATTTAGGGTAAACTTAATTTTGAAGTAAGTTGTGGACTATTCAAAGGCCGAACGGCCTACGCATATCCAAGGTTTGTTAAAACGACAAGTTGGTACTCAAAAAGTTTTGAAATTATAAACAGGTATCTTCCGTCATGTGTTGTTAGTGATTTCTGTTTATTCTTAGTGAAAAGACTACAATACCCTTAAAAGTTTGATATTTTAGTTTTTTATAAATTTAAAAATTTCTAAAAAACCCCCTAGGTTTGCTAATTTAACTAAACACTCCAATATATAAAAAGTTTGTTAAATAACAAAAACACCCCCACACCCGCAGTGCCAGATTCCGGTTACTACCGTCAGAATCTAGCCGAAAAATTGCGTTACGACACAGACCCGTCGGATCTGTGTCCGCTATGGATCTGGCTGAAAAAGGCCAGATCTGGCTGTCGAGGCAACAGATGGAGTTTTGCGGCCTCGACGGCCAAATCTATCCTTTTCCGACCGGATCAGCCAAGGATCTGGCCAGAAAAGGCCAGATCGACGCGTTAAGACACATATTCGACGGGGTCTGTGTCGTAACGCAATTTTCGACCAGATTCCGACAGTGGTGGCCGAAATCTGGCACTGCAGGTGTGGGGGTATTTTTGTTATTTAACAGATTTTTATATATGGGGGTGTTTAGTTAAATTAGCAAACATAGGGGGTTTTCTATAAGTTTATAAAAAACGAAAATATCAAACTTTAAGGGCATTTTAGTCTTTTCACTATGAACAAACAGAAATCACTAACAGCACATGACAGAAGGTACCTGTTTGTCGTTTCAAAACCTTTTGGGTACTAACTTATTGTTTTAGCAAACTTTGGGTATGCGCAAGTCATTTGGCCCTATTCAAAGGATCGAAATTGCTTTCGTAATTCTGCATATAAGCTTTGTCTAGTTCTAGTAACATCCGACTCTAGAGAAACCCTCACGCCTCCCCCGTTATCTATCCTTAAATTGAATATTGTATAAGCTTTTAAGATACAAATATTTTTATATTTTGTCATATAATCTCTATTTTAAGAGTTCTCTCAACTAGTTTTGGTCCAAGAAATTAGAGTCCTCTCTTTCTTCTTCTAATTTTCATTTCTATATGACAACACACGTTGGGTTAAAGGGGAATTATTTTGATGTTTTAAAATTAACCAAAGCACCCCTTAATAACACTTTTCTAAATATAGAAAGTCAAATTAAATATTTATTATAAACAGTGGATATGGGTGGTAAATCTTAAAACCATAGTTTAAGAGGTTGCCAAATCCAAATCCAAATCCAAGACAGAGAGTGATATATAGGCTGTAACCCTATCTTAATATTTGGTAGGTCAAATAAATGTCGGACAATATGATATTTCATTTAATAACAATAATATTGTACAATCATATTGTACAGTCTGATATTTCATATGATATCAAATTAATGTGATTTAGACTCTAAAGCAATCTTCTGAAACTCGCACCCGCCGATCCGATCTGAGTTTCGTCAATTACTTCGGTGCCGTGCACTAAGAATTGAAAGTTGAAATCCGATATTTTTATTTAAACCATTTTTTACCGCTTTTAGACTGGCGAAAAGATAAAAATCCGGTCCAACAAATGTGACTGTTTTAAAAGGTCAAATCCCTGGCTTTTTTGCTTCAGCCATCGTTTCTTCAATATTCATTTGTTTCTTTGTCTTTCTCCGGCTTCCAATCCACCTTCATTCATCTTCAGCTCGATTCGTGCTTAGAAAGTGAAAGAAAAGAAGAAAACGAAGGAGAAGATCTGAAGAAGCAGAAGAAGAAAGAGAAGAGGACGGAGAGAGTGAGAGAAAATAAAAAAAAAAGATGAAGAAGAAGATCTTAAGATGCAGAAGAAGAAAGAGAAGAGGAGGTGGGAAATGAGAAGACAATATGAAAGAAGTAAAGAAGAAAGGAAGAGGACAGCGAGAAAGAGAGAAAACAAAAAAAACACAAAAGAGAAGATGAGGTGACGGGTGACAAGAAGAAAAAGAAGAAATTAAACTGGGGTGGATTAATTTTACGAAAAATTAATGTTTTGAAAGGAATAAAGTACAATTATATTTTGAGAATATTTTTAAGTTTTTAGAGCATCAGCCATCTTGGTTATCTTTTATGTAGAAGAAGAGTATTTTTATTAATTTTTAAATATAAAATATAATTTTTATTTAAATTTAATATTTTTATTATTTTTTATATAAATGAAAAGTATTTTTATTAATTTTTAAATATAAAATATAATTTTTATTCAAATTTAATACTTTTTAAATTTAATAAAGATGTTTTTTATTTTTAAGAAAGAGATTTAATGAGAGAAAAAATTAATAAATAAAATATATAAGAATTTGTAATTTATTAATTAAAATTAGGATAGAGAATAAAATTTGATTCTTTAAATAGGGAGAGTCAAACTCGCTTTTTAATTTATATTTTAAAGATAAAATATTTGTTGAACTTTTATTTTTATGGATATATTCTTTATAATAAAGAGTTTTGATTATATAAATACTCTTTTAGAAATGCTCTTTAAGATATAATAGTAAAAAAAGTAATATTATACTTACAAAGAAATTTTACAAAGATTTTTATACAAAATGATGTGACAAAAAATAAATAAAAGAATGAATTTAATGAGTTTGATTTTTTATTTTACTATTTTATATTATTTTATTTTATATAAAATTTTTTGTAAATTAAAATTTATTTATAAATATAGGATTATTGTAGTAAAAAATTAGTTTTATATATGTATAAGGAAGGAGAGAAAGAGAGAGAAAAGAAAAAAAATTGAAAGAGAGAAGACGAGGTGACGGGTGAGGAATATATGTATATATATTTGATGATATTATCGATGTGACCTGTCGGTTAGACTGATTGGATCGCCGTAAGCGGCCACCTGACCAGTCATCTTTGGATCCGGATTTCAAAGCATTGCTCACAATCACAAACAGTATTGGCAGTATTTTTGCAAGAGGTGAGTTTTGCATTATTTAATAAATTTACGAACTTCTTTTTTATAAAATATTATTAACTATTAAGGTAGTTCTCAAATATTTTCACAATTAATTAGACTATATTTATTTACTTATAGGATGAGTGAATTAATATGGGTGCGTTAGAATTAGAAAAGTAACATTTGGATTCTTATTAGCAAAATGAAGTTTAAAATTTTTGGTTTTGGTTTGAGTTTGACCCTTTTTATTTCTCTATTTAAGTGAATAAAATTAAGAGTAAATGACTTTTTTCCGCCCAAATAAGGATTTAGTAATGACACTTTCCCACTTACCCTATCAATCGTCGATCGATTCTGGCATCGTTTTGACCTAATATCACTATCATTCTCTTTTCTAATCATTACTTACTCAAACTCTTAAACATTACTCTTGTTAACCTCGTTAATCGCTGACAATCGAGTGATTAGAGTTTATACAATCGTCCTTCCCAATTCAAATTTCGAGTAATCACGATTATCAAAAAACTCATCAATCTCTCTTTTTCAAAAACCCCAATAATATGAACTGAATTTACTTTCTTTTGTCATCTAATCAAAAAATATTTTTTTTAAATAATATTTTAAAAGTATATGAATAAAAAATGTTTGGTTAAATCATTATTGAAAAAGTCGTTAACTCTAAAATTAAAAACAAAAAGATTAGTGGGTATTGTCAAACTGAAACCATCTATTTATGAACTTTGGAGTTTGGACAATACGCCATCTCTTTCTTTCTTCTTATGACACCTTCTCATGATTTCCTATTTTGAGTTTCGACCTTTTCTTGCATGTTTGGGCTTTAGGAATTTTGTGACCGATATAAGTACTGCTGCACGTGTAGATCTTTTCACATTTCACATGGGCGCCAGAGTTTAGAGCGATCAATGGTAGAAAAAAAAATAAAAAAAAAATGACATCATTATAAGTCAGACGTAGGGAATCAGATTCGGATGTTGACTTGATTCCTTAGACCAAGTATTGTAAGTGTTGGACCAGATTATTAATTAATACTAGGTTGAGAAGCTAACATAAAATGACTGGGAAAAAGAAAGAAATGGCGCGCGTGGACATCTGAGCCACTAAGGATGAGACTTTAATATCAATCAATCCTTAGTTTGTAAGAGATGAATCAAATAGAATTTTCAAGAACATTTTATACAGATATGTAGAATGCAATTATGGTAATTTGATAATGGCAGAAAGGTATAAGCAGCAAAGTAGTTTGGAGTTAGGACTCGAATTCGGAATCATGCCAGATAACACACGATATTATGACTGCGCAAACATTTTTGAAGTTCCACACTAAACCGAAAAGAAGGTTTAAAATAAAATGGAATCTCATAGCATACAACACCTAATTATGAAAATTAAAATGGACGAAAAGCATTTTACAGTCCCAGAAACCAAAATCCCCATATTATAATAATAGCCTTCATTAACTGGAAATCTGCAACAATAAATCCCCATCACACCAAATCTGGCATCAGTGGTTTTCAGATTGCGAATCCAGATATCCAAACGTCTTATAAAATTAAGACACTAGACCTATAAAACATGACTTAAGCTAGAGACGGAAAAGAACAAAAAAGGAAGAAAAGGAAAAAGCACAGCAAATCACACTTACCAAACACAAAATTCCAGATCCCATACTAATAATTAAGACAAAACCTAATCAGAGGAGATCAGCAACATTTGATGGCAGTTCCTCGATGACCACATTATAGAACTTCTGGATATCAAATAGCATCCTCTCATCGTCCCTAGTGATAAAATTGATTGCAACACCTTTCCTCCCAAATCTGCCACTTCGTCCTATACGATGAAGATAGTTCTCGGGCTGTGTAGGTAAGTCATAATTTATAACCAGGGACACTTGCTGGACATCAATACCACGAGCCAAAAGATCAGTGGTGATCAGAACTCGAGATGACCCAGACCGGAATTCACGCATGATAATGTCTCTCGTATTCTGGTCCATGTCTCCATGGGTGGCAGAGACAGTGTGATCACGGCTACGCATTTTGTCAGTCAACCAGTCTACCTTGCGTCGGGTGTTGACAAAGATGACACTCTGGGTAATGGCTAAGGTTTCGTAAAGATCACAGAGTGTCTCAAGCTTCCATTCTTCTTTTTCAACATTAACATGAAACTGCTTTATACCTTCCAAAGTAAGCTCGTCACGCTTCACTAGAATTCGCACTGGTTTGTTCATAAACTTCCTGGTAATTTCAAGGGCCTCAGGTGGCATGGTAGCAGAGAAAACCCCAACCTGAACTTTTGATGGTAGCAGCTGGAAAATATCATAGATCTGGTGGGAAGAAATACCAAGATTAGAATGATCATGGTTCCACATAACCAGAAACTTTAGTAACATCAAGGAAAAAAGGAACCTTTTAAGTATGAGAACCTAGTAGTACATGAATCTAGACATTAAAAAAGAAAAAACATTGTCACCCATTTCCCTAGTACATTAAAAATTAGAAATGCCGGATAGACATGCAGCAGTTAGATGAAATGGTCAGAGCAATATGTAGAATCTGAGTTAAAAAAGCACCTGATCCTTGAAACCTCTGGAAAGCATTTCATCTGCCTCATCCAATACAAACATCTTGATGTAGTCAGGGCGAAGTGACTGTCTCCGCAGCATGTCAAACACACGGCCAGGAGTGCCCACAACAACATGAACACCACTTGATAGAATGCGTTGATCTTCACGAACACTGGTTCCACCAACACAAGCATGTACCCTAACACCAAGGTAGTCTCCCAATGCTCGCATAACCTTTTCAATCTGCTGTGCAAGCTCACGAGTGGGTGCCAAAACCAAGGCCTGGCATTCCACCAAACCATAATCAAGTTGTTGTAGAATACCGGAACAAAAGGTTGCAGTCTTCCCTGTTCCTGACTGAGCCTGCTGAATCACATCAAGCCCCTTACAGAAGGGAACAATACCTCTTTGTTGAATTGCAGAGGGTTTTTCAAAACCTACAAGAAGGAACATTGCTTTCAGCATTAGATAATATACTGGTCAGGGACAAACAAATGATAACAAAAAAGAGGCAACACTATATATCACATCAATATACAAAATTCTTGGTATCCCAACATATGATCATGTGTGGGGGAAAAATAGAAACATCCAGCAATCAATTGGTAAGGAATCATGAATTAAAATATGAAAGCATAATTTCATATACCATATGCGTAAATGCCTCTCAGAAGGTTCTCTTGCAATCCCATATTATCGAATGTATCATAAACCTCATCATAAGAGGTAAAGAAATCTTGTCCTCCATCAGCTGTAAGCCTATAGATCAATTTATCAAATGAAGCAAAATTAGCACTCACTTTACAAGTAAGTAATAGTTGGCAGCTCAAAATAACAATAATCGAAAAGGAAAAGAAACGGACACAACTTTTGAATGCAATCACAACTTGAATGACAATAACTGAAGATAGGAGACGTGATACAGAAACAAAAAGCTTACAAGTCATTCATCTTGGCATCAAACTGACGTGCATCAAATTGTGATCCTTCAGGTGTTAATCCCGCCATGACTGCTCGCATTACAACAATACATCATATAGTGTATCATGAGGGTGAGAAAGGGTGTATGGTTGCAAGAGTGCATGTGTTAAGAGATAGGAGTATCCAAGTTTTACAATGTGAGAAATCTAAAGCCATGTGAATTTAATAAAAAAAAAAAAAAAAAAAAAAAACCTCTTTGCGATGATTTTTAATGAGTTAAATTTTATTTTCTCTGATACCCACATAAATTCCTAAATCACGAGAGAAAGAAAACATAGCTTTACAATGAAAAGAAGATGGGAACCATGTTAGATCTTTGAATTTATAACTGATCAGTTTCTGATTAGTTTCAGCTTTTTGGTAACTGAATAACCCAAATTCTGAAGTGACGGAAACAGAGAACCGAAAACTTCACCAGTAATAATAAAAACAACTATCGTTCCTCAAAAAACCAGTTTAACTGTGTCTAGCATGCAATACAGAGCCTCAGAAATAAAGTAATGTAGAGCACATGAGGGAGAATAATTTATCTAGTTATTCAACAAGACACTCTAATTCAAGAAGAATAAGCATTTGAAATCTCAAACTTTTTAATTTCTTATTTTCTCAAGAAATTAATACCTAATATCGACCACAAATCAAGCTGAAATATCCGATAAAGAAACATATTGTCAGGTCATTAAATCCAATTCTCTAACTCGTAAAAAATAAGCGAAAACCGCATACGAAATCATATATCTACAGCGATGCATGAAAAATCGAAAATAATAAAAAGAAAGCAAAGTCGATCAGATGAAAATAACCGCTGGATCAATGACAATGAGAGAGAAGAAATTGACCTGGTACTGATCGGTGAAGATCGAAGACGAAAAAAGAGAGTAATTGAGAAGAGGTTGTTGATTTAGATGAAATTAGGGTTTTCCCAAACTCCTCGGATCTTTTCCGTGGAGTTAAGGAAGGAACGATCGTGTTTGAGAAAATAGCCAAAGCGAGTGAGAGGCAGCAGTTTAGTGGAGTTATTATAGTCTGCGAGGGTTCCTTCACCTTCTCAAACAAGGAATTCGGTCTCTTATGTGTTTACGTATTTGCCCTTGTTCCCGAGTTAGCCGGTTCAGCAATAACAGTTGCATCTACATTTTATGGGCCTCAATTGAGCCCAACTCTGCGATAGATGTTTTCTTTAGAACCTTGCTAAATTGATGCTTTTGGTTAGATAAAAATGATCACGTTTCCGATTAATTTTGTAGAGCATTAAAACCCCATGAAATTCTTAATGGCTATAGTTTGATAATCTCTTTTTAATTTCATATAGAAAATTTTACATCTTTGGTTTACTTAATTAATTAATATAAATTTATTTGATAATTGTTTATTTTAGGTTTGGATATATTTAATATTGCACATGTATAAAATCAATTAAAAAATTACTTTTAATTTTAAAATGCTACCTTTCTTTTGAAATTCCTTCACAAAATTGATTTTTAGATCCAATCAAATTAAATCATAATCTCTTTTAAAAAAACAATTTACCAAATACTTTTGGTACCCCCCAACTAAAAGCTACATCAATTCCAAACATGTACTTGGTTAATGCGTACAGTGCAGTTGGATATTGGTTGTTTTCATTAGGTCCCTATAAATACGGTTACTTCCTCCAAAATTCCTTCTTCAAGCATATAACCAAATCCAAATCCCAACCAAACTATATCACATTTCAGAATCGCTGCTGCTTCTCAACTATCCATTTTGGTCAATGGACGTCAATCGTTGTCAATCACCAGCACTGGATAAGATCCAGTGTCCCTTCTAGTTGTTCCTTGTGAGAGTAAAGCGATGTTTAGCAGTAAGTTTCATCAACCAAAAAGGCGATGTTTTGCAGTAAGAGTAAGAAGTCAAATCTCTCCTACAACCAAACTAAACCTCACCAAATTGTTCCTTGTGAGGTGATTTATCCAACTGCTTAATTGTTGTAAAAAATACTGACATTATATGTTGTGTAATGTTATTATATTAAACAACTACCAGGGTTCTTTGACAAATCAGGCAAAACAGCTAAATTTAACAGGATGCTTCCAACCTTTTAATGTTTAAGGCTTTTTGCAAGTTACTTACCGGTATCTTAAAGAGCATGCCATTAACATCAATAACATTTATATGCCTTGACAGCGGAATGTGCACAAATGACTTCCAAACAACGAGATGACATCGACAAGACCTCCATAACCTCCAACTGCAGTAACCTGTTCAGAAAAATGGTTTCCGCAAAATAAGAAGCAAATCAGATCAGTTTTATATAAATAATGGACTAACAGCATAGCAATAATAGCCATGGTAAAGTATACTGTGGAACTAACTAAAGTGTGTTAAAAGTATCAAGGAGCCAGATGCAGTTACTGAAATCCATAAATCATAACAAATGTGTGTACACATTCTGCATATTATTTGCATGCTCTGGATTTTAGTGGGCAAATATCACAGTAACAGATGACCTCTACTGGCAAGGATGTCAGTCCATCCATCCATCCATCCATCTACCTACATCAATCTATATATACTATCACTTTAATGGTTGTAAGCGAAATCAAACAGAAACAACGGATTTGGGCATAATGTAACTAGGTCCACATATAGAGGGGTTCGAACCCGCTGCACTTGTAACTACTGTGGCAATGTACTGCATATGTTATTTTCCCCTGGTACACACAAAAGACGACATTGAAACTAGTAAAAACCAGATTCAGTTTCTTATCAGGGTTAACAGTTGTAAATCCCCTGAGGTAGACCTAATAGCCTTTCACCAGGGCCGGCTTAAGGGGTAGGCAGGTGAGGCACCTGCCTAGGGCCCCAAAAAATGGGGGCCCAAATTTTTTAAATTTTTTTTTTTTTGAATATCTTACAAAAATGAAAATAGTTTATAATTTCTTATCTAAGCCAAAGGGCCCAAAAAAAAAGCCAAAAAAGCCTAAATTTATTATAAACTTTTTACATATATTTCTACCCAAAGTTTAACAAAATAGCAAGTTTGTACCTCTAGTTTATAATTATAGTTTATACCCCTAAATTAACACATTGAATCTCTTTTAACAATGAAAGACTAAAATAGTCATTACATATCTCAAATTACTCACTCCCAATTCAATCCCAATTTGACATTCACATAAATCATCTCCAACCCTCTTCTGCCACGTGGTTTGGAGTTAATTCGGTCAATTTTGGTTCCCCCGATATTTTCCCTCCCTCTTCCCCCCCCTCCCCCCCCCGCCCCCCCCCCCCTCCCCTTCCTTCTTTCTCCCCCCCCCAGCTCCGATCGATTTTCTCACCAAAATTGACCGCAATCATCATTTTATCATTTCCCAACTTTGATAGCCCTCGATTTGACAAATTTTTGATGAATCTCGCAACCCAACTCCACTACACGACAACCAGTTCCAGCCTTTTTGGCATGTACTCGATATTGTTGGCCTTCCCCAACACCACCATCTTCCTCCCCTCAGCCCTCTCACCAAAACCCCTATATACCTTATCCGTTTACTCTGCCAATCGCCGACCATCGATAACTTTTGACCCGTGACTTCTCAAGCATTTTCTTATCAATCTTGGCATTGAAAATCACCAATTTCACCACCTATCACTTCTCTAACATCTACTCTCCAAAACCCCCCACCAACCTAACCTTGTTAGCCTGCCGATTGCTATCCACCTCTCCTAGTGATTTTTCATCTCAAAAGACAAAAATAAAATAAAATAAAATAAAAATAATTTTTTTAATACATGCTTATATTATTAGAGGGCCTCAAAATAACTCCTGCCTAGGGTCACAAATGTTCTAGAGACGGCCCTGAACTTTCACCCCTAATGGTTAGTGATTTCGTTAGCGTATCCAAGCAAACTTGCCTAATCTCACTAGCAGCAGGGGTTGATTCCGTTAACAATCACTAAAAAAGCAGGGGGTTTAGGGTTATTACGTAATTTAGGGGTTCATCGTAAATTAGGGATACCTCAGGGGGTTTACAACAATTAATCATTTCTTATCACATAAAGAAGTAGAAACAAGTAGACTCAAAACTGAACAATTGATAGAATAGTATGAACATTCATATCAAGCTGACATGAAAAATAATAATAATATTCAAGGAAATGAAAACTTTAAGAAAAAAAAAGAACAATAATAGAAGTGAATCAAAGATACAGAGAAACGTAAGTTAAATGGGATCATACACCAGAGGGATGTAAAGAGACAGAAAATGCTGAATGTGCAGCACATTGAATCTGCGAAAGTATCATCCCATTTATGTCAAAACGACTAAGTAGAGGTTCTGCTCCAACAGCTAAAATCTGTAACAGTAATACAATAATTATTAGAAGGAAAAAATAAAAAGCTACACACACCAAGATACTTCTAAAAGTACAATAGTATACAAACTGGCAGAGAGATCAACAGTATATACTGACAGGTGTTAGTAACCAGAAACTGGCTCATCAGAAAACAATTAAGAAACAACTAATTTAAAATCATAGACAAGATAAGAAAAATTAATGTAAAGAGAAGAAAATAAATATACAAGCCGGCAACACAAACCACTTCATGGAACATTACATTTTATTTCTGATAAGAGTTCCCAAATAAGTAGTAGACAACAGCTCAACTTAGAAAACATCTATTCACACATACTTTAGGCCAAGTGGAGCTAGAAGGTGCTTTGATGTTTGAATCAGCCTTCTGCCACTTTTTTTGCACACTAATGCTTTTTAAAGTTATATAGACCCACACAAGATTGCATATATTCCTTGCACCTTCTCTAGGAAAATGTTAAATATGTTCAAGATCAGCCCAATTTCTTCTCACTCACTTGATTATTTTCAAATGTTACATCCTGTATGGACGCTTGACTAGAAATGCTTGAAACACATTCTGAAGCGGGGAGATTCCAAACTGATAAACTTCTACCACTGCCACAAGCCTGTGAAAATAAGAATTTAATCAACAAGGTTATGTTCTGAGTAAAGAACTACCATTGACACCACAATGGTCAACAAGCTACACTAGACATAGTTACCCTGGTGGAATATTTATTATAAGATATGCCAATTTACACCATTTAAAGAAATGCAAATGCAAATGAAAACTGTAATACTTTTTCTTGAACGCTTACCAACCAGCTCTCATTTGCATCAAGGGCAATGCAGCTAACACATGAAATGAATCCTTTTGACCTCTTATCCCTCACAGGATCAATTACTTGAACACACTTTCCACTTTTGCAATCTAGGACAACATATAAATAAGCCACTGAGCACATCAATTTTGCCTAGATAATTAAATATACGATTCCACCAAAATCCAGGAAAAATAAGAGATTTCATGAAGACAAATTCATTCCAGTATAATTGCTATATCTAAAATGTGGTGGATAGTTATACTAAAGATATTTCATTGCTTAATTATCTCATTATGCATCATATATCAATATAAACTCCAACAAAATTTATGTTGGTGGTGCTGACTTTGGTGCATCAATGTGTCAGTTGATAATAGAATTGTTCTAATATCCAACACCTGTTTCCTGCTATAGTTTATTGAAAATTATGAAGACCAGCTTTTACCCCATATTCGTACAGTTCCATCCTCTGAACCAGTTACAATCTGAAAAGTGAAAAAGGTTAATGTAAGAAAAAGAAGTTGACAGTATATTTGAACCTCATAGCTCTAGCACACTGCTGAATATGTTAATGTCAATAGTGAAAAGGTATAATGTTCAAGTGCATAGGATAACTGTAGCTTTATAAATAGTCAATGAATTCACTGCCCTTAAAAGAAACCATTATGTATCAATGGGTCAAAAACCAAACAATTTGATATTGTAATTCCACGAAAACTAACAACCAATGGAGAAAGATTCTCATTAAGAATAAAGAAAGAAAAGTAGACCTGATTGGTGGATTTGCGGGCAACTATACAATGCAAGTAGTCTGAATGCCCCTTAAAGGCCATTTTGATCTTACTGCTCTCCTGAAAAACTCCAGCAGAGAAGAATTGAAAATCAGTGCAGCTAGCAAAATAATTCAAGACCATTTCAAGATATTCTACAAGGGATAAAAATTGGAATTACTTCTAAGGAAGCTTATTTACATGGGAAACATGTTCACCTTGAGCAAATACATACCACATCCCAGCAATATGCGCAAGAATCACCTGCTGCCGAAAAAATGGATCCCCCCTATTGAAAAGTTGAAAACAAAGACATTTTAAAAACTAATAATTACCAGGAGAATTCCTTCCGTAACCCCCTGTTATGAAAGCAATATTAACATATAGACTAAAGCTATAATGATTAAAGAAAAGAAAAAACCTGAGGGTCAACAGCAATGGCATTGTTTTCAGGAATTGGAGAAAGAGCACCCCAAGGACCTCTGGACACAAAAATATATAAGTTTATGAAAGGGACTCTTTAAGCAACTAAATACACAAAGATTAGGCAAGAGCAAAGCTAATAAGTTACAAGCTTTGTGTGTCACCAAACACAAATTCTCAATCTTAAAGTAAGTGGAAATAAGATACAACAAGTGAAGTAAGGTATGTGGCAGGAAAGTAAGTGGAAGGTTAGTAATTTCTAAAGAAAGTAGAGAAAGAAGGTATCATTCTTTAAATAAGAGAAATGATAAAGCACACTCCTTTCAGTATCCACTAACGGGAAACCTTGATGACGTATGAAAGCTTATTTAATATCATGCTAATGACTCACTTATGTTGAGGATTCACCAGGTCCAAAACTGGCTTCACATGATTTCCTGCACATGCAGAACATAAGAGCAAATGAATCACGTTTTTTATCCACCAATAATAAATAAAGAGCACACAGACAACTCACATAAAAGGATATTCAACTTTGACAAACTGAACTGATATAGTAATGCTGTTAAAGGAAAAAGTAGACAGAAGAAACTGCAGGCATGAAGAACAGTAGGAGTGCTTAAAATTATTTTTAGAAAACCATAGGTGGCACTGACAAAGAACTCTATAAAAAGAAAGTTAAAATTGCACTGTTAAGCATGTAGATATCCTCCTGAAGTAAGAACTCTATGTTCAACAAAGAAAAAATAAATAATCAGTTGGACAACACGTATAGCTAATAGGAAATAGACATTGCACACTAACAGAAAATACAACAATAATCATTGTAATGGTTAGCATATAGCAACTAGAAGTACAGAGCAGAATACAGATTTTGGACATGCAAAATTGATAAAATGAAGATAATTCAATAGTTTAAACATATGCTATTAAGAAATCAGTAATACTTCACTTATCTATTACCTTGTAAATGAATAGGAACTTCAGATTTTGTAAATTCCTTCCACCTCCATCCACAAATTCGACCATCATCACCACAACTGCATGACATATAGGTGATATTTCAATCAACACCACTATTCCCATTTAATAAATTAAAAGCTACAAACAATCCTATATGTATATGTGTGTGAATAATTTACATCTCAATAACAATTTCAATGCAAAACCATCAGTATTGACATGGTGAACTCAAGAAAGCACTAGACTAGTAGAGCCATAAACAAGCGATATTTTTGTCAGCAATCCCAACCTTCAATACCAGCAAATTCTTACACGTGATTAAGTTAAGCTAAAGCCTGGTGCTCAAACTGAATCATCCCGTTAACATAGAGGTAGTCTAAGCACTGCTTAACAAACATAATTTCTTCAAATATCAAATATGGAAACAAACACAAAAGAATAATAGTAGTATAAACTTCGAAAATTTTAAGATGCCCAATTCATGACATAAGCTCCCAAATAATACAGCATTGACTACCTACTACTGAAAAATAAGAAGGAAAGATAAAAGTAAAATCGAATCGAACCTCAACAACAATGCATCTTCATCATCACCGTAAAATTTAACATCATAGGCAGGTCCATCATGCCCCTGAAGATATCCACTAGGTTCAGCTCCTAATAATCTACGCAACAAACAAGTTCCATGGCAACCATAAATCAGTCCTAATAAACCAAATATCTACTATATACTCAAATATTCAAATCAATGCGTACTTACTGTTGAGCCTTGCTATTACTAAAACCCAATGACTGCAGCAAAACACAACAAAAACCAAAAACCAAACTCATCAGTAAATATTTATTTAAAAAAAATATATGTTTTTACAAAAAAGTTAAAGAGATAGTGGACTGACGAGTTCTGAGATGATGAAGGAGATAGAGTATGAGGCAATTGAACCATCGCTGAAGGCGACAACGATGGTGTCAGGGCTAGGGTTAGAGGGGCTCCAGGAGGTTCTAAAAACGGTGCGGCTCTGGATCTCTCTCTCTTTAAGTATGCTTTCTCTGTATGCATTTTCGTCCCAGTTCGTCGCATCTCCACACATTGCGGCTCCACCTTCTTTTATCTTAATGACTTGCGTGTTTCAGAAACTTGGCGAAACACTAAGTACGCTGAGCTGCAGGATGACTGAATGTAAGTTTAGATGCCGGTTTTCAATAAATGAATGGGTTAATACCAAATTTCTTCAAATATGAGAAACGGCGTTATCGTATATCCCACAGATTTGACAAAATAATTCATAATTAAAAATTTAAAACACCCTTTTCTGTTAATTAGCGGAAATTTGTAAATAACGTTTTTACCCTTCAACCAAAATATAACCCCAAACTTGTTAAATTTATAATTACAATTACAAACCAAAAACTTAAAATTCAGTTTATTCATTGATGATGAGTTATCTTATCTAAGTCTATGGTACATAGTTATTTTTTGTATCTAAGGGTGTTAAGGCCAGTTTGTGCGCACCTTAACTAGTCATCTAAGACCCTGAAGTTAATGGCTAAGTAAACCTGTAATGAATACCTCTTATTAGTAGTTGTAAGGATTTGAACTCAAAACCTCTTAAGTAATACACTTAAGAGTCCTAAGCGAACCGTCAAACTATCTAAAGACAGTTTATGGTACATAGTTCAATTAAGTAAATAAAATTATCTTCAAAATTGATAAACACTACAATAAGCATTTTAGCACGGTAGTTTTAGTTATAAGTAAGTTTTGACTAAGACATGTTGTGTATAGTATAGTTTATTTTTTTAAAGTGAAATTATAGTCCCATTGTTTTTTCTAGCATAGGTTTTCAAGTTAAAAATCATATATAAAGTTTTTAATTAATGATCAATGAAGTAGGAAACTAATTTGAATTTGAATAAAGAAAAATTGGTATGATCTGTTTACCCCCTCCAATTCCTCTTGAATCTTCGTGCTTACTTTTTCGATGGCCACTCTCAAATACTATAGTACCTACATAACCCATTATTTTAAAACCCGGATTGGAGAGTAACCTGTTTTACTGATCGGGTCACAGGTCAACCGGTTGGATCGATGATATCAGCGACAATTTTATTTTTTAAAAATTAGTATTAATCCCTTAAATTTTAATACATTACAAAAATTCCCCTAAAAAAGTTAATTAGTCCCTAAAAATTTTATTTATTTAAAAAATACCCCAAAAAATAACCAATTAATCTATAAACTTTTGACATATCTTTAAAACACCCCTATAACATTACAAAGTAACCCTTATAATTTTGAAATATTACAAAAACCCCCTAAGACCTGAATCGGACCGGAGAAGCTGCTGGGTCCCGGTCGGACTGGCCGGTCCGATCCGGTTTTTAAAACAGAGACATAACCCTGCAGTGAAATAGTGCTTTGGATTTACTACATCTAAATGCTTTATTTTCACGAAATTTTTCTAACTTTAGGAAATGGATTTTCTTACATAAAGAAATCGAGCCTCGAGCTTAGATTTTTGGCTGACTAATATGCCATTGGCTTTGTTTCGTACGAAACAGTTTAAACTACTGAGTCATGTCAGGTAGGGAGTTGATTCATTATCCAGCACTTCGAAATCACTACATTCCTCTTTCGATTACCATTCTCAAGTGGTATTTTGGTTTATACAGTGCCTTAGATTTGTAGTAAATCTACTTCTTCGTCCATATTTTTATGAAATTCATATTTGACAGAAAACAATTTATAAGAATCTTCACAGGGATATAAAAGAGAAAATTATTGGCAGACAGAAAAATCTGTAAGTTGGTAGCCTACTTCGGTAGGTCAGTGCTTCATGCTTGATCATAAACCTACTTTTCCTCCAAATAGAGCCAATATCAAATTGTATCCTTGCAGTATATGGAACCCAGAAACTATTGACCAAGTAATAACAAAATCTCACCAATGACAATTTCAGCATTCCAAATAAATAATAAACGAGAAATGGCTATTTGTTAACAGTATTCGCTTTTATGAATTCTCATGCTCAACTTTGTAGTGGTAATCAAAGTGAACCAAGTAAATGAAAGGGGCTAATTTTGCAAAACCCCAAAGTATATTAATCTAACTCAGAAGTATACAAAACACTTTAAAAAATCTGATTCTGCTATCTTGTGGAGTTACCGTATAAACTTATTCGGAGAAGAAAAAAAAAAAAAAAAAAAAAACCAATATTGTTGCACCCTATTTGAAAAGTTTGATGGAACAAATGATTACCATAAAACCAGCCATGCAATTAGCTTCAGTACACCCATCAAAAACAACAATCAAACACTAAGCAATATTTACAGAGGCTAATTGCATTTGCAGGTGTCATCTCTCTAATCGATAAGAACTGAATCAATATGCCAGAAGCACAACTTCACCTTGTGAACCTGTTATTAAAAAAAAAAAAGAAAAAAGAAAAAAAAGAATGAATACATAGAACATAGAAATGCAATGACAAAAAATTAAATAAGTAGAAGCAAAAAAGTAATTCTAATATTACTTTTCTCAAAAATCTCTTTGGCCAACTGAAGCAGTGAATCTGTGTCTTCGGCCATCCTTGAAATCCTCTCTGCCTCTTTAACTGCTTCGGCTGCCACAAAAGACTTGTTTTCAGCATCAGAAATCTGACTGGCTGCAGCTGCTGCTGCTGCTTCTACTGTATCGGCAGAGGATATATGGTTAGTGCTCTGCAATGGCCTAGGCCGGATATCCTTCTGCTTTGGAATAGGTGTTTGTGTTCCTGACACAGCTTCTTCCTTTATCTTGAAGCAATTTTGGACCTGCAGTCCAATCATGTAATAACTAGAAGGTTTAGTATTCCATCCTTGCCTAAAAGCTAAAAGATATGGTATTAGATATGTTGTGTACAAAAGCCTGCTGATGGTATTCATTTTCACAAATTCCATAAACTGATTTCCTTGCTCATCTAACACTTCTCTTGCCTAGCATATGTAGCTGCAATATATTGTCACGTTTTGCCAAGAGAGAAACAAAGACTGCAAATCACTAGAAATTACTAGTAATTCCATGTATTAGGAAAACCTTGTGGCATACACGAAAAAAGGATTCCATATATTTTCTCTCCATTTATTTTATTGCACCATACCTACATTATCCCTATCTTCATCTATATAGAATCCATTTTCTAATAATACATGTCTTTATCAGTAGAGGGGTGAACTGCCAGTAGATAAACCAATTATCTATCTTATTGCACCATACCTCCATTATCCCTATCTTCATCTAAGAAATGGTGAAGCAAAAATGAGCGAGGTCACAAATCAAAATTAGATCTCAAAAAGTATAATGAATACTTCACAAAGGCCACAATTTTCGTAGATCACTTAGTAAGTTGGAGAAAATCAACTTCCTATTCTACAGAACAAGACAAAGGAAATTGTAAAGTCTTCTATAAGCACCAATAAGCAATATCTTTTCAAGCCTTTATTCTAGCACCAAATTTGGCATTGACTGTCTGAGCAGTTCATTGTGGGAAATCAAATATCCATTTAAAGGAACTGGCGGTCTAGCTAGGGCCCTATAGATGAATTCACCTCATTGTCTATTGCAGAGGCTAGAGACTTTTAAAGGTCATCATGAACCTCATGATGTGTCCTCCAGTTAGCTCCAGGGATTTTGAACAGAAAAGATTTTATATTACACATCTTTTTGAAATCTAATGTTAAATAACTTAAAGGTGGAATATTAGGTATTAATTTCTAAATCTAGATTATGACCCAGACATTTCTCATCTTCAATAATAATTTTTTATACTATAATGAGGCAACCAGAAAGTTCAAGGTACTTGACAGATCCTACACATAAATAACTTGATCTAACATGATAGACTGCTGTAAAAGATGGATAAATAGGAAAATAAGCGACGTCTAATAGTAAAATCAGTCATTAAATTACACTAAAGCAAAACGAATGAAAAGAAAAGTATCAATCATTGAACTTCAGCAATATGGCACTCTTTTTAAAAAAAAATAAGAAATAAAAAAGAAATGAAAGGTATGAAAATCTTATTGTAAAAAGAATCAGCAAATAAAAGATAAAGACATTAACCTTTTCAAGTTTTTCTTGCGCAACCAACCTTCTCAGCCTTGAACTTAACAGCCTCCTGAAATTTTGTGGCACCTCAAGCCTTTGCTGCAAAATTTATCAAAGAAACAAGATACTTGTCATTTGAATTTAGCATTTTCTTTCCCATCACTTTGTTTAAACCTATAAACAGGGATTAATAAGATATGTGAAGATGGTGAAAACCCTGTAAAACCTCACAAATGGTAAGATTGTAGCAATTTTGTATCTCACTCAAGACTTATAAGTGAACCATTGTTATAATTTGGTGTCCTTTGTTAGTCTTCAAAGAAGCTGGATTACATTATCAGAAAAGTAAGAAATCTACATTCATTTCATTCATATTTCAGGTATCAGCTATCCTTCCTCATCTGCATGACAGTAAAATTGTTCTTTGTGTGCTTAGATGCAAGATATTTTATTTAACATTTTCAGGTAACTTGCCAGGCCTAGCAGAAAACTAATAGGTCAAGCATGAACCCAGAAACCCTCTCAGTGAAGGAATAAAACCTTTAAGGGGAATAATGACATATCCAGACATAATCCACTATCTGTGAGATTTTCTAACAGCACTTTCTCTAAATGTCACAACAGCAATAAGAGTTAGACAAACCATTGACACAGAAAATTCAGTTACACTCTACATCTTGAGTATTATTAGAAACAATATCAAACGAGGGTGGAAAAATAGGAGAGAGCAGTGGCAATTATCCTAACTCTATTTTAATATGCCTATTAACTTTTTAGCATCCAGCAGAAGATGTTAATTCCTTGTCCAAATATATAGCTCCATCCACTAGGAATCACCAAATACTGATACACAAGAAAAAAAAAAAAAAAGATGAATGAAAATTCAGTCACACCTCAATATAGCTGAGAATTGCAGAAACATCAGATCCATTGGGCTCCTTTAAGGTAGAAATAGCTTCAAAAATCAATGCATTGTACCTGGGAGATTCAGTACTTATTTCAAACACCATATAATCAGAAGAATTAAAAACACCTCATAGGATGACTATGGTTATTCTAAACTATTATTTGACAACTTAAAATTGCACAATCTAACACCGTTTGACATGTCAAATATTAAAGATAGAGAGAGCATCTAATACCTGTTTCAAGAGTCAGCATATTGGAACATTTTAACCATTAATAATAGTGATAATAACAAGAAAAGCCTTATCTTTGATGATTTTTATGTGAATGATTTCATATTTATCAATAGGAAGCTGAGATAAATAAAAGTAACCATATATTCGACAAGATGATGATGCAAAGTCACTCTAACTGCTGTGTCAGCGTTTTATACTTTCCTAGAAAATAATATCTCAGTATTACTAGCATTATTTCTTGTTATGCTCAAGCTGAAACAATGTAACGTACAGATGTTCCTGAATTAAAAGGTGAAAAGAATAACAAATTAAGTAAAGTATTTTAGAGTTATACAGACCATCTGTTTCCAGGAAAAGAAATTATTTAAGCTCATTGAACCACCAACCCTGTACTATAATGGCATGTAAATGCACCACTTGTTGAGCCTAATCTGATAGTTGAGCCTCATTTATATTTCTTGTTGATTTGTATATAATTTTAAGGGGGCATTCCTCAAAAAGCGTGCTTGACACATGCATGTTCTACACAAAACAAGCTTAGCATGAAAACATTTCTATTTTATTTTTGATGGCATAGGTAGAAAAAATGACAAAAAGAAAAGCCATCAAATCACAACATATGATTAATGAATTTCCTTTTCCATGTTCTTAAAACCATCAAATAACTATTCTGCACCAGTGCCAGGGAATTTGAAAAGCTATTTTGTTTTCTACAGGAAAATAATTATACTTTTCCAGTCTCCTAATCCCATACATTCTGATAAAAATAGAGTGTAGATGCAAAAGGAAGAAAAATGATGCATCTTTTCCAAATATTCCTTTTTTCTTCTTAAAACTTTTTGCAGCCCCCTTTGGCATCCCCCAGGAGGGAAAAAAAGACAAAAAAACACATAAACCACCAAGAAAGACAGAGCCAAAATACAGGGAAAAATTTATATTGGTAATAAAATACTTTGGAGCACAGCTTCTTGCAGAATCATCAATGGTTGAATCTACTGATGCATCAGGTGCAGATGCAGTAACAGCAGCAGTAGCAGTAGTAGCAGCAGCAGAAGTCTGTGGAGTGGACAATGGTGCAGCCGGAGCATCTGAACCAGCTTTTGGTTTAGGCGTCCGTGATTTTTCCCGAGGGCCTTGTCCGCCAGCACTAACACTCATATTCCGCCATTTATCCTATTCAAGCAGACAATAACAAGATCATGAGCATAATCCCAAGTCATGGACATGGACTCAATCAACTAAGCTAGATGCACTAAACCCTAACTTTAGTCCTTTTCTCACTTCCCACACAGAAAGACATTAAAGTGCACTTTACTGACCGAAAGTAACAGACCTCTAGAAAAACTAAATCCAGCTAATGGCCTCTTACCCTCTTACAATACTCTAGAGGTGGCACATGTTCTGGTTCCTTTCCCCCACCATCATCTTTGTCGAAAGAAATGGTTCAGAGGGCAGTTCCCGTCCCCAAACTTGCCGAAATAAGCAGAAGAAAAGAATGACTGATCGAACACCTCCACATACATGAATGATTCTTCCCAAACAATTTCTTTTACTTCAAAATCCATAATTCAAATCAACGTCTTTGCACATTATATAGTTAATATCAAAGTACAAGCTCACTCAGTAGTATTGCACTTTATAAATAAAAACCTGCTATCTTTACCCCGTTTATTGAACCAACTTGCCTTTTAAATTGGATTAATTGCAACTTAACAGTTCTTACCCAGCAAAACTGATGCCTTGATTGTATTTTTTTTTTTTATCAAAACTGTAATCCTATCATTTAACAACATAAACAGCTAAAATCATACCAACACGTTCATAACCTCAATAATGTCCTTTGATCAAGAAACATCTTCAAACACCATGAAACATCTCAACTTTAACATCAAAATTCCTCCTCTACCCATCAAGAAAATATAGATAAATAACATCTTTAATTAATTTTATATTATTGGAGCTGATAAGTGAGCCATTAATAATAATAATAATAAAACAGCATCAGTAAAGAAGATACCTTGAGATCAATATTAGAGCGGGAGAAAAGGAATGGATTAAACTGGGGTCTCTCTGTATGTTCTTCCACTTGCCTGTGCCGTGTTTAGCTACTCCTGCTCGAAGTGCTTCTTCTTCCTCCGATGTCCACTTCTGCTTCGGGTTCCCCATCTTCTCTCTTTCGTTGGTTTCTGTTTGGGGAGGATTTGTTTGTTTTGTTTTTATTTTCTTCTCCCTTCTCTTCTCAGGGGGAGATTTTCTGCTAAACGACACGTCGTTTACTAGTTACTAACACGAAGCCGTTTTGAGACATTCTTGGAGGACATAATAGGAGTTGCTTTTCACGAACATCGCGCCAATGTATTATCTCCACGTGGCAGTTAAGAGATGACAGTTTAAACAGCTCGGCAAATTAAATTCACAAAACTGCTTCCCTATCTGCAATCAAGCCTCTTTGAAAACTCTTCACTTTACACTCACACACCTAAAACGTTTCAAAAAAAAAAAAAAAAAAAAATCCAAAACACACCAAACCAAAGTTCACACAATCCGCATTTTCACTAACCTGTGATGCGAACAGCAATGGAGTGAGATCACGCTTCTTAAGAGCCGAGGAATCAGAAGAGGAAAAGCAGTACCTTAAAGAAGAAGTCACAAATGGAGTACTGTCTTGGAGCTCGAAATTTTGCCGCAATGACGGTGTCGTCTTGCTCTACATGGCGGACTCGAAGAAAAACGTTCAGAACCAAAC
Organism: Pistacia vera; assembly: GCF_008641045.1. Lineage (NCBI taxonomy): Eukaryota > Viridiplantae > Streptophyta > Magnoliopsida > Sapindales > Anacardiaceae > Pistacia > Pistacia vera. The sequence goes on from NW_022196543.1 coordinate 76,405, forward strand.
GGAATCTTATAAAGTACCATTGTAGTTCTGAAAGTGAGAGCTAGTAGTGTTAATGCAGGGAGAGATAGTTGCGTAGCTGTGAAAGAAGATTTTGCTGATGAAGAAGATTACATAAAGGCCGGCGGCTCGGAGGTTGTTTTTGTACAAATGCAACAAAAAAGTCCATGGATAAACAGTCTAAGTTAGCTGATAAGGTTGCACTCTTCTTCCTTCCTTTCTTGTTTAATTTCCATAGGTTTGACTCATCATTCTTCTGAGGATTATATTGTTCTAATCTTTTCCGTTTAACTTTTAAGGTTAGTCTTGATTTTTTTTTTTTTTTTTTTTCAGTTACCGCCATATCAGTGAGTGATGATGTTTGGATTTGGTGGTGATTGGTTGTGGCCCAGCTGGCGTTGCTCTGGCTGCAGAATCAGCTAAGTTGGGATTACAGGTTGGACTCATTGGTCCGGATCTCCCTTTTACAAATAATTATGGCGTCTGGGAAGATGAATTAGAGGTACCGATTTTTTTTTCCCTCATATTGGATTTAGCATTCAACAAATTACTTTATAACATTTAGATGTTTGAAACTGCAAATGGTTTCCGCATTTTTGAGTTTAGTACTTCATTTGCTACTCTTGCCAAAGATTATAAGAATCGTATTACTTAAAGGTTTATATGTATTCACTAACCTGTTGGAAAACTCCTTTCCCTGCTTGAATTAAAATATAAGATGAATATGGTTTATTATGCTTACAGATCTTGGCTTGAAGGGTGTATTGAGCATGTTTGGGGGATACAATTGTGTATTTGGACGATGGTGATCCCATTTTGTTGGTCGTGCTTATGGACGAGTTAGTCGGCATTTGCTTCATGAAGAACTGTTGAGGAGGTGGACTGCTTGAAATCATTGGTTTAAATGAACTGTTGTTTCAAACTCATTCATGTTCGTAAATTGTATATTCTAGATATATAAATATATATAATTTCCCCTAGGTGTGTCGAGTCAGGTGTTTCATATCTTGCTCAAAAGTGGAAAGGATTACTGAATCTACTAGTGGTCATCGTCTTGTAGTTGTGAACATGATATGGTTGTTCCCTGCAGGTATGATGGGTATATTGTGCTAGTCTTCACAAATATATATATTAATATAAGTGAATTATCTGAACTTTAAGTAATATGATCTGGCCTCAATTTCTACTGTATCATTATAGGCTTGTCACTGTTGCATCTGGGGCAGCTTCAGGGAAACTCTTGGAATATGAAGTGGGGGGTCCCAGAGTTTCTGTGCAAACACGTATGGTGTGGAGGTTGAGGTAGGCTTGTAGGTTTGCTATCTAAATAAGTTTCCTCCTCTCAATCCGATGAAAGGTTTTGCAGTTGTTCAGAGCTGCAACGTTTTGATAATATTATGAATATTGTGTTGCAATTCTAGGTGGAAAATAATCCATATGATCCTAGCCTGATGGTTTTCATGGACTACAGAGATATTAACAAGAAGTTCCCTGTTTAGAATTTGAATACCCAACGTTTCTTTATGTCATGCCAGTTCATCAACAAGAGTTTTCTTTGAGGTTTGCTCAACGTTTTTCACTTTTATTATAATTTTCATTTGTAACATTATCTGCAAAATGCTGAGCAAATATGAATCACAGGAAACTTGTTTGGCTGCAAAAGATGGCATGCCTTTTGACATATTAAAGAAAAAGCTCTAACCAGGTTAGACAAAATGGGAATCCGAGTTTTAAAAACTTTGAGAGGTAATCTTCATTATAATATATAATATCTTTTTGATAGTATTTTCTTTCTTTATTATCATTTACTTAAAAGCCAAAACAGGATTCAACCCATGTCATATTCTGAAAATTTATGTCTCATTTTCATTCATCAGAGCTATTTGTTGCATATTTCAAAGATGGCATGCATCCACCATTAATGTGGTTTTGGCATTTTTGTTGTCAAGAGTTTGGTTCTTTTAGTTTAAGTCAATATATATGGAGCATGTAGGTGAACATTAACCCCAGGAGCTCATAGGAAATGACCCAATAATAGTATCTAGTTATAACATGCCACTTGTGTGTTGACAAGTTTAATAATAAACTTGTCACATAGTATGAGCATACTCATTAAACACACAGTACCCACATGGATCTAAACTTCAATCTGACTTAAACTCCATGTTAAGTAACCATTTCTTCTAAAAGCTTAAACTCATAGCAATAGCCACCCAATTTATTCAAATTACAAAAAAGTACTTATGAAGTTGATTCCCATTTGTTTCCAAGATCACTTGTCCGATCATCAAATTTCAATTTGTTTTAAATTATGTTATTTGATGTGGCCATCACATATATTTTTCAAAAGATGAGAGAGTAAGCTTAATCATTGAGATAACTTTCAGTTATAATGTAAATAATTTGAGCAAAGTGATTTGCTTTCATAGTTTTGGCAATTGGTTGAGGAAATTTTTGTTTATTTTTTTATTCTTAGTTAGAGCATAAATGAATCATCTAGCACTAAATGGCACATGTGGCATCTCCCATAATTAATGCTAATATATAGCATCTCATGCCCAAAGTCTGAATTCCCAACAACAAAAGAATCTCTGTTTTTGTGACAAATTTTTAATAGATTGTAAGCAATTTTTGTTGGGATCATGGATTTTTTAGTAATCTTTTCATGTCAAATATAATATTGTAATCTATCTGTAAGATTATGATTATCTGGGTGCACAAGATCTGAGGAAGCAGTTTATGAATGTATTATGAAGGAATGGTCTTATATTCCTGTCGGTGGTTCCTTACCAAATACAGACAAAAAAACCTTGCATTTGGTGCTGCTGCTAGCATGGTGCACCCAGCCACAGGTAATAAAAGAAACAGTTCATCCACCTTTTTGGGTATATTCAAACTTAATAGTGCTAGGTCTTTTTTTTTCCTGTTATGGAACAGGCTATTCAGTTGTGAGATCACTGTCAGAGGCTCCATTATGCTCTGCAATTGAAATATATTGAAACGGATCATTCCAAGGGTAGGTTGCTCGTGAAAGAAGTATTGAGATTATCAATGCAAGGTACTAATCAAAACTTTCAATTGAGATGTTGTTCATTAATATGAATCAGTTGTGTGGTTATGCAATAATAGAAATTTAAATATAGAGCATTCTGACTCATTGTTGTTACAAATTATCCCATGGCTCAATTCCACTGATATCAACTTAGATAAACAGCTCTCTTATCGTGCACCTTACCTTATTTATAAATTCTTGTGCTTCGTTCTCAGGCTTTTAAGTTGAGCGACCATAGTTTGGCTTGGGGAACTTGGAACCAACTAGGATAGAATAATTTTAAGGTTGTAGAGAACAAGTTTTTCACTTCCCTTGTTTGGAAATTATCATTTCACTCAACTTGTTTTTCAGTTAGTAGTCAGCGGGGCTATTTAAACAGTATATTAATTTCAGATGTGATTCTGGGCTACCTACACACTCTCAAACCTATAGAGATATCTTGGATTACATAGAATAAATTTCTCTGGGGTAGGAAGCAGCAATGTAGATGGTTTATTAGCATATTGCATTATTGAGCTTCTCCACTTAGCTATTAAGGGTACACTGATGCTAGGGTTTCTTCAGAGATTTGAATAATTGACTTCTATCTGAATTGCCAAGCTGTTCTAATACTTCACTTCTATCTGAATCGCCAAGCTGTTCTAATATTGTCCCTTCGCCAATAACATCCTTCTAATGGTAAAGAATATTTTACTAGATTTGTTAGTCAAATTTATTTAGCGTAAAAGTTTATAAAACATTTTGACTTGTTTATTTTTTATATAACTCAAGGATTTTTTTTCTAAGTTCCAGAAGTTGAAGATACATTTCACTTTGAGGAAGAATATCTTTACTTATGCTTAGTAATTTATATGTAAAATTTGTAAATTGAGCGGGTGCCCACATATTTGTGTGCATTTGTCTGAAATCATTTTTGGCATCAAATAGAGTTGCCCGGCCATAGCCATTAGATTATCATTTAGGTAAATCATACTCAGAGCTTTGCATGCAATTGGGATGTAAAGTATAGTTTTGGATGATTCTTTTTTTCAGCTTGGAATACTCTTTGGCCACTAGAGCGGAAGCGTCAGCGGGCATTCTTTCTCTTTGGACTAGCACTCATTTTGCAACTGGATATTGAGGGCATCAGGATGTTCTTCCATACTTTCTTCCGGTTACCCAAGTGGTAGTAATTAATACTTTACTTTTGTTTCCCTTAATCATTTGTCGGTTGATGGTTTTATGATGCTCCAGTTGTTATTGTGTTTTCATTTTAATTGCTTGGAATCTTGATTTAACACATGAGCATCATGTGAAAATTTCAATCTCAAATTTTGAGATGTGTAGATGTGGCATCTGTTATGGAAAGCAAATCGTTTTCAAATACATACATTTTTTTGCTTGTTTTTATTTTTCTCTCCCTTTCCTTCTCAGGGGGGATTTTCTGCTAACGACACGTCGTTTACTAGTTACTAACACGAAGCCGTTTTGAGACATTCTGAGGACTTAATAGGAGTTGCTTTTCACGAACATCGCGCCAATGTATTATCTCCACGTGCAGTTAAGAGATGACAGTTTAAACAGCTCGGCAAATTAAAATTCACAAAACCTGCTTCCCTATCTGCAATCAGAGCCTCTTTGAAAACTCTTCACTACACTCACACACCTAAAACGTTTCAGAAAAAAAAAAAAAAAATCCAAAACACACCAAACCAAAGTTCACCAATCCGCATTTTACTAACGTGATGCGAACAGCAAGGAGTGAAGATCACGCTTCTTAAGAAGCCGAGGAATCAGAAAGGAAAAGCAGTACCTTAAAGAAGAAGCACAAATGAGTACTGTCTTGGAGCTCGAAATTTTGCCGCAATGACGGTGTCGTCTTGCTCTACATGGCGGACTCGAAAAAAACGTTCAGAACCAAACGGAATCTTATAAGTACCATTGTAGTTCCTGTAAAGTGGAGCTAGTAGTTAATGCAGGAGAGATAGTTGCGTAGCTGTGAAAGAAGATTTTGCTGAGAAGAAATTACATAAAGGCCGGCGGCTCGGAGGTTGTTTTTGTACAAATGCAACAAAATAAGTCCATGGATAACAGTCTAAGTTAGCTGATAAGGTTGCACTCTTCTTCCTTCCTTTCTTGTTTATTTCCATAGAGTTTATGACTCATCATTCTTCTGAGGATTATATTGTTCTAATCTTTTCCGTTATAACTTTTAAGGTTAGTCTGATTTTTTTTTTTTTTTTTTTTCAGTTACCGCCAATATCAGTGAGTGATGATGTTTTGGATTTGGTGGTGATTGGTTGGCCCAGCTGGGCTTGCTCTGGCTGCAGAATCAGCTAGTTGGGATTACAGGTTGGACTCATTGGTCCGGATCTCCCTTTAACAAATAATTATGGCGTCTGGGAAGATGAATTATAGGTACCGATTTTTTTTTTCCCCTCATATTGTGATTTAGCATTCAACAAATTACTTTATAACATTTAGATGTTTGAACTGCAAATGTTTCCGCATTTTTGAGTTTAGTACTTCATTTGCTACTCTTGCCAAGATTATAAGAATCGTATTACTTAAGGTTTATATGTATTCACTAACCTGTTGGAAAACTCCTTTCCCTGCTTGAATTAAATATAGATGAATATGGTTTTTATGCTTACAGATCTTGGACTTGAACGAGTGGATCTTGTGTAAAAGTCAAGACATGGTAATTTCACAGGTCGCCTAATGTGGATTGCATGTCAATAGTCTGAGCGGGTAACGACCAATCGTGACAATTTGTTGGACTAGTCGGTCGATACACCATTTTGCATGTCCGTCTGCGTTCATCGAGACCCGCTCAGAGTTAAAGTCGCATATTGCTTCAATCGAAACGAATCGCGTGCTATGCGATCACGTAGTTCGTTCAGACTGCAGCAGCTGTAATCGACTGACTACGGTATTTCTAACACTATTCATAACAAGCAGCTGTACTCGAATCTACTAATCAGAGATCGCCATCGTCCAAATAGTTCACATAATTGTGCGTATTCGCCTTAGATATATATATAATAGTACTCTCAACGCCAAATTCACCTGCTGACCACGTATCGTCTCGCCTCTCAGGTCCAGCGCTCAATAACTATATCTTGTAACTACTAACTCAAGCGCAGGTATACGCGATACTCTACGTATTGTGGCTCAATTCAGTCTAAGGGTGATATATGGAACATGATATGAAAAAAAAATAAAAAGGGTGGTATCCATGCAGGATATGATTGGTCGCTATTATGCTAGCAGTCATTGTCGACAAAATATCATATAAACTATTATAAGTGAATTATCTGAACTTTAACGTAATAGATCTGAAGTCCTCAAGTTCTCTTGACTGTACCACAGTAGTCTAAATGAACTGTGATCACGTAGATTGCATCTAAGGAAACAGTGTGCTGGGATCTAGTAACCTTGGCATATGTCAACGCTGGGGTGTCTCCATAGATATTCTTATGCATCAAACTGCGTATGAGTAGTAGAGATAGGTTGAGGTAGTGTTCTTGATATGCTTTAGCGAACTCATCATAATAATGTAGGTTGCATACATCAACTCATCAATCGCGAATGAACACAGGTTTGCGTATGTTCTACGTTCATTCTCCAGGATCGCATGAATGATCTGTAAAGGAGCATGCCAAGCAGTTTGGATAACAAATTACTATAGTCTGACAATCTTCTGTGAATTGCACATTACTAGTTGCTGCGAAAGTAATCAATCCATATCCGTAGCATACGTCTAAGCCACTGAGGCATGGTCCTACAACGCAATCACCTACGCACATTACATGAGCACTTGATAAACAACCAGGTAAGTTCCTGTCCTCTAGAATTTGACATACGCCACGTTACTCATCTTATGTACATGCCGTTTCATCCATCAACCAGAGCTACATCTTCTTGATAGAGGTTTAAGCTTGACTGCACACTGTAATTATTTCCACACATAATAACTAAATTAAATCATTGTACTAAGTCTCGTTACAATTGGTATACTATTTATCTGGCAAAAGTGACTGTTGCAGATATCGAATACAGCAGTTAAATCTCCAGTGTCGTAGAACTAAATGCAAATAGATGGCATCTCTTTGTCACATACTTCCATTGGAAAAAGCTCATACAAAACAAGCAGAAGTAATGAAGAAGCAGCATAGAGCCACTCTATCGGACAATCTCTTCAGCGTTAGTATTATATAAACATGATTGTATAGAGGTAGAATTCTGCATTGAGACTAGTATATTAGGAAATATGGGCCCTAACTTGTGTAAATACAGATCTAGTACATCTCTGGGTGCGCACGGTCTCGATTAAGCAGTATCAGCGCATAATTATGTCAAGATTAGCAGCCTTATTCAATGTCATTGAACCTAAAACAAGAAGATAAAATGTCTACACATCAATTACGTGTGCCATACGTCACTACGCAAAATACGTCACTGAAGTAAGAGTGTGAAACACGGATTCCATTAATCTAGCAGTAGTCATATAGTGGGCATTTGTGCCATCGCATCGAGTCATTAGCCTACACACACTTAGCTGTGCGTTCTAGTCATTTATTCATGGACACATAACAACTGAGTTGAGCGTGTCTATAGACAGATCACTCCATGTAATGTGGTTCTAGACTGGTGTATTCAACATCTAAGTAACTCTTGTTCGTGGGCGCCATGAGTTATAGAGAAATAAATAATAGTCAGCATTAAGGGTGAAGCTGTTAGCACGTAGGGATGATAATGGGAGGGGGGGAGAAGGGGGGGGGGGGGGCAATAGTGAGAGTTGTCTGTACAAGTACCCCAGGGACGAAGAAGAGTGGGGCCCATTCAATGAGTAATGAGCGACATCAAAACTAGTATGCGCGAGTAAAATACCAAGCCACGGAGGTGGTATCATCTACAAATATCTATGTGTAGCGATGTTTAAGTGCTTAAAAAAAAAAACAAAAAAAGACAAAAAAATTCAGAGTAATGCATTCAGGATTAACGTGCTGTGTCCCTCCTACCGGGGGGGGGCTATACAGACAGTAGCCACCTAGTAGCGCGACTTGTGAGCTATTGGCATTACTTAAGAGTACAGGGGGGTAACATTCAAATATTGTACAACTATCATGGTCAGTGTAGCCCTTCCTCCGACTTATCGGATGCAACTTACCTGGCTGATTCTAACCGGCGGCGGGAGGTGTCCATCCGAACACTACCCCGTCAACCCATTGCACCTCTTCAACAGCTAAAGACTCAATGCGGCTAGTGCCAGCCTCTAATTGGAGTTGACAAATTTGACAAAAGTACTATTAGAGAGATGAGGAAGTGCGGGGCGGCTGAGCGGTTGCTAGCAGTGGACACAGGATGACACTGAAAAAAAAAAGGCCGACGAAGGCGTCTGAACGATGGGGGCTATGCACATGTGATTTTGGAGGGAGGTTGTTGAGATTGTGTTTGCACAGACACAAACAGTGGGGGGGGGTAGGAAAGAAAAAGGGGGTAAGGAGAAGGGCTAGAATTCAAAAATGGGTGGGAATTTAAATTTTTTTGAAGCATTTCTGTGATTGTGCGAGAGGTATCGGCATATACGTTATCTGATGATCACAGAACTTATAGTTTCCGTCAGGTACGTTTTGGGGGTCAGAGGTGAGGAGACTTAGGGCTTGAAAAAAATTGCTATAGACGTGATGTACAGGCTCTCTACAACATCAGTTGAAGAATGTACATAATTTTGAGCGGCCCGATGAGAGTGATAATTGGCATTCTATATGGTGTTCGTTGTCTATTGGAAAGTATGATGTCCGTGAAAAGTAGCACTGTCTCATGATTTACTTCGTTTCAAAAAAAAAAGTTTCATGGTTGACGACGATTAATGTCGGGCCCTTATCCATGCGACATGATAATCGAATTCACAACTAACATAGGGTGTGCGACATACAGGATGGGCATGGATAGCTATTACGGGGCGACTGATCATTAGCTTAGGTAAAACCTCAGACGTCGTCATTAATAGCTGATCACTGATATATAGAGGGGGGCTAGTATACACGCATCGCGGCGCTCCTGAGAAGAGAAAGGGATAGAAAAATAAAAACAAGTGGGTTACAGAGGAGATACTCTATCTAACTAGATTGCCAAGTCTTAAAAAATACTGTCATCTGGACAATAGCAGAGTCAAAGCTCAATATCGTTCGGAGCAATTATCGATGTACAGGTGTGAGATTAGTGAAGGCAGATTGTAACGTCCTTGACTGGATCATGGATTTTTTAGTATAAAAAAAAACTAAAAAAATTTAATCATGTCAAATATAATATTGTAATCTGATCTGTAAGATTATTGATTATCTGGGTGCACAAGATACTGAGGATAGCAGTTTAATGAATGTATTATAAGGCATTGGTCTTATATTCGCTGTCGGTGGTTCCTACCAATACAGCCAAAAAAACGCTGCTTGGTGCTGCTGCTAGCTATGGTGGTTCACCCAGCCTCAGTAATGAAAAGAAAGCATTCATCGCACCTTTTTTGGATACTTCAAACTTAATGTGCTAGGTCTTTTTTTTTCCAGTTAGGAACAGGCTATTCATTGTGAGATCACTGTCAGAGGCTCCCACATTATGCTTCTGCAATTGCAAATATATTGAAACAGGATCATTCGCAATGGGTAGGCTTTGCTCGTGAAAGAAGTGATTGAGAATATATGCATATGGCAAGGGTACTAATGGGCAAGACATTTCAATCGAGATGTTGTTCATTTGTAATATGAATCAGTTTGTGGTTATGTGGCAATAATAGAAATTATAATATAGAGCTTCTGACCATTGTTGTTACAAGATTGATCCCTGGCTCAATCACCCCATCCACTGATATCACTTAGATAGCATCAGCTCTCTTATCGTGGCACCTATCTACCTTATTTATAAATTCTTGTGCTTCGTTTCTAGAGCTATTTAGCGTGTGAGGCGACCTATAGTTTGCTTGGGGAAGCTTGGAATCCACTAGTGGATAGTAATAATTTTATAGGTGTAGAAGAACAAGTTTTTCACTTCACTTTGTTTGGAAATTATCAATCTTTCATCTAACTTTTTTCAGTTAGTAGTCAAGGTGCGGGGGCTTTATTAACAGTATATTTAATTTCAGATGTGATTTCTGGGCTAGCGCTACACACTCTCAACCTATAGAGATATCTTGGATTACAATAGAATAAATTTCTCTGGGGTAGGTAAGTCAGCTAAATGTAGATGGTTTATTAGTCATATTGGCCGCATTCACACCTCAATATAGCTGAGAATTGCAGAAACATCAGATCCATTGGGCTCCTTTAAGGTAGAAATAGCTTCAAAAATCAATGCATTGTACCTGGGAGATTCAGTACTTATTTCAAACACCATATAATCAGAAGAATTAAAAACACCTCATAGGATGACTATGGTTATTCTAAACTATTATTTGACAACTTAAAATTGCACAATCTAACACCGTTTGACATGTCAAATATTAAAGATAGAGAGAGCATCTAATACCTGTTTCAAGAGTCAGCATATTGGAACATTTTAACCATTAATAATAGTGATAATAACAAGAAAAGCCTTATCTTTGATGATTTTTATGTGAATGATTTCATATTTATCAATAGGAAGCTGAGATAAATAAAAGTAACCATATATTCGACAAGATGATGATGCAAAGTCACTCTAACTGCTGTGTCAGCATTTTATACTTTCCTAGAAAATAATATTTCAGTATTACTAACATTATTTCTTGTTATGCTCAAGCTGAAACAATGCAACGTACAGATGTTCCCGAATTAAAAGGTGAAAAGAATAACAGATTAGGTAAAGTATTTTAGAGTTATACAGACCATCTGTTTCCAGGAAAAGAAATTATTTAAGCTCATTGAACCACCAACCCTGTACTATAATGGCATGTAAATGCACCACTTGTTGAGCCTAATCTGATAGTTGAGCCTCATTTATATTTCTTGTTGATTTGTATATAATTTTAAGGGGGCATTCCTCAAAAAGCGTGCTTGACACATGCATGTTCTACACAAAACAAGCTTAGCATGAAAACATTTCTATTTTATTTTTGATGGCATAGGTAGAAAAAATGACAAAAAGAAAAGCCATCAAATCACAACATATGATTAATGAATTTCCTTTTCCATGTTCTTAAAACCATCAAATAACTATTCTGCACCAGTGCCAGGGAATTTGTAAAGCTATTTTGTTTTCTACGGGAAAATAATTATACTTTTCCAGTCTCCTAATCCCATACATTCTGATAAAAATAGAGTGTAGATGCAAAAGGAAGAAAAATGATGCATCTGTTCGAAATATTCCTTTTTTATTCTTAAAACTTTTTGCAGCCCCCTTTGGCATCCCCCAGGAGGGAAAAAAAGACAAAAAAACACATAAACCACCAAGAAAGACAAAGCCAAAAAACAGGGAAAAATTTATATTGGTAATAAAATACTTTGGAGCACAGCTTCTTGCAGAATCATCAATGGTTGAATCTACTGATGCATCAGGTGCAGATGCAGTAACAGCAGCAGTAGCAGTAGTAGCAGCAGCAGAAGTCTGTGGAGTGGACAATGGTGCAGCCGGAGCATCTGAACCAGCTTTTGGTTTAGGCGTCCGTGATTTTTCCCGAGGGCCTTGTCCGCCAGCACTAACACTCATATTCCGCCATTTATCCTATTCAAGCAGACAATAACAAGATCATGAGCATAATCCCAAGTCATGGACATGGACTCAATCAACTAAGCTAGATGCACTAAACCCTAACTTCAGTCCTTTTCTCACTTCGATACAGAAAGACATTAAAGTGCACTTTACTGACCGAAAGTAACAGACCTCTAGAAAAACTAAATCCAGCTAATGGCCTCTTACCATCTTACAATACTCTAGAGGTGGCAAATGTTCTGGTTCCTTTCCCCCACCATCATCTTTGTCAAAAGAAATGGTTCAGAGGGCAGTTCCCATCCCCAAACTTGCCAAAATAAGCAGAAGAAAAGAATGACTGATCGAACACCTCCACATACATGAATGATTCTTCCCAAACAATTTCTTTTACTTCAAAATCCAATAATCAATCACGTCTTTGCACATTATATAGTTAATATCAAATGTACAAGCTCACTCAGTTTGGTATTGCACTTTATAAATTAAAAACATGCTATCTTTACTCCGTTTATTGAACCAACTTGCCTTTTAAATTGGATTAATTGCAACTTAACAGTTCTTACCCAGCAAAACTGATGCCTTGATTGTATTTTTTTTTTTTTTTAATCCCAAAACTGTAATCCTATCATTTAACAACATAAACAGCTTAAAATCAATACCAAACAGTTCATAACCTCACATAATGTCCTTTGATCAAGAAACATCTTCAAACACCATGAAACATCTCAACTTTAACATCAAAATTCCTCCTCTACCCATCAAGAAAATATATGAATAAATAACATCTTTAATTAATTTTAGATATTATTGGAGCTGATAAGTGAGCACATTAATAATAATAATAATAATAAAACAGCATCAGTAAAGAAGATACCTTGAGATCAATATTAGAGCGGGAGAAGAGGAATGGATTAAACTCGGGGTCTCTCTGTATGTTCTTCCACTTGCCTGTGCCGTGTTTAGCTACTCCTGCTCGAAGTGCTTCTTCTTCCTCCGATGTCCACTTCTGCTTCGGGTTCCCCATCTTTCTCTCTTTCGTTTGGTTTCGGTTTGGGGAGGATTTGTTTTGTTTTGTTTTTATTTCTCTCTCTCTCTCTTCTCATGAGGGAGATTTTCTGCTAAACGACACGTCGTTTACTAGTTACTAACACGAAGCCGTTTTGAGATATTCTTAAGGACTTAAATAGTAGCGACAAAACCTTCGTCGATAGGAGTTGCTTTTCACGAACATCGCGCCAATGTATTATCTCCACGTGGCAGTTAAGAGATGACAGTTTAAACAGCTCGGCAAATTAAAATTCACAAAACTGCTTCCCTATCTGCAATCAGAGCCTCTTTGAAAACTCTTCACTTTACACTCACACACCTAAAACGTTTCAGAAAAAAAAAAAAAAAATCCAAAACACACCAAACCAAAGTTCACACAATCCGCATTTTCACTAACCTGTGATGCGAACAGCAATGGAGTGAAGATCACGCTTCTTAAGAAGCCGAGGAATCAGAAGAGGAAAAGCAGTACCTTAAAGAAGAAGTCACAAATGGAGTACTGTCTTGGAGCTCGAAATTTTGCTGCAATGACGGTGTCGTCTTGCTCTACATGGCGGACTCGAAGAAAAATGTTCAGAACCAAACGGAATCTTATAAAGTACCATTGTAGTTCCTGTAAAGTGAGAGCTAGTAGTGTTAATGCAGGGAGAGATAGTTGCGTAGCTGTGAAAGAAGATTTTGCTGATGAAGAAGATTACATAAAGGCCGGCGGCTCGGAGGTTGTTTTTGTACAAATGCAACAAAATAAGTCCATGGATAAACAGTCTAAGTTAGCTGATAAGGTTGCACTCTTCTTCCTTCCTTTCTTGTTTAATTTCCATAGAGTTTATGACTCATCATTCTTCTGAGGATTATATTGTTCTAATCTTTTCCGTTATAACTTTTAAGGTTAGTCTTGATTTTTTTTTTTTTTTTTTTTTTCAGTTACCGCCAATATCAGTTAGTGATGATGTTTTGGATTTGGTGGTGATTGGTTGTGGCCCAGCTGGGCTTGCTCTGGCTGCAGAATCAGCTAAGTTGGGATTACAGGTTGGACTCATTGGTCCGGATCTCCCTTTTACAAATAATTATGGCGTCTGGGAAGATGAATTTAGAGGTACCGATTTTTTTTTTTCCCTCATATTGTGATTTAGCATTCAACAAATTACTTTATAACATTTAGATGTTTGAAACTGCAAATGGTTTCCGCATTTTTGAGTTTAGTACTTCATTTGCTACTCTTGCCAAAGATTATAAGAATCGTATTACTTAAAGGTTTATATGTATTCACTAACCTGTTGGAAAACTCCTTTCCCTGCTTGAATTAAAATATAAGATGAATATGGTTTATTATGCTTACAGATCTTGGACTTGAAGGGTGTATTGAGCATGTTTGGCGGGATACAATTGTGTATTTGGACGATGGTGATCCCATTTTGATTGGTCGTGCTTATGGACGAGTTAGTCGGCATTTGCTTCATGAAGAACTGTTGAGGAGGTGAGACTGCTTGAAATCATTGGTTTAAATGAACTGTTGTTTCAAACTCATTCATGTTCGTAAATTGTATATTCTAGATATATAATATATATTAATTTCCCCTAGGTGTGTCGAGTCAGGTGTTTCATATCTTAGCTCAAAAGTGGAAAGGATTACTGAATCTACTAGTGGTCATCGTCTTGTAGTTTGTGAACATGATATGGTTGTTCCCTGCAGGTATGATGGGTATTATTGTGCTAGTCTTCACAAATATATATATTAATATAAGTGAATTATCTGAACTTTAAGTAATATGATCTGGCCTCAATTTTCTACTGTATCATTATAGGCTTGTCACTGTTGCATCTGGGGCAGCTTCAGGGAAACTCTTGGAATATGAAGTGGGGGGTCCCAGAGTTTCTGTGCAAACAGCGTATGGTGTGGAGGTTGAGGTAGGCTTGTATGGTTTGCTATCTTAAATAAGTTTCTTCTCCTCTCAATCCGATGAAAGGTTTTGCAGTTGTTCAGAGCTGCAACGTTTTGATAATTTATTATGAATATTGTGTTGCAATTCTAGGTGGAAAATAATCCATATGATCCTAGCCTGATGGTTTTCATGGACTACAGAGATATTAAACAAGAAGTTCCCTGTTTAGAATTTGAATACCCAACGTTTCTTTATGTCATGCCAGTTTCATCAACAAGAGTTTTCTTTGAGGTTTGCTCAACGTTTTTCACTTTTATTTATAATTTTCATTTGTAACATTATCTGCAAAATGCTGAGCAAATATGAATCACAGGAAACTTGTTTGGCTGCAAAAGATGGCATGCCTTTTGACATATTAAAGAAAAAGCTCATGACCAGGTTAGACAAAATGGGAATCCGAGTTTTAAAAACTTTTGAAGAGGTAATCTTCATTATGAATATATAATATCTTATTGATAGTATTTTCTTTCTTTATTATCATTTACTTAAAAGCCAAAACAGGATTCAACCCATGTCATATTCTGAAAATTTATGTCTGCATTTTCATTCATCAGAGCTATTTGTTGTGCATTTATTTCAAAGATGGCATGCATCCACCCATTAATGTGGTTTTGGCATTTTTGTTGTCAAGAGTTTGGTTCTTTTAGTTTAAGTCAATATATATTGGAGCATGTAGAGTGAACATTAACCCCAGGAGCTCATAGGAAATGACCCAATAATAGTATCTAGTTCTAACGTGTCACTTCGTGTGTGACCAAGTTTAATTAATAAACTTGTCACATAGTATGAGCATACTCATTTAAACACAACAGTACCCACATGGATCTAAACTTCAATCTGAATTAAACTCCATGTTAAGTAACCATTTCTTCTAAAAGCTTAAACTCATAGCAAATAGCCACCCAATTATATTCAAATTAACAACAAGTACTTATGAAGTTGATTCCCATTTGTTTCCAAGATCACTTGTCCGATCATCAAATTTCAATTTGTTTTAAATTATGTTATTTTGATGTGCCATCCACATATTATTTTTCAAAAGATGAGAGAGTAAGCTTAATCATTGAGATAAACTTTCAGTTATAATGTAAATAATTTGAGCAAAGTGATTTGCTTTCATAGTTTTGGCAATTGGTTGAGGAAATTTTTGTTTATTTTTTTATTCTTATGCTTATGAACATAAATGAATCATCTAGCACTAAATGGCACATGTGGCATCTCCCATAATTAATGCATACTATATAGCATCTCATGCCCAAAGTCTGAATTCCCAACAACAAAAAGAATCTCTGTTTTTTGTGACAAATTTTTAATAGATTGTAAGCAATTTTTTGTTGGGATCATGGATTTTTTAGTAATCTTTTTCATGTCAAATATAATATTGTAATCTATCTGTAAGATTATGATTATCTGGGTGCACAAGATCTGAGGAAGCAGTTTATGAATGTATTATGAAGGAATGGTCTTATATTCCTGTCGGTGGTTCCTTACCAAATACAGAACAAAAAAACCTTGCATTTGGTGCTGCTGCTAGCATGGTGCACCCAGCCACAGGTAATAAAAGAAACAGTTCATCCACCTTTTTGGGTATATTCAAACTTAATAGTGCTAGGTCTTTTTTTTCCTGTTATGGAACAGGCTATTCAGTTGTGAGATCACTGTCAGAGGCTCCACATTATGCTTCTGCAATTGCAAATATATTGAAACAGGATCATTCCAAGGGTAGGCTTGCTCGTGAAAGAAGTATTGAGAATATATCAATGCAAGGTACTAATCAAACTTTCAATTTGAGATGTTGTTCATTTAATATGAATCAGTTGTGTGGTTATGCATTAATAGAAATTTAAATATAGAGCATTCTGACTCATTGTTGTTACAAATTATCCCATGGCTCAATTCCACTGATATCAACTTAGATAAACAGCTCTCTTATCGTGCACCTTACCTTATTTATAAATTCTTGTGCTTCGTTTTCTCAGGCTTTTAAGTTGAGCGACCATAGTTTGGCTTGGGGAACTTGGAACCAACTAGTGGATAGAATAATTTTAAGGTTGTAGAAGAACAAGTTTTTCACTTCCCTTGTTTGGAAATTATCATCTTTCACTCAACTTGTTTTTCAGTTAGTAGTCAGCGGGGCTATTTATAACAGTATATTTAATTTCAGATGTGATTCTGGGCTACCTACACACTCTCAACCTATAGAGATATCTTGGATTACAATAGAATAAATTTCTTTGGGGTAGGGAGCAGCAAATGTAGATGGTTTATTTAGCATATTGCCATTATGAGCTTCTCCACTTAGCTATTAAGGGTACACTGATGCTAGGGTTTCTTCAGAGATTTGAATAATTGACTTCTATCTGAATTGCCAAGCTGTTCTAATACTTCACTTCTATCTGAATCGCCAAGCTGTTCTAATATTGTCCCTTCGCCAATAACATCCTTCTAATGGTAAAGAATATTTTACTAGATTTGTTAGTCAAATTTATTTAGCGTAAAAGTTTATAAAACATTTTGACTTGTTTATTTTTTATATAACTCAAGGATTTTTTTTCTAAGTTCTAGAAGTTGAAGATACATTTCACTTTGAGGAAGAATATCTTTACTTATGCTTAGTAATTTATATGTAAAATTTGTAAATTGAGCGGGTGCCCACATATTTGTGTGCATTTGTCTGAAATCATTTTTGGCATCAAATATAGTTGCCCGGCCATAGCCATTAGATTATCATTTAGGTAAATCATACTCAGAGCTTTGCATGCAATTGGGATGTAAAATATAGTTTTGGATGATTCTTTTTTTCAGCTTGGAATACTCTTTGGCCACTAGAGCGGAAGCGTCAGCGGGCATTCTTTCTCTTTGGACTAGCACTCATTTTGCAACTGGATATTGAGGGCATCAGGATGTTCTTCCATACTTTCTTCCGGTTACCCAAGTGGTAGTAATTAATACTTTACTTTTGTTTCCCTTAATCATTTGTCGGTTGATGGTTTTATGATGCTCCAGTTGTTATTGTGTTTTCATTTTAATTGCTTGGAATCTTGATTTAACACATGAGCATCATGTGAAAATTTCAATCTCAAATTTTGAGATGTGTAGATGTGGCATCTGTTATGGAAAGCAAATCGTTTTCAAATACATACAATATGAATAAAAGTATGAAACTCTAATTTGCGTTATGCATGATAGGTATCTTCTAAGATGATAATTCAGCATGTAAAGTCATTTATGATTTCGTTTTGGAGCTGACTTATTCCGATAAATGAGGCATTTTATGAGTAAAATCAGTTGAGATGATAGTGAAACTGCAAAGAAGTTTCCTATGTGTTTCTCACCCAGCTGCAGTACCATCTCCCTTTATTTTGAAGTAACATTTGGCCTATTCCACAGAGTTTTGTTAGTTTTCACATTTTTTTTCCCGCTATCTTCCTTTGTATGGTTTATTGTTAGGCTTGTGAATGGATAGTGGGTTTAATTATTGATGCTTATCATGAGGAAGAACAACTTTTTTTTTGAGTTATTCGTTTTAAAGCTATCATCTGCGGTTGATTTTAGGAATTGTGGTGGTAGATAGGTTTTTAATCTCTAAATTAAAGGCTAAAGCTGAGGCCCTGGTATAGTTTGTAAAAGGAGTCCCCAATAACATAATGTACCTATAAGTTTGTAAATTATTGACTGGCTTGCTTTCCATCGTGATTTTAAAATAGTGGATTGGATGTTTTTTGTTGCAGGATGTGGCAGGGATTTCTAGGGTCTAGTCTCTCCTCAGCCGACCTCATTCTCTTTGCCTTCTGCATGTTTATTATAGCACCAAACAATATGAGAAAGTGCCTTATCAAACATCTAATTTCAGATCCAACTGGAGCAATTATGATAAGAACATACCTCACAATATAGTTAGTATCTTCTAAACTTCATCCCTTGTTTGGTTCTATATTGGATTGCCACAAGGAGCATGTAGATATATGTATATCATAACTGTTAGTTTAACCCAATCAGGATGATGCAAAAATTTGTGGTGCAAACCCATCTTGTACTTTTTGTTATGTCAATAAAGTTAAAGATGCTATCCATACTTTTCAATAGTTTCAAAAGATGAGTTTTAGGAGTTTATGCATCACTGGAATTCTCAATTTCTCATCAATGGAAGCTGCCCAACTATTATCAAGACTTCCAATCTTCTTCTGACATGTGTTATGTCTGGAATTAGGTCTTCAAAGAGATACTATTTACTATTTAATCACATAATTGAAAGTCCCAATATTCTCATAATAATGCAATAGATTATTAATTTTGAAGGTCACAAAAACGAGATTCCTGCAGTTTGTGAGTGCTCTTAGGTCTTAATCCTTTGGATTACCTCAACCAATATGCCTTAACCAAAGCATCAAATCTAGCGATTAAAGAATAATAAATCATATTAGCACTCAAAAAGGGAATGTGGAAGGGGGATGATACCATTCTAGCCATGGTTGATTAATTGGTGGGAGCGAATTGTATTGAATGGTTCTTATAAAGTAGTTTAGTTAAATTAACATAAAGCATATATACTTTTTCGCCATAAAGTAAATCTCTGTGGGGTTAATCACTTTCTACCTTGGATTTTGTCCAGCTTTGATTGGAGCATGAACCCATTACTGGAAGAAGATAATTTTTCTTCCCATTATTCTCCTTTATCTTTTTCTCTCAACAAAGTCATTATTGCCGTTAAAATATACCATCACCTTTCTTCGAGTAATGGGAAGTTTTAAAAAAAAAAAAAAAAATCACTTTCAAAAGAAAATATTTAATACGAAAATACTTGTTAATTAAGAAAATTGAAAAGATAAATTCCTCATAAAGTGATTAGCATAATCATATACTTTCAAAATAATTTTTTTTTTTTTTTTGGTAACCGAGGTATTAAAGTCAACTTATGTGCAACTTAACTAATCACCGGAGTTCATTGAAGATCTTATAAGCTCTACGTATTCAAGGAAGGGACCTAAGTTATTTTTGGTATGGACTACACATCTCATTAATATATTAATCCTTTAATTAATTATCAGAGAATCAGTTTTTCCTCCTTATTAATAACATGTTAATAAATTTAAATGCATAGGTTCAATGTGTAACCAATTGCAAATCACATGGATATCCGTAAAATAATTATAATGTAACGAGTGATGCTGGTGTTGACGGCTTCAACAAGCTTCTGTGACACTAGCAAACAAACTGTTATGCCTAAAAAATCAGGACTGACATGAGCTCACGTCAGCACGGGCCAATCAGAGTTTAAGAAAGCTTTGTGCTGTCTAGATGCTGCCACGTCGCGTAAGGACGGAAGAGGTAAGGCCATCGTCAGTGTGGCAGGTGAATGCCAGGCTTGTGAATGGCTAGGAATTGTCCACCTGCCTAAGTCCTACACGATTTAAGGATGTCTCCCGTGCAGACAACCAATGGGAAGCGGGTTAAGAATTGTAATACACTTGTCCGACTTCAGAATCATGATTACTACCTTGGAGCTCCTCTCTCATTTACAGGATTAGCTCATCTTTAGTCTTAAAAAGCATACTCTCTCTCTCTCTCTCTCTCTCTCTCTCTCTCTCTCTCTCTCTCTCTCGATTGTAATTCAGCTCGTTGCACGCGACCTGACTGTAACTATCTATTAATACAATCACAGTGGATGTAGGATTCGCTTTTGAGCATCCGAACCACTTTAAAAACCGCTTCTTATTTATTCTCTCGTTACATATTTTCATACCATGTGTAATTTCTAACTCCGCTTAGCACTTTGCACGTGTGAATCGTTGGTATCAAAATCAAGCATCAATAGTTTGGAGCTAAAAGAAGAACCTGATTTAGTATCCGCTTTTCATCAGAAAACCTCTGATCAATCGATCCTTTCCATCAGCAAATGGCTTGCAGTTTTGGAACTGAGCAAACCGACCTTGACAATGAGAAAATCCCTTGGGTACAGGATGACACTTCTCCCTAAGTGCCGCTAGTCTAACAAAGTATCATGGCGGATATTCCTTCGAGCTCACAGCTCGACCCAGCCGTGATGAATTACCTGGAGAGGTTCAACAATACTATCCAAACAGTTAGCCAAAGGTTAAACCGTTTGAATCGGGTCATACCACTAGAGTCCAATGAGGCGGTGCCACCACCAAATACGCCTACAGATTGTGCAAAAGCGCGGAAAAGTAAGGAAAAACAAGTGGCGAGCAGTGGACCGAAGGGTTCCAAGGGACTAGTGAACATCGGTCGCGCAACGGGCAGAATACCTATGGCATTGCGACTTGGCGACATGTCACAGCATAAGCCATCCTATGCCACATCGCATGGGTACTCCCACAAAAGTGTAAGGCAGGGAGATTCCCAATTTCGCCAAAATGATGACCTCGATTGTCATCATGTGGGAAACCCCCATCTTCCGCGGGTTGGTTTTGACCACTGCGAAGGTTAGGAAAACTCCCCGAGTCATTCAATGCCTTCACACGGCCCCAGCCAGCGTGTGTCAAGGTTTTCCGGAGCTTTTGTCCAAGTTGAGAAAGAGTCTGATTTGCGGTCTTCCTCAACTGCAACCGTGAGGGTCGAACCCACGTTGCAGAAAGTGATCCTCAGGTAGCTCCACTACCTCAAATTGAGGAACTGCAGCGAGCTTTGGATCAGCTTAAGGCTTAGTAGAATGAGCGTGGGAAGGTCGCTGAGGCGTCTCCCTTTTCCCCAATAATGTTAGCTACGCCTCTCCCATTAAGATTCAGAATGCTCGACATGCGGGCGTTCGATGGGAATTTTGATATGCAAGATCACCTTTACGAGTTCAACGACTTCATGGAACTCCACCAAGTCTCTTACTTGGCCAAATGTCATTGCTTAGCAGTAACTCTGACTGTCCATGCCAAGCGCTGGTTTAGATCGCTTCCCACGTGATCAATTAGCTTGTGGCAACAAATGAGCTCATCATTCTTGAGACACTTCTCGGCGAACATGAAGTTCTCGATGTCGTTGAGCTATCTAAGCAACATACGGCAGGAGAGGAATGAATCCCTCAAGTCTTATATAGACAGATTCCACAGGGAACTCCACAAAGTGGCTCACACTCCCGAAGAGTCCGTTCGGACTCTCATTATCATGGGGGTTCGCCCACAGACTAACTTGTGAAAAAAGTTACAATCTGAGGACGATGCTTTCCTCACTCGCTTCTACTATCTCATTGAGAAGTATCTCCGAATCAAAAATTTCGTGGTCGCTCTTAATTGCCATGACCCCGATCCTTTGACCAGTGCTCCCGACTAGGGGAAGAACAGTAGAAGGACTGCTCGCATATGGGCTAATGACGAGATCAACGGAAAGGAAAAAAGCAGCAATTTGAGTAAAAAAAATCTTTTGCCCAAGTTCCTTGTCGCGATCGTGACAAAAGTCAATATACTCCTTTGAATGCTTTAGTGTCGGGTATTCTGGTAAGTCAGAAGAGGCCAGCCTGCTCGGAGAGCCAGAGCCCATGAAGAATCCCCCCTCAACCAAGAACAGCAAAAAGTACTGTCGCTATCATCGAGATAATGGGCATTCCACCGATGAGTGTCAAGCTCTCAAGCAAGCAATTGAAGACCTTATCAAGTAGGGGTACTTCAAAGAGTATGTCGATGGTCCAACTCCCGTTCGGGAAAAGGATCAAGAAGAACAAGGGAAGAAGCGCCGTGGTCGCAAAGGTCTCTACTGTGTAGGGATCATCTTTTGGGGACCATACCTCGCAGGGAATTCTCGAGGTGCCCAGGAAAGTTATGCTCGGAAAACTCACCATGACCCCGTGAGTGTGATGAGCACGACGTCGCGACCTGTTAAAGTTCGTAGGAAAGAGGAGATTACCTTTTCTGAGAAAGACACGATGCGATTGCATCATCCTCATGAAGATGCACTTGTCATTACGCCTGAAATAAGTCGGTGCGAAGTCCACAGAATGTTAGTGGACAATGGAAGTGTCGTGAATATCCTATTTCAGCAACCCTTTGAAAAAATGCAATTGTATGAGGTAGCCTGAAGCCTGCCTCCATCATTTTCTGCGGTTTTATTGGGGATCATCTGATTCCTAGGGGAACGATCTTACTCCCGGTCGCGTTGGGTGAGACCAACAAAATGACCAAGATGACGGAGTTTTTGGTGGTAGACTGTCCGTTCGCCTTTAATGGTATTTTTGGATGACCTTTACTGCGAAGTTTCAAGGCAGTCACTTCCATCTATCATCTAAAAATGAAGTTCCCTACTCTGACGGGGATTGGGGAAGTAAAAACATCTCAGTGTGAATCTCGTGACTACTACATAAGGGCAGTGTGAACGTCATGCAAGAGAAAGGGAAGACCAATAGACATCCCCGAGCAGGCCATGATGATCAGTAGGATCGAGCCACAACCCGGCCTAGTAAAGGATAACATGGATCCTCGCATCTAGGAGTGCCTTCATAGTGGGCCAGTTAAGGACCTATATGAGGTATCGGTCAATCAAAATGAGCCGACCCGAGTGTTGAGAATTAGGAGTAATCTCAACCCCTAGCTCGCCAAAAGCTTGGCAAGCTTCCTCAGAGAGAATGTTGATGTTTTTGCATGGACTCATGCTAATATGATTGGGATCAGCCTGAATGTTATATGTCATGCACTCAACATTGACAATGCTGTCAAGCCAGTTCGCCAGAAGAGAAGAGAAGAGCCATGGACCCCGAGCGCTATGCTGCCTTGAAAATTAAGGTAGATAAGCTCCTTTTAAACGGGTCTATTCGAGAGGTGCTTTACCCAAGCTGGGTTGCCAATCTAGTCTTGGTAAAGAAGCTCAATGGAAAATGACGAACCCATGTCGACTTCACCGACCTCAACAAAGTCTGTTCGAAGGACAGTTTTTCCTTGCCAAGGATCGACCAACTCATTGATGCCACCTCTGCGCACGAGCTGTTGAGCTTTATGGACACCTACTCAGGATATAATCAAATCCTGATATTTGCACCTGACAAAGAGCATACCTTGTTCATTACAGATCGGGGATTGTATTGTTACAAGGTTATATCCTTCGGCCTAAAAAACGTTAGGGCAACCTACTAGCGGCTGGTTAATTATATGTTTTTCGAGTTGATCGAAAAGTTGATGGAAGTCTATGTTGATGACATGCTGGTCAAATCGCATGTCGCTTTAGATCACATATCGCATATCGCTGAGATGTTCGACGTACTTCGAAAGTACAAGATGAAGCTCAAACCTCTTAAATTCTCATTCGAAGTATCCTTAGGAAAGTTTCTAGGGTATATGGTTAACCAAAGGGGAATCGAAATCAACCCCGAGAAGATCCAGACTCTCTTTGATATGAAAAGCCCCACCAATTGAAAACAAGTTTAAAGCCTAAATAGGAGGATAGCGACTCTCAGTCGCTTCATATCGAGAGCAACAGATCGTTGCTTCCTATTTTTTAATATACTCAAGCAACAAGAAGTTCGAGTGGACTCCAAAATGCGAGCAGGTTTTTCTAAGTATAAAAGAATATCTTGGAAAATCACCTCTCCTATCCAAGCCTCTTCCCAAGGAAATTCTATTCCTCTACCTGTCCGTCTCTCAATATGTGATCAGAGCAGCTCTGATTCGGGAAGAGGGTAGAGTTCAGTGGCAAGTGTATTACGTGAGCAAGCGACTACAGGACGCCGAAATGCGGTATCCGAAAATGGAGCGATTAGCTTATGCCCTGCTGATCGCCTCCAGGAAGCTGCAACCCTATTTCCATGCCCACACAATCCAGGTTTTGACCAACTACCCACTCATGCAAGTTTAGAAGTCGGAAGCTTCGGGTCAGTTACTCAAATGGACAATGGAATTAAGTCAGTTCGATCTGCATTATAGAACGAAGGCAACCATCAAATGGAAGGTTGTTGCCGATTTCATTTCGAAATTCTCATACCAGCCAAATCGAGAATCTGAGCAACAAGCTAGCGAAGTCATCTAGAAAACCGTTTATAACTTATTGACTTGGAGCCTCTATGTCAATGGTTCCTCAAACAGGAAAAGAGTCAGGGCAGGTCTTCTCCTCCTTAGTCCCGAAGGGATTTGCATTCATGAAATTCTTCGATTTGGGTTCCAAGGTACGAACAATGAGGCCGAATATGAAGCGCTGCTCACTGGTCTATGACTAGCGAGAGAATGAGATCGAACGCGATCAGCATTTACAGTGACTCCCAGCTGGTTGTTAATCAAATCTTAGGAGGATATCAAGCCAAGGAAGAGAACATGATCAGCTATCTGAAGAAAGCTAAGGCCATACTCGAGCCTTTCAAGCACTTTACGATCAAGCAAATCCCAAGAGACAGTAACTCTATCGCGGACACCTTGACAAGAATAGCCTTATTGCTAGACTCAAATATGCCGAAAAGTATTTCAGTTTGGTACATAGAGATTCCTAGTATCAGCTCACCCGAGCAGATCGTAGCTACAACAAAATCAATCTCTTGGATTACTCCAATCATTCAGTATCCCCGAGATGGGACTTTGCCCAGTGACAAGACTGAGGCAAAAATCCTGTGCACCAGAGCTGCTCGTTACACATTCGTCAGAGATCAGTTATACAAACGAGGGTTTAGCACCACTCTCCTCCGATGTGTGACCGACGAAGAAGCATACTACATTATGAGGGAGATACATGAAGGGATCTACGGTAATCACACTATCGCACGATCCCTCGCCAATAAGATCGTCCACCAAGGATACTATTAGCCTTTACTTCAGGAAGAAACTTTCAATTTTGTGAAAAAATATGACAAGTGCTAGGGGGTCGCGAACATCCTGTGAGCTCTTTTCCACCAGTTGATGACAATGACCAGCCCCTGGCCATTCTCTACATGGGGAATTGATCTCATCGGGCCTAGCCAACCGGAAAATGGGGCGTCAAGTATGTTGTGGTCGCGGTTGATTACTTCACCAAATGGGTCAAGGCCAAGGCCGAGGCCGAGCCTTAGCCGCGATCACTACCAAGAAGCTTAAAACTTCGTCTTTAAGAATATAGTGTGCCGCTATGGGATTCCTCATACACTCATCTCTGATAATGGGAAGCAGTTCAACAATGAGGAATTCAAGCAGTTTTGCGATAAGCTGGGAATAGGGCTGTTCAACGAGGCGAGCCGCTCGTGAGCTGACTCGTCTCGGCTCGTTAACGGCTCGCCTCGTATAGAATCGAGCCAGCTCGGCTCGATTCGTGAGAGAGCACGAGTCGAGTCAGGCTCGAATTATTAGGGGCGTTTTAGGAGTTTTATTAAGTATAAGGGATTAAATTAAAAATTTTAAAACAAAAAGTTTGCAAAAATGACAAAAAAACACCCTGATGTTAAAATCCCTAAAAACGCGACTAAAATCTTTTCCCCTAAAATCAAACTAAACCAAACCATTTTAGGCAGTCGGCATCAGATTTCGTGGAGAGTGCAGGGGAACAAGGAGAAAAAAGAAGGAAAGAAATCAGAGTTGATGGAGACTGGAAAGTGCCAGGGAAACAAGGAGAACGAATGAAAGAAAGAAAATAAGAAAAAAGGAGAAAGAAGGAAAGAAAGAGAAAACAGGAGAAACTGGCGTCATTAGAGAGAGAGAAAATAAGAGAAAGCAAAGAGTGATAACTAATAAGTAACAAAAGAGAAGAGGAAGAGAATAACTTCATAGTTATGAGGACGGAGAGAGTCAGGGAAACAGGGGGAAAGGGGGGGGGGGGGGGGGGGGGGGGGGGGGAAAGGGGGGGGGGGGGGGGGGGGGGGGGGGGGGGGGGGAGGGGAAAGAAAAGAGAAACGTGAACCATTGCCATTGGAGTCTAGAGAGAGAAAAGAAGGCAAATTAATAATAAATTAGAGAGGAAAGAAGTGAAAGAGAGAGTAATAAATGTGAGAGAGAGAGAGAAAAAAGAGTAATAAATGTGGAAGGAGAAAAGCTGCACTGAATTTTGAAAAAAAAATTGTATATTTTTTACTTGGTTCGCGAGCTGGCTAGAAAAGCTGCATTGAATTTTGAAAAAAAAATTGTATATTTTTTACTTGGTTTGCGAGCCAGCTCAAATTTTTTTTTTATACGAGTCGAGCCGAGTCAGAAAATTAGAGGCTCGGCTCGAATTTTTTTTCTTTTTACGAGCCAAGCTCGTTAAGCCAAAAACTTGGCTCAGCTCGGCTCGTTAACAGCCCTAGCTGGGAATCCATAAAAAATTCACCTCAGTAGCAAGACCACAAGCCAATGGTCAGGTTGAAGTTGTCAATAAAACCATCAAGCACATACTGAAGGCCAAGCTTGGCACTGCCAAGGGCAATTGGGTCGATGACCTCCCAGAAGTTCTATGGGCATATAGAACCACTCCAAGAACCTCTACTTTGGAAACGCCCTTCTTGCTATCATATGGTTGCGAGGTTATGATTCCAGTAGAAGTAGGGACTGATTCACTCTAGAGAGACCTATTCAATGAAACAAATAATAAAGCACTTCTACGTGCAAGTTTGGACCTAGTTGAAGGACATCACGACAAGGCTCTGTTAAGGATAACATCCTACCAACAGCGTGCGAAAAGGTTCTTGGACTCTAAGGTTAGGAGAAGAGACTCTCAGGTTGGCAACCTGGTTCTAAAAGAAGTCCTTCTCAGTACGAGGGAACCGAGTGCGAGGGTATTGGGACCTAACTGGGAGGGTCCATACCGCATCGCTAAAGTAATACGACCTGAAATGTATTACCTCAAGAGGCTTAATAGTTCTAAAGTACCGTGAGCTTGGAATGCTGAGCATCTTTGCCCCTAGTACTAGTAATTCCGAACTCGCTCTTAATTTTATTCATTTCTTTTACTTGTAAAGTTTTCCTTGTAAGCTTTATGAATAAAATCGTTCTGTTTTATCTTGAACAAATATTTGTGTCATGTTCTTTTGAATGATCTTGTTCGTTATGATATTTTTACAAGTTTCTTGATCAAATGTATAATATTAGTCTTGTGAAGTGCTCGAATTATAGAAGTGCTATCATAAATGGCTGAAAATACTCATTTTACATATGATTAAAATAAGTACAGTGGGCAGCAGAAAAGAAAAAAAGAAAAAAGGGGAAGAGTCATAAGGAAAGCTGTGCAAAAGCAGAAGAGGCAATCACTAGTCCTTGCCTCCTGGCTATGCGGGTGTGACCTTTGTATCCCCCGATTGGTCGCCGACCATCTGATCAGTTGTTGGGTCCTCAAGGACATCTGCCTTCGGCTGGTCATCCTCCGGAGGAGGCTTTTGTCCCTTTTCTTCCTCGACATCATAAGCTTGGGCCATAGAAGCAAGGATGTCCTGATATTCATTTGAGAGGTCCATCACTGGATTCCTCAATCGTAAGCTATAGATGACATGTATTGCCCAGTCAGTGACCTTCCTCTCGAGTTCAAGATTTTACTGCTTCATCTGATTAGTTAATGAAGCGACTCGCCCTTGGGACAGCTCTAGATCCACCTCCAAAGCTCTCTTCTGTTTCTTAGAGTTTTCCCATAGTCGAGCTCTGTCTTCCTCCACCTTCATGGCACGCTTAGAGTTCGCCTTCAGCTTCTTCTTTTTCTCGCCACACTCTTTGGTAAGTCTGGCCACTGTCCTTTGGAGCTCCTTGTTCTCCTCACCTCTCTTCTCGAGCTTAGCCTTCTGGAAGTCCACTGTGCGAAGGGCAAAATTTCTCTCTACTAAGCATTGATTTGCCTGAATATGGATCGCCTTCGCCGCTGCGTCCAGAGCCGCGAAGTCCTATTTCAGCTTGATATTCTCTTCCCTCAGCTCATAGAACCTTCCAGCAGAGTCCAGGTTGATCTTCTGTTGGGCCATATGCAAGGCAAGCAGAGACTGCATGAGAAAAGAAATAGAGTTAACTTCCATTTTTCTAAAAGTCATAAAGGTTAGAAAATCAACTGATATTGGAAAGTCCTCAACAAGGACGAGCTATTTTACTTGGCTTTGTAGGTGAAGCATAGTAGCCACCAGGTCCACGGGTCGAGAATCCAAGAACTCTTCAAAGGCCACAGCCAGTTGGCACTCCAATAGGGTATACACCACTGGCTACAGATGCTCCGAGAGTTGCCCTATGGAATCTAGCACAAGCGTGTTTGACCCTGGAGGAACTAGCATCTTTTCAACCCGTTGTTTACCCGTTCTCCTTTGGGCAATCGCGACCTCCCCCTCTCCTCTGCATGAGCTCTAGGGGACTGCAGAAGTGCCTGATGCGCTCCTCGAGGGCACCCCCGAGTGGAAAGCCTGGTAAGGCTGCGATCCCCCTGATGACACCCCTAAGCCCTCTGGCTCGGACTCCGATTCCTCTTCAGCAAGCAGCTACTTTCTCTTCTTGGTTTTCTGGCCCATAGTTTTCTGCTTAGCGGTGCGAGTAACCACGGGCCGAGAAGCTTCCCTATGTCATCCTGTGGGTGTTCGCCTTTCGGCGCCAATCTGTATCCTTCTTGTGGGGATATTGCCAAGGATCGCCTCGATTGGTTCAGTCGGGGTGACCCAGGGAAATACGAACCCCTTAGTCCTCGTCATCAGCCTTGGAACCCTAGGTGGCATGGTCTCTGCGCGCCATGAAAGCATGTTAGTGAAAAATTCACCTCAGGCAAAAGAAAGGGGTTCTAAGTGTGAAGATACTTACGGGCTAAGGGTTCCAGAGATGCTTCTGGATTGAAAAAATCATACTTTCTTAAGTTGACAGTAGTCACGAGCAGTCTCGCATCGTGACTCTACTTGGGTAGATGACCGAATGTCACAATTCACTTAAAATCTGTCAGAGCCATTAATCTAGTCGTCTTATTTCTTGCAAAGAGACAAAAAGTTCGTTAAATACAAGAGCTGAAGAAAAAGGAACAATTCGCAAATCGAAGGAAAGGAAAACCTATTCGGCTCACTAAATTGGCAAACGCCATCATATTCAAAAAAGAAAAATTTGGTCTCATAAGCCCTGACGTTACTAGGGTAACCAAATATTCTTCCCTCGATCACGGATCACTTCGAGAGGTAAACAGAGTCTTTATCTTTGCTCTTCTTTAGATAGTAAGCGCATATGAGCTCTAGCGCTGTCAGCTTGCCACTACCATTTTCGCCACTACGATATATATAGCAACAACTATTATATACGCATTAGGCGTCAACCTAGTTAGTAAAAACGCGTATAAAACGCGTGTATTTGTATTTTGTAAAATCTGCCGTATAATTTGCGTATAATAAGGGTTATCATATAATTCGCGAATTTTTGAAAAAAAAAAAAAACATAATATCACACCCCTAAAACGACGTCGTTTTGGTGGGTTTTAACTAAAAATTAAAGCAGATCTCTCTTCTTCGGTTCTTCTTCAGATCTTCAGTTCTTCTTCCTTAGTTCAGTTCTTCTTTAGCTTTTCTTCCTCAAATCTTCACGTTTTCAGCTTTTCTTCATCTCTTGTTCTCTTTCCAAGCTTCAACTTCAAGTTCGGGACTTCAAGGTACACACTTAACACTTGTTCTCTTCTCTTTGGTGGATTGATGGATTTGTTATGGTAATGGATTGCTGGATTTGTTTGAAACATGGTTCTTCTTGTTGAGGAGTATTGGTGTTTGATATTTCTGTTATTTTCTGACCGAACTTTTTCTATTTGGATTGTTTCCTTCACTGGGTAGTTAACCTTTTTTTGGGTATTGTATTTCTGGTATGATATGTTTTGCCGTTTGATGATTTGCTTATAATCCTGCATATTCTTACTGTTTCCACTACTTGCTTGTTGGAAATAATGATGGTATTGGAATGTTAGCGTTAGCTTTCTTTGTATGATTATGAATTCATAAATATAAGTCTTTGGGATTTTGTCTTCTCTGTTTTGCTCTGTTTGTAAGTAACCATCAGTTGTGAGAGGTTTTGTTTCTGTGTATTGGTTTTTGTCATGAATTCTGCACTATTTGAGTGATTCCTTTGTTGGGGATCTTCCAAAGATTATTGGGTATTTTTCCTTGTGCATTTTATAAGTTAATTCCTTAGGTAAGAAGATGTAGACAAGATATTTGATCTTATCCTAAAAAGGAAGAAAAATATGTTACTGAACCATGGAGAACAAGTGCGCAATCAAGAAAGATGTTACTGAACCAAGTTATAAAATTTAGAGAAAAATATTTCATTCACTTTATTGAAGTGCCTGGTTTAAGTTTAATACACACACTGAGTTTCCACATTGGTTTATTGATTTCATTTTCGCAGCCTGTTTTGAGAGAATAGAAGAATCAAAATTTTGTTTTTATTTAGTAATAATAATATATAGGAATTTGAAGTGTGTTGGGTTTCAAACTTTCATGTAGTGGATAACTCGATTATCGCTAGAAAAGCAAGAATATATCAGTACCAAACATCGAGTGGGGTCTGCCTCATAATCATTCAAAGTAGAGAAATTAAGATGATTAGATGGTTGTAAGACAATTGAATCATACTTTTACATTATAAACTTTCTGATACTAGTATACTACTGCAAAATTTTGCTGTTAATCTGAAAATTTGATACAGACACTATAGATCTTGAGAAATTGGGAGAGCTTCCAGACTATGAATATGAAGAAATTTATTGGACGAAGATGCTAATTCCACACCAACAGTGTGAGGGTTACATGGATGCATTAATGGATATGATGACATTGCTTGGTTGGATGATGCTCTTTTTTGAGTGTTATTGACTTATTGTTATTTATCTTACTTTGTGAGTTTTTGTTACAAACTATAATTTGAATCTTTGTTGTATTATTTGTGTATTTTATTTGTTTGGAGCTCTTATTCGACTTTGAATTTTGATTTTGTTATGACTTATGTGTTTAATTTGACACTATAGTTGAATCTTGGCTAAATATTGTGTTTGAGTCTGGAGACTATAACTTGAATATCAGTTATGTATTGTGTATTTGTGTTATTGGTTAATTGAATACTTTGCATTTGAAATGTTATGTTGATTTTAACCAGGTAGTTCATAAAAGTGTTAAAACTAAGATTGATATTGCCGTATTTTTCAAAACGTATTATTGGCAATGCATCGTATTAAACACGTATATACCCGTATCCGAATTTTATGGCCGAATTTTTATAAATGTATTTTTCACCGTTTGTCGTATTATACCCGTAAAATTCCCGTACCCTTTTTTTGCCGTACCCGTATTTACTAACTAGGGGCGTCAATTGTAATAGCACGACCTCGAAGTAGTCGAGGATCAATCTAATGAAGGGGTGAAAAGGTATCAACGCCCTACATTTAAAGATCGCCTTAGAGATCACGACCATTCCCTTTGGGGGATTCCGAGCCGTGTATGTCCTATGCTGGTAGACATCCATGCTAAGCACGTACTAGTCCACCGCTTTCTGTATCTCGTCCCGGGTGGCCACTGATAAGGTCTCTTGCATAGGACCTGCCGGGGCGCCCGGCACCTACGAGCTCGTCCCCTCGGCTACTCTGGTTGCTGGATTATCCATTGCTCCTAAAGTCTAAAAAAAGGGCGACATGCAGAGATAACTCAGTCTCCATACAGTGTTCCGTACGATGATGTGGAAGAGCAAAAGAAACCCTAATTTACCTTCCTTAACACCTAGAAAAACCCTAAAAACCCTTGGGAATGAATCCCTAAGGATTCGTGCCCTAAGTTCTCACTTTTTATAAAGAAAAAAAGTTATCTTCTTACCGTTGTCTAGAAATGCACACCATAAAAGCTTTCCAGGCAGTTCATACCCACCATTACCGTAAAGTCAAGCTATTAATAAAAATAATAGAGGAAAACGAAAGAGAAGTCCTCCTTACCTCTTGACTGCTGGGAACGAACTTCTTGTCGTAACGGAAAGTGCCCATTAACTAGATGAAGAGCAGACTGATTTCATAAGTGCAAGAGTTTTGTTTTTTCTCTGAAAATGTGAGTTCTATGATAAAGTTTGAGGTGAGCCTGGGGTTTTATAGGGGGAAAAACAACGATTGGTTTCCCTCAGCAAGTGACGCTTGGGTAGGATACGTTTCTTGCCATTGATTACGACCACGTGTCGTTAATCCGTGAGAAGAGTAACCTGCACGCTTCGTGGATGCCAATTGATGTTTCACTCCATTGGAGCAACTAAGCGTCGGCGCGGTTATCTCCACTACAGTAAATGCGCCCTCATCCGCATTTAATGCTCTGAAAGGGAATGTCATTTCAGCATGACTTGCATTTAATGCGCATGGCTAGCACTTATTGCACAATAGACACGTTTATCAGAATAAAGATTATTTTATTGACTAGACTAGTTGTCAAGCGCAACGGATAACATCTGAAGAGGTTGTTCAAGTAAAACACTCTTTGCCGTGTATCGATTTTGAAAAGATGTGATTCCTTGCTTTCGGTAAAAATGTGCTAAGTATTTTCAGGTCGCGAGATACTGATGAAATTCAAAGCATGTCGATATGACACTGAGTTAGGTCTGACCTAGGTCGCTGAACTTGTGAGAGAAGGCCACCTCATATCGCTTGTGCTATTCTTAGAGACCTATGCTGCGACCTCTTTATAGCTCGATCAGCTCAATCAAGCGTCATTCGGGATAAGTCAAGTCACGGCATAATCATGAAGTTCTCAAGGTTCAATCCTTAAACCTTAAAAACTGAGAGGCTTCTGTTATGTCTAAAAAATCAAGGCTGACATGAGCTTACGTCAGCAAAAGTCAATCAGAGTTCATGAAGGCTTTGTGCCATCTAGACGCTGCCACGTCGCGCAAGGACGGAAGAGGTGAGGCCATCGTCAGTTTTGCAGGTGAATGTCAGGCTTGTGAGTGGCTAGGAATTGTCCACCTGCCCAAGCCCTACGCGATTTAGGGATGTCTCCCGTGCAGACAACCAATGGGAAGCGGGTTAGGAATTGTACCATACCTGCCCAACTGCAAAATCATGATTACTACCTTGAATCCCCCAACTATAAATAGAGACTCTTCTCGCATTTACGAGGGATGCTCCATCTATACTCTTAAAAAGCATACTTACTCTCTCATCTCTCTCTCTCTCCTCTCTCTCTCTCTCTCTCTCTCTCTATATATATATATATTATATATATATATATTATATATATCTTAATTGTAATTCAGCTGCTGCACGCTACCTGACTGCAAACGTTTATTAATACAATCACAGTGGACGTAGGATTCGCTGTGGGCATCCGAACACACTTTAAAAACCGCTTCTTATTTATTCTCTCGTACATATTTTTATATCCACGTATAATTTCTAAGTCCACTTAGCACTTTACACGTGTGAGTTGTTGGTGTCAAAATCAAGCATCAACACAAACCTAGCATGCAATGCATTTGATAAACTGTTATTAATAATTGAAATTTAAAACCACATGATGATATTCCTTAAGTGATCCAATGGTTTATACTTCTCATCACCTTATATATATAAACCTAGAAAATCCAACTCGCAAATTGATCATCAAAAGCACCTATATTTCACCAGATTCGGGAAAATCTTACAGGTGATGAGTGACGGTTCTAATTATATATCCAGGTTGAGGAGGCAGATGACAGAAGAGAGTGAGCACATATGGTTATTTTTTGCATGAATTGGGGCATGCTTGAAGCTGTGCGTGCTTGCTCCTTTCTGTCGTCTGCTACTCCTTCTCTTTCTCTTTCAACTCCATTTTTATATTTTATTGCATGTTAATTAATTATTTAATCATGTTGTTCATCTTTCCTTATTTCTGTCATTATCTGAATATGCGCTATGATAACAATGTTAAACATATCATAATCCATCCAATATTAGACCAAGTTCGCTGCTAAGTGCTAACAGATATTAAATGATTATAAATTATATATCCAAAGAAACAAAAAGATTGATCCGATTTTGTCCCTTGCAGAGTCAGTCATTAGAAAAAGAAGCAAAAAGCTAACGATAGGGGGAGCGGGGGTGGTGCTATCTCAACATGGGTAAATTCTATCCCTTTTTGTGGTGTGTAAAATAAAACACAAACAGTAACTGCAACTTCTTGGTCTGAGAATGAATATATTGTACTCAAGGACCTTGATCCCTTAAAAATCTGATGGAAGTGAGAAACTTGCTAAGGTGGTTGTTTATTTATTTATTTATCTAAAACTCAATTAGTTTAAAAAGTGAATAGATCTAAATAGTTAGATCCGAATGATTTTTTTTTTTATGTGTTAAAGTTATTTGATTTTCACATAAAAATATCTTAAAATATCATTTTAACATATTGCCTCTTGAAAATAAATAATATATTACTTAAAATAATATTTTAAGTTGTCGAATAGAGCTGAATTGGTTTTAAAAATCTGAATATATATATATATATACTTTTTATAAGTGTTAAGTTGTATGATTTCACATACAAATATCTTAAGATTATTGTTTGACATATATGCCCTTTGATATTAATAATATATTACTTAAAATACATTTAAGTTGCTGATAGAGTTGAATGGTTCAAAAACTGAATACATCTAAATAGTTAAATCTGAATGGCATATAATATATTAATATATATATTAAATACTTTTTATAAGTGTTAAAGTTGTTTGATTTTCATATAAAAAAATTCTTAAGTGATAATTTGACATATATTCCTCTTTGATATTAAAAATATATACTTAAAAATAACATTTTAAGTTTTATTAGTTTAATAATGCAAGAACTAGTAAGTTGCAAATACAATAATATAAACTTTGAAGATGTGAAAAATATAGAAACTTTGAAGCAAAAAAAAGTTGGGTATAAAAAAATAATGAAAAAAGTTATGTAAATAGGTAGAGATGTAATAATAACATGGAAGGATAATGATGTCAACACAGAAAACATACCATTCAAATACATGTTTCATTAAGTGAAAAAGAAAAAATATGTATTTTTAAGCAAATTTTGGAAATATAAATGAATATTTTCATAAATTTCATTTGATTAGACAATAAAAATACTCAATCTCATGATACTAATGAACAGTTATCATACTTTGAGCAAATAGAGTTTATTTGGAAATTCTTGTCGGAGTTTTGTACTGTTCTATTTTAAGTTTTAACGTTTATAGTTATGTTGATTGTGAGTATAAATTTTTTTTTTTAATAATCAGGGTGTCGATCAAAATGAAATTCAAACACAAAACTCTAGATAACTCATCCAATAGTTAAGTCTTCATCCTACCACAAAACTAAGTGGTGTGTCTATCAATCTTGGCATTTAATTATTGGTTTCAAACGAATGTTTTAGGTGTATAATTAAAATGCAATGCTTTTGATACATGCTGGATGGAAATTGATGAAACTTGCATGCAAGTACACCAGAGTCCATAGTTGATTGAAGGGTAGGGAGAGTGGTCGATCTGGTAATTAAGAAAATTATGAAGAATTCTTAGGAAACCTTTATTTAAATTACGAAGGTGAAAATGAATTGATATATAGGGAATTAATTATCAACAAGGTTCTTGATGCGCCATGGTCCATGGACCCCTATTTCGGCGTGGTGGGCGATGATACAGGAAATTATTAATGAGGTGGGCTACTTTGGATCAGCAAAAAGAAAGTTACATTCTTATTAATAAATAATAAACCAAACCAAAAAAGCTGGAAGTTTCTTCTCTAATTAATTCAACTTAAATATAAAGTCTTATAAAACATGATCACTGTTAATTACTTGTTCTATAGGAAATGTGGTGATGCGTGATTTTGACACCACCCAAACGCGTGTGAAATGCTGAGCTGGCCCAGAAGACACAGTGGATGAGAGAATGAGAGTAAAAGCAATGGAGAACAACGTTAAAGTGGTTCGGATGCTAAGGAAGAAATCCTACGTCCATGATTGTGTATTAAAATAGTGGTCAGATCGCGTTCAACAGAATGACTTACAAATGTACACGAGAGAGAGAATGCTATTTTCTTTAGAGAGATTAGCTAATCCCCCAATGAGAGAGGAGCTCTCAATTTATAGTGGGATGGATTAAGGTTTGATTACTAAATTTGTTAAGTTGGGTGGGATTATCCGTGCAAAATCCTTCTTTAGTCTCATGCCCACTTCTAGAGTAATTTACGCGATTTGTTGCAGGGATTAGGCACATGAAATCGCTATAGCTCTGGCCAGTCTGACGCGCACCCTGCCCTGGACAGGGAGCTGCCGTCCCTGTCATTGTATGACGTGGCTGCCTCTGACTGGTTGTGAGCCATTAAAGCCTCTGACTTTTTATGCTGACTGGATCTTGCATCAGCACTATTTTAAACCAGAACACGAATGGAACATTATCTCCCTTAATAACCTAATAATTAATAGAAAAATTAATTGACAGTGATCATTGTGTTGAAGCTTACTCACTCTGCATAAATATATATAGCCACATAACTAGTTTACGGTCATATTATGCCATGGACAACAAAGAAAAGCTTCACATTGCAGTGTTCCCATGGCTGCCATACGGTCACATTATGCCATTTTTCAAGGGGCTACGTTCTTAGCTGAAAATGGTCATCATCTTTATCTCTACCCCAAACAACATGCATCGTTTCCCTCAAATCCCTGATAATTTATCTTCCCATCTTAACTTTGTTCAACTTCCTTTGCCTCACGCTCAAGGTTTACCACAAGGAGCAGAGTCCACCGCTTACTTCCCCATTCACCAAGTTCCTTACCTCAAACAAGCACAGGACATGCTCCAACTCGCTTTAATAAACTTCCTTAAAAACTCACGTCACTTGGATCTTCCAAGACTTTGCTTCCTACTGATTACCCAGTGCCGCCGCTCAACTCGGTGTCAACATAATTTACTTCAGCATATACAGCGCTACAAGTGTTTGTTTCTTAGGCTCACCCTCAGATATAATCAATGGTCGCCGACAGAAACCTGAGGACTTCACGGTGGTCCCTGAGTGGATAAACTTTGATTTTAATATCAGGTTTAAGCTCCACGAGATGATGAGTCATCAAGAATGGATGGACTCGGTGTCCGATCTTTACTGTTATCGAACGTTGCTTAAAGATTGCCGAGCCGTCATTGTGAGAAGCTGCCCTCAGTTTGAACCTGAACCTTGTAATGTGGCTAAGTAAACTTTTACAAAAACCAGTAATTCCGGTCAGCTTATTACCACCATCACTGCGAGATTATATCGTCGCTGATGTCAAATGGCAAGTGTTAAAAGATGGGCTTGACACTAAGAAGGAAGATCAGTAGTTTATGTTGCACTCGGTGCTGAGTTGACTGAGTCAAGAACTTATGCACGAGTTGGCTTATGGGCTAGAAAAAAAGAAAGTAAAAAACTGGGTTCCCTTTTATTTGGTTATTAAAAAACGTCCACTTGTTGAAGGAAAGATGGGTTCGGATCTAGTTCCACCTCGGGTTTGAAGATCGGTTTTCGGTTTCTGAGCTTCATATGGACGGATTGGTCACCTCAACTAAGGATCCTAACACACTTATCCATTGGCTGGTTCTTGACTCACAGCGGTTTGAGTTCAGTTATTTGAGGCACTTGGATTGAGGCGGGCATTGATCATGCTTACAGGAAATTTGGATACGGGTTTGGTAGCTAGGTTGATGCATGGGCGGCTGGGGTTAGTAATAGAGAGAGAAGAGAGAAATGGATCGTTTACAAGTGAGTCGGTAGCTGAGTCCATTAGGCGAGTTTTAGTGGAGAAAGAGGGAAAGCCACTGAGGGCAAGCATAGGCTATGAGAGAGATTTTTGGCAACATGGAGTTACGTAAAAAGCACTTGAAAGAGGTCAGTCCGTTCTTCGGAAACGAGACCGCTCTGAGCCGCTCTTTTTGACCCATTAGGGCTGTTACTTGTTTTGGTTTTAAAGGATAAATTCATGAATTCTCTCATATATAATTGTTGTGGATATGTATACTCAAATTAGTCGCGGTTTCTGAAGATGGAAATCTTCATTGTTTGTAATGATCTATTATTATTATTAATTAGAAATTTAAATGTTATATAAAATTTATCTCTTTGAAGCGGGATAAAATTGTCACGTGAAATATATATGAAGTGGAGAGGGTTAGATTGTGAGAGGGTTGCGATTAGGGGTGTTAGCCGAGCTGAGCAGATCGCGAGCGGCTCGACTACAGTGTTGAGCCAAGTTTCACTACAAGAAAAATGACTTTCAGTGTCTAGCAAAATTAGACGCCGACAATGAAATTTAGACGCTTGCGCGTCTAAATTTCGTAGTCATCATATAGTTGTAGAATCGTTGTCGCAGAAAGTATGACATCTAAATAGTAGGTTAGACGCGGAAAGTTTTTTTTTAACGACTAGCAAATTAGTTACTAATTGCTTATTGAAATAATCCTCTGACTTAGACGCTAAATGTGTAAGGATAATTTGGTGAAATTGTATCGGGACTAATCAATTAATTGAAGAATGTACCTTTTAATGACTAATACTTAGTCGAGAATGAAATTAGACGCTGAGGGTGTAAGGGTAATTTCATAAAAGTGTTTCACGACTATTCTATTAGTGGACGAATGTATTTTTTAGTGACAAAAAATTGATGGTTAATTCCAATAATTTTATATGCTGAATGTGGAATCCAAACATGGTAAATTACTTTTCGGTATTATGAAATTAGTTGCTGAATGTGTTTTTTATAAGAAAATAATTAATGGCAAAAGCATTTCGTTTTTAGTTGAGAAATTTATATGCCCAATTTGGTTTCTTACATTTTGTAACTAATGATTTAGCCATTAAAATTAATTTTTTGCATCTAAATAATATAGTAACCAATTGTATATGAGTTTTGAAAACTAATTATTTTAGTCAGGTATTATTGATTAGTCTTGGATGCTGTATTATTTCTGCAACTAATACTTTAGTAGCTAATTGGTTAACATTTAAGAACATTATTTTTGCTCTTTGTAAATGGTCTAGTTTATACATTCAATATCAACAAAATAATTGTAACACAATATAAAAATCTGATCATTAACATCAAATATCACACACACACACACACACACACACACACAAATTCATAATAATATTAAAGATATCATTCATAATGTTTTGAAATTCTGAAGGTTCATTTTTTAATCCGAAAGACATAACGTTCCATTCATATTGACCAAAAAGAGCATTAAATGCCGTTTTGTATCTATCTAATTCACTATTTGAACTTGCCAAAATCCTAATTTCATATCAAATCTTGAAAATATTGTAGCATTATATAATCTATTAATTAAATCTTTTTTGTTAGGTATTGAATATCTATTCCATTGTAATACCTTATTTAATGATTTATAATTGATTACTAATCTTGAGACTCCTCTTTCTTTTTCTGCTGCATTATTGACATAAAAGGCAGAACAACTCCATGGAGATTTACTGGGTCTAATTAATTTTTTATTTTGTAAATCTTTGATATCTTTATGACAGTATTCAAGTAATTCCTTATTCATTTGTATGAGTCTAGCTTTTGTTGGTATATTTTTCTCATCAAAATTCTTGATATAGGGAAGACAAACTATGTGTTGTTTTCTATTCCAAAAGACATTTGGAATTGTCGAGCATATATCTTGTGCAAATCGTTTTTCTATATTTTTAATAATTTCTTGAATTTTTGGAGTTTCTAATTTCTATTTTATCCTTTCATGTTTTAGTTCTTCTTTTAAGAAATTAATTTGTCTTTTCTTATTATTAATAAGATTTATTTTTTATATTGATAAGTTTTTTAAATTATTAATATCTTTTACTAATGGAGGATTAACGAATTCAAATGTTACATCTTGTCCTAAAATATTTGTTATAATTCATTTATTGTTTACTGTAAAATGGTAAATTTGAGTAATAAAAGAGGCATTTAATATAACATCTTGATCTAAGTTTTGTTTTAGAATAAAGGTATTTTTAATACAAAATTTTTGTATACATACATAAGCATTAGATAATTTATAATTAATGTGTAATTGTTGACCATTAGCTCCATGTAATCTTTCTTTTGTTTTTTCATAATATTTTGTTGAAATTAATTCTTCTCTCATACAATTTTGATCTGCTCTAGTGTCTACTAAGACTTATGTAATAATATCTAGTTCATGATTAATATTGATCCTAATATAAACATGCCATTTTTTAAATTGAATTCTAGAGATTTCATTAATAAATGATTCTTCGGTTTCTTCAACAATTTTTAATTCTGATTTTGAGGTTGATGGTTGTCCTATAGTTTCTTTAGAGGCTTTCAAGCATAATAAATCTGTCTTAATTTCAAAATTATCTTTTTGTAATTCTTTAACTTGATTTTTTATAATATTGATTTCTTCCCGCAAGTTACTTAGAGTAACTTGTATGGGTTTGTCAAATCTTTTTAAT
Organism: Pistacia vera; assembly: GCF_008641045.1. Lineage (NCBI taxonomy): Eukaryota > Viridiplantae > Streptophyta > Magnoliopsida > Sapindales > Anacardiaceae > Pistacia > Pistacia vera. The sequence goes on from NW_022196543.1 coordinate 117,390, forward strand.
ATGTCTTTTAAATTATAAGAATCTACATCTTTTTGTTTTTCTACAAATAAAATTAATTCTTTAAGTTTTAATAAATATTATCTCTTAATATTTTCATCCTGAATTTTATCAATAATATCTAATAAAAATTATTTGATTTAGTGATAACATTTATTGACTTAGGCCTAGATGTTGATATCATATTTATTGATCTCATTGCACAGTAGCAAGACCCTATGCAATCACAATCATCAGAATCTTGAAAAGACTCACTCATTGTTTCAAAAGAGTTTTCTTGAATTTGATAAATCATATCTTCATTATCTGTATTATAACTAAATTATTCTTCAGAGTTTGTTTGAATAATATTTAATAATTGTTGTTTTAATTCTGAATCTATTTCTAATTTTTTAATTTGATCTTTTATTGGACACCTAGTAGCATAATGACCTTGTTGTTTACATTTCCAGCATGTGATAGGGTTTTTAGATATTTTTCTTATTGGAATATTTTTTTTCTTTTTATAAGGTTTATCATAAGATTTATGTTCATATTTATAATCTCTTTTATAATAAGGTTTTCTATATTGTTTTTGTTTTTTATCTTTTTTTTATTTAACAGAGGGAGGTAATATTTTTTCATAACCATATTGGCTACAAAATCCACTTAATTCTTTTTTCTTATGTTTTAATTCATTTTTTAATTTAGCTTTTAATTTTAAATCAGTGCAAATTATTAAAGTTTCATTGTTAATAAAACTAATTAAATCTCCATATGTTAATTCTTCATAAGGTATATTTCCATCATATTTTCTATATAATGCATGTTTAACAATTTGACTAAATAATCTAAATAGACCGTCTAGGAATCTTTCTTTCCAATAAGGTTTCCTACAGTTTGTTCTTGTGAATACTTTTTGTAAAAACATATCCTTATACCATCTAAAATCTGCCATGGTCGGACACCTTAAGTTTGATAATATTTCTTGTGATTTTTTCCGAAAGCTTGTTGGGTCTCCTATAAAGTTTTTGGTTATTGCATAAATTAATATAGCTACAACGTCTCCTTCTTCTTGTTTATACTCCATTTGACTAGTACCTTCTATTTTAACTTTCCTAATCTTTTTTGTTGAATGTAATATGTGATATTTATGTGATTCTGGTAAATCATTATCCCACCAATTCTTAAGCATTCCCGTAAATCTAGTCATAATAATGTTATTACTCATTATTTGATTTCTTTTCAGTATATTAATGTTCACAGTCACTGTCCATCACTGTTCACACACTTCAGCAGTTTACTGTAGATTACTGTTCATTCGTGGCCCTGTTCATTTCTTAGTTGAATTAAGAGTTAGATAAATCTAGAAGGTTTTAATCTAGAAGAACTCTAGAATTGATTATAGGTTGCGCTTGGTCAACCTGGAAGGTGCGCTTGGTCAATTTAGAGGGTACGCTTGGTCAGCATGTAACCGTTGGTCAGCCGTGTTAGGTGGTCCCGTGATCTAGGAGAGAAACTGGAACTTTTAGGTTAGAATTATTTTAGAGATGTCTAATTTCTTAAGGAGATTAGAAACTAGCAGTAGGCGAGATGATAGTAGTAGCAGTAATGCTATTAGATTAATAATCAACAACAATGTACAAACAATAATCAGGAATTAATGAAATCTATTAACGCTCAAGAAATTAATATGGCAAAAATCGATCAACACTTACATAACTGGAACATACCACCAGTTAGGAAAGACACAATATATCAAATATGTAGTTTTGAATTTATGTCAGATTATTCTATTAAAACAACATAAGACACAATAATGATAACCGCAGAAAATGTTGAAGAAATTCAACTTTTCTCCGAAGAAGCAATACATAAAGACAGACAAAAAAATTATAAATTTTTACACATAGGATTAGTACAAGTAGCCGTAAAACCACTATTTAGATTAGGACAAAACTTTCCAATATTAGTAATGTTAAGAGATGCAAGAAATTTAAACTTCAATAACTCTTTATTAGCAGTATTAAATTCTAATTTAGAAAGTGGTCCAATGTATTTTGATTGTCATCCAAACTTTACAGTAGGTTTATATGATCCAATAATACTGTCTGTATTAACTATTAACTTAAAAGCTTCTAATCTTACTTATCAAGATAAATCTCAACTAGTAGCATTAATATATAGGATTTATTACAAAGTTATGAATACCACAATTAGTCCAAGAGTCATTATGATGTCCCCATTAGGACACACAGTTATTATGGAAGCCGATAAAACAAAACATAAAACTTTTACACCAAAAAGATTAGCTTGGGATGAAATTATTAAACAAACAGGTTGGAAATTAGAAAAATTATGCCCTCCAAAATCTTTACATGATCAAAATGAATTTGAAATACAACAAATAATATAAGAACCAAATGGTACAATAAGATTAAAATTTAGAGAAACTCCCTTAGAACAAAATCAACCCATATACTAATAAAAATCATCACGACCCTAGGATTGAAGAAATTACTACACCTAGGCCCTCATTAGCAAGTTCAACAAGTAAATTAGTAGGAGTAAATTATTCCCCTCCTATACCAAAACCAGCATATGAAAATACATCAAGTCCACCTAGTTCACCAACACAATCAGAAGTATTAGGAAGTTATAGTCAAATTAACACAATAACTACACCATTTGAAATTAACAAAGAATTATTAAAACAAGAATTCTTACAAAACTGTAATAAAGAAAAAAGACAAATTTTATTTACAACATTTAAACCAGAAGAACAAAATACCCTTAGATCTGAATTGTGCAATCAACAAGAAAAATTGAAACAAAATATTTATTTCTTTAATTGGTTAGAAAATAGAAAATATTATCAAATTTAAGTGAAAAGAAAACTATTTTTGTAACCACTAATACAACAAAAAATTGGCAAATATCAACAAATAAAACTATTACATTTGTACATCCACCTTTAGAAGAAATTAAAATAGAACATCAACAAGCAGAAATAATAGCATCGCCCTTTAAAAAAATTAATAAAATTGATGATGATAAAAAACAACCAACTTTAAGAGACATTAAAAATATTCAACATCAAAACAATTACTCTAATAAAATTCTCCACACTATTAGTCAACAAATGAATAGGATAGAAGATAATACTACACACATAATCACAAATTTTTCAAAAACCCCCGGGAAGGAGGTAGTAGAGATAGGAAATTCAACATCTAATTTAACACCCCTCTATTCACAAAAATATGTTAAACCATTTTTTGAACCCTTTGATATACCAAAAGAAGAAATTGTTAAATTCAATAATCACAATACTATTTTAGAAAATATTAGCCAAAAAACTTAATGAATTATCACCTTCAAAATTAAACATTAATGTCCTTTCAAAATCAACCCCAATCAAAGAACAAAATTATGGGAAAAGAAAACGTTCTTATTACAATAATAAAAATAAAAGAATAAAATGTTGGAAATGCAAACAAGAAGGACACGATGCTCTTAAGTGTCCAACTAGAAAACAAAATAAAAACTTAACATTAAAACCCCAAAATAATCTAAAATCAAAAGTATCGTATGAAATGCTACCACTCCAACACCCTATTACCCCACAATCATTAGACCTTATTCAAAGTAACTCTGATAAAGAATCCAGTCATTTATCAATGGATATAGAAAACTCTCCAGATATTAAAAGTAAATCTCTACAAAATCCTAATAGTTCAATGAAATCAGTAAGGTCTAATGATTTACTTTTGATATCAACCTCTAGACCTACTGAATTTTATCACTAAATCAAAAGAATTTATATTAGATATTATTGATAAAATTCAGGATGAAGATATTAAGAGAGAATATTTATTAAAACTTAAAGAATTAATTTTATCTGAAGAAAAACGAAAAGATGTAGATTCTTATAATTTAAAAGATATATTAAAAAGATTTGACAAACCCACACAAGTTACTCTAAGTGACTTGCAAGAAGAAATCAATATTATAAAAAATCAAGTTAAAGAATTACAAAAAGATAATTTTGAAATGAAGACAGATTTATTATGCTTAAAAGCCTCTAAAGAAACTATAGGACAACCATCAACCTCAAAATCAGAATTAAAATTTGTTGAAGAAACCGAAGAATCATTTATTAATGAAATCTCTAGAATTCAATTTCAAAAATGGCATGTTTATATTAGGATCAATATTGATCATAAACTAGATATTATTACACAAGCCTTAGTAGACACTGGAGTTGATCAAAATTGTATGAGAGAAGGATTAATTCCAACAAAACATTATGAGAAACCAAAAGAAAGATTACATGGAGCTAATGGCCAACAATTAAACCTTAATTATAAATTATCTAATGCTCATGTATGTATACAAAATTTTTGTATTAAAAATACCTTTATTCTAGCAAAAGACTTAGATCAAGATGTTACATTAGGTACCCCCTTTATTGCTCAATCTACCCTTTTACAGTAAACAATAAAGGAATTATAGCAAATATTTTAGGACGAGATGTAACATTTGAATTCGTTAATCCTCCATTAGTAAAAGATATTAATAATTTAAAAAACTTATCAATATCAAAAATAAATCTTATTAATAATAAGAAAAGACAAATTAATTTCTTAAAAGAAGAACTAAAACATGAAAGGATAAAGCAACAATTAGAAACTCCAAAAATTCAAGGAATTATTAAAAATATAGAAAAAACGATTTGCACATGATATATGCTCGACAATTCCAAATGCCTTTTGGAATAGAAAACAACACATAGTTTGTCTTCCCTATATCAAGAATTTTGATGAGAAAAATATACCAACAAAAGCTAGACCCATACAAATGAATAAGGAATTACTTGAACACTGTCATAAAGAAATCAAAGATTTACAAGATAAAAAATTAATTAGACCCATTAAAAAATTAACAAAGGAAAAGGTTATCTTAAAGTCCAAAGTATTACTACACCAACAACCATCTTTCACAAATTTTCTCTCACAACCTTGACGTGGCATCTCGCAATTGGTCAGCTTACAATTAATTAGTGGAACCCATACAGGACTCATGTGGGATTTGTTGTGAACCGACCAATTATATGCTACCACGTCAAGGTTGTGAGAGAAAGTTTGTGAGAGAGGGTTGTTGGTGTAGTATTATTCTAAGAGTAATACTACACTAACAACCCTTTCTCACAAATTTTCTCTCACAACCCTGACGTGGTAGCTAGTAATTGATCAGCTCACAATTAATTAGTGGGAACCATGCGGGACCCATGTGAGACATATTGTAAACTGACCAATTATGAGATACCACGTCAGGGTTATGAGAAAAAGTTTGTAAAAGAGAGTTGTTGGTGTAGTATTATTCTTATTCTAAAGTCCAACTAAAAATGTACTCTTCTTTTACTTTAATAGATGATGAATTTTGGGATATCAACCAAACTGCTTTGCGTACAACTTGGGGATAAGTAGATAGAATAGAAAGAAGGGAGTTGATAGTCACTTAAAATAAACTAATATTTTGGGGTATTCAGGACATAGAATATGGATTATATTTATACATAACTCAAAATTCAAACATGAATGGCAGATATGCAATATACTACAATTTCCACGCTTTTTTTCATACTAACATAGTTTCCTCTCATCACAACATGAAACACAAAGTAGAAGCATATTTATGTTTAGGAAAAAGCTACTCCTTTTCACTACTCCTGATCACACATAACATATAACAAAAGCAACCTTATTTCGTTAATTCAAAGATAATGAACTTACATATAGCTTTCTTGCTTGTTCATTAACCCACCATTTCTCGGCGCTCCAACGAGTGTCATGAAATAGTTGAACACGCCAATACTCAGCTCAAATAGCTTGCGAGCTTCAGCAATCTCGAGAGTATAAATGACAGTTTAGCAACTAATAGGGGGTATAGGAATTTACCAATTCGTAAATATGACAAACACACACCTATTCCCAAATATGTTAAAAATCTAATTCCAATTAAAAAACCCTAATTTCTATGACGTCGTATTCCCTTTTCTCTTCTTTCTCTTCTTTTATCTTATCTTATCTTTTTTCCTTCCTTTTGCCATATAAACAACCCCCGGCGCCGCCGCCTTTGAGTCAACCCCGACCATTGTCGGCACCCCTTATCACCAATCACACACGTGCCCATCACCACCTAATTTCTCTCGTTGACTATCTCATATTTGTTAATTTCTAAAAAAAAACTCACACAAAAATTGTTGGAGACCCATGCTAATTGGTTGGGCGTTTTAGTGGTGATGAGGCTCTTATGGTGCTATGTGGTGGTATTGGGTGTTAGAGGGTTGATTTTAGGTGTTTAGGTGTTGTTGGGTGTTTATGAATATTTAAGACCGGCCACACATAGCTACCTCTACCATTTATTTTCTTGTTTTCTCTGTTAGGTTAACGAGTTGGGTTTTAATTTTTGTGTCAAAAAGCGCTAGTTTATGCTCAAGATATTTTGGGTTTTAGGTTAGATAAAATTGAAAATTTTGGTTTTTTTGTTAATGAATGACTGTTGGTTGTTGTTTTAGATGATGTTTGATATGAATTCCATTAAACCCACATGTTTGTTTTCTGCAACGTGGGCAAAACGAAAGAGTTGTATTGATCAGGTGATGATGATTTGTGAATGATTTCAGAAGTGAGCAAACTTGCTCCTGTAGTCGTGGAGCTCGAGCTTCCCTTTTCGGTGTCAAGCTCGAGCTTCCCTTTTCGGTGTCGAGCTCGAGATCAAACTCAGCTCGGTCAAGCTTAATCACGCTCGAGCTCGGTATTGTAGCAACCAAGCTGAGCCGAGTAGCCAAATATTCAGCTCGACTCGTATACACCCTTAGTTGTGATATTGTTATCCTCCTTTCATGTGAACAAGGCCTAGATTATGTAGAGTTGGCCTACATAATCTCTTTGTATATGTTTCTTACCAACAACTCAAAATTTATAGTTGAAGATGGTTAAAGAAGGAGAGAAGGAAAACAATAAAAGAGAATTGTATCATGCCATCACAATAGATTTTCATACTTTATCATTATTAAATGTAATCAAATATTTTTGTTATAATTTTCTTATATTTATTAATTCCAAAATGATCACCACTAGATAGGCACGTAACCACATACAAACATGTGGGTTCAATTGAACCCACTCAACTTTTTAAAGAAATAAAAAAAGTTTTTATATTTTATAAAATTTACAATTTTGACCCCACTTAAATTCATGTTGATCCCACAAAAATGAATTATTAATTAACACTTTGGGTGCGTTTGTTTCAGGAGCATAAAAGATAACATTGGTAATTTATCTTATTTTTCGGAAATTACTACATTTGGGTGTCAAGTAATGAAATATTACAGAAAACTTTCAATGCCAATAATGGTTACTGTAGGTTAAAACGAGGTTAATTTGACTACCGTCTGGGAGGGTGTCATTTTTCCATTATAGGGGTAATCAACTATTCATACAAATTTTACCCTTAATTAATAAACAGTTACACAAATGCCCTCATATGTCTAGTAAATAACAATTAGCCCAAATGTGCGAAATGACTTCTTTAACATCATATATTATTTTTTTAGACAAAAATACCATTACTATTTACATAGATAATACCCAAAATACCCCTAATCACCCAAGACAATTGTCGGTTGTCAGCCGCCACCGTCGGCTGCCATTGGCAGTCGTCAGAACGATGCACGACCGATCGGATTTGACCGACTGTGCGCCGATCTAGCTGTTTTCGGCCAGATTGAAAGTCGAAAATGGCCAAATGGTCGTGGATCTAGCCGTTAATGGCTAGAATGGATCTAGTGTTCCAGCCAGATCGATGCACAACCGGTTAGATCCGGTTGGTCGTGCGTTGTTTCCATGATTGTTAGTAGCAGCCAACAGTGGTAGCTGGCAGTCTTTAGTGACTGGGTGTATTTTGTTAAATTTTAAACTTTTGTTATTGTGGTGTTTTAGCTAAATTCTCAAATGTAGGGAGTTAAAAAAAAGTTATAAATAATAATAATAATATTAACAAGGAAGGGCAATTTAGTAAAAAACTCTCGATGATATTTTATTTCTTCCAACCAAACATATTAGTACAACATTCTCCCATTAATCTTTAAGGTAATTTATCTCAATGGTAATCATATCCTTTCAATGATAAAGAATTCCCCGAGTTCAGGATATACTAATTAGAGATTAATTAAAGAGGTCAATTCTTATCTCTAATACATTGTAATCAATATGGCAATATATATCCACACAACCACTCTCTACATCTATATGTTAGAGCATCTCCAATGGTGCTTTTTATTTTAAAGAGTGTCTTTCATATAAATAAAGAGCATCTTCATTGATTTTTAAATATAAAGAATAAATTTTTTTTATTTCAAACCAATAGAGCTCTTTAAATTTTAGGAGAGAGAATATGTTTTTTTTTAAAAAAAAAAACTTAATAAGAGAAATAAATTATAAATAAAAGCATAGAAACTTTATATTATTATTTAAATAGGACAAAGAGTGAAATTTGGCTCTTAAATGTGGAAAGTCAAACTCACTCTTTAATTTATATTAAAGAATAAAGAGTCTGTTTGACTCTTATTTTTATAATAAATTCTTATAATAAGAGTTTGGGTCAATAAAGAGTCATTTGGAGATACACTTACTAAATATTCATAATATAATAACATTTTATAAAATAATTTTTTATATTCTCAACAAAATTATTATTTATCATATATTATTAATTATCCTTTAATTACATTAAAAAAAACAGTACAAGATAAATGAATAAGAATCTAGCTTTCAAAAAATTAATAGCGTATTGTCACGACCAGCTGCTTGCCCAAGCATGCTGCTCGGTTACTTACCGATTAAGTATACTTCAGGGTGAAGCAGACTTAAGAGCTAAGTTAACTTAGGAAACTAAGTTAACGACATCAGCAGCTAGGTTCGGCGACTAAGCACCTTCGTTTCCAAGGTGCACATATGGCTCGACACCACGAGCTTCGTTTCCAAGGCTGCACCAAGTCCGACACCAGGGTTTTCTAATGCTGAAAGATGTAGCTTAGTCATAGTTAATTGAGGTGCTTGAGCCTATAAATAGGCAACTCCACATGTAAATCATATACTTGAATTCCAGCATACACAGAGTTTACATTTTCTCTATACTTCTCTCTTGTTCATATATGTTAGCTGTGAGCGTTAGGCTGCTTAGCTCATTTCCGACGAGTGTTAAGGCCGCACGAACTAGCAAAGAAGTTAAGTGCGTGACAAGTGGTATCAGAGCCTCGGTTAGCATACCCGGTTTCATTCAATGGCAAAAAGTACTGTCGCTTCCAAAGGAACCAAGACGGCTGAGATGGAGGCTTCCAGGAATGTGGTCGTCGGAGAAAGTCGACCCCAACCCCAACCCTCAAGGCAGAGAGGAAGTCCAAAGATTTTCTTTCCAGTTTTGGCTCACGCTTATCTCGTGTAGAAGAAAGGGTGAGCACGCAGTCGGAGGATCTAGATCATCGAGTGGATGATCTAGAGTCGGAGGTTTCCGAAACCCATACTGTCATGAAAGCTATGTTGCTTCAAATGGAAGAGTCGCTCAGGAATGAAATGGGGAGAATCCGTGAGGGGTTCGTGGGGGATCTTGCCCAAAACCGTCGTGTGTTCCAAGCCGAAATCAACAGCACGCTCGTTCGTTTAGACGAGGTGCAGGGTGAGTTAGCGCGATGTAAGCGCGGCATGGGTACTAGGACGGGCGCAGCAGCGTCATTGAAAGCCAAAGGATTGACGTCCCAAGGCTAGAAGTTTTGGTGGCTCCACGCAAGGCACAAGAGGTGGACAAACTCCGTGGGGACTAGACAAGTACTTCGGGGCCATAGGTCACGGAGGAAAGCTCGAGGATTGAAACTGCAGTCCTCTATCTCACAGACACCGCAAGGTTGTGGTGGAGGAGACGAGAAGGAGACTCGAAAAAGGTATTGCACTATCTCTACTTTTGATGATTTTAAAAGAGAGCTTAAACGGCAGTTTTACCGGGAATGCCAAGGATGAGGCAAGAGCTCGCTTGCGACGGATCAAGCAAACAGGGACGATCCATGATTATATCAGGGACTTCACTGACTTGATACTGGAGATCCGGAGATGTCCGACAAGGACTCGCTCTTCAATTTCAGGATGGGTTGCAAACATGGGGAAAACAGAGCCAAGGCGTTGGGGAGTGCAAGATCTTGCACAGCATAGCAGTTGCTGAAAGTTGATTGATTACAGCACCCAAAAAGAATCCAGCAGCAAATCCAAAGATAAGAGGGGCAGCTTTGTTAAAGGTGCGGGAGACAGGGGGCAATCGAAAAAAAGCAACCGAGACACCCGCCAAGACTACTCCTCATCCAAAGGCAAAGACAAGGGCAAACGTTGGGACAAGGGCTCCAACAAACCCCGCAACAATTGCTTTATTTGCAATGGGCTCCATTGGGTGAAAGACTGTCGGAAGAAGAAAGCTCTTACTTCCCCATTGCCAAGCATCAGGAGGGCAAGCAGCCGAAAGTAGTAGTGATGGGGCCATATGGGATCGATGCAACAACAACTCAATGGAATCCAGTCCGCACAAAAAAACCCAAACAAAGGGTTGCTCTATGTTGATATGGCCATCAATGGGGAAGGCCACCAAAGCCATGGTAGATAAAGGTGCTTCACATAACCATTTCAGTAAGTGAAGCACGTCGGCTAGACTACAAGGCTTAGGAGGTGGAGGCACCATCAAGGCAGTCAACTCAGTGGCACAGCGATACAGGGAGTGGCTCGGCGCATGTCAGAACCACAATGGGTACTTGGTGATTACTTGGATTCTGTCGGCACCGTGGATGACTACCAAGTTGTTCTTGGCTTAGAGTTCATGGAACAAGTCAGGGCATTTCCATTGCCATCACCTAACACCATGTGTATCATGGACGGGGAGCAAGCTTGTGTGTTGCCCACTACGCCTCTACCAAGCCGGAGACAGCAACATCTCGGCTATGCAGTTCAAGAAAGGCATCAATAGGAAAGAGGAAAGCTACTTGGCCATCCTTAAGCAATACGACGACGAGGAGCCAATCCCGCCAGAGGCAATGCACCGGGAGGTAGCACAAGTACTCGAGCAGTTATTGATGTCTCACCAAATGAGCTGCCAAAGGAGATACCACCTAGAAGGGAGGTAGACCACCAGATTGAGCTGGAAACCAGGCGCCAAGCCACCTGCCAAGGTCCTACCGTATGGCACCACCGGAGCTTACGGAACTAAGGAGGCAGTTACGGAACTACTAGATGCAGGGTTCAAAGCCCTCCAAAGCTCCCTATGGCGCACCAGTTCTGTTTCAAAGGAAGAAGGATGGTTCCTTGCGCATGTGCATCGACTACCGAGCACTAACACAAGGTACTGTTAAAAATAGCTATCCTATTCCTTTGATTGTCGACCTTTGATCAGCTGGGGCATGCCCGCTACTTACCAAATGGATCTGCAGTCAGGTTACTATCAAGTGCGCATAGGAAGGCGACGAACCAAAGACCACCTGTGTTACAAGGTATGGGTCTTATGATTTTGGTTATGCCATTGGTCTAACAAATGCACCAGCCACATTTTGCACCTTGATGAATAAGATATTCATCCATACCTCGACGGTTCGTGGTCGTCTACCTGACGACATAGTGGTGTATAGCAAAACCTGGGAGGAGCATATGCGGCACCTCAGGGAAGTGTTCAAGTCTTGAGGGACAACAAGCTGTATATCAAGAAAGAGAAAAGCTCTTTCGCCAAGCCGGAGGTAGTTCTGGGTCACAAGATCAGAGATGGACAATTATGATGGAGGATAGCAAAGTGCAAGCCATTCAAGAGTGGGAACCCCCAAAGTGCCAAAGTTACGATCTTCCTGGATTAGTAAACTACTACCGTCGGTTTATCAAAGGCTACTCAGCAAAGGCAGCCCCGTTGACAGAATTACTCAAGAAGAGCAAGCCGTGGGACTGGTCTAATGAGTGTCAAGCCGCCTTTGAGGAGCTGAAAGCTGCAATCAGCAAAGAACCTGTGCTTGCCTTGCCGACCATACCAGCATATGAAGTGCACACGGACGCATCCGACTTTGCCATCGGGGAGGACTCATGCAGAATGGGCATCCGATTGCTTACGAGAGTCGAAAGCTCAATGAGACCGAGCGGCGTACACTGTGCAAGAAAAGGAGATGACAGCATCATCCATTGTCTTTAGAGTATGGCGACCCACTTGCTTGGGTCCAAGTTTACTTTGACAGACAACGTCGCGACAAGCTACTTTCAGACCCAAAAGAAGTTGAGTCCGAAGCAGGCACGATGGCAGGACTTTCCTGCTGAGTTTGTTATGTCCTGGAGTACAAGCCGGGAAACCAATGAGTGGCAGATGCACTAAGTCGCAAGGCCGATGTGGCGAGCATCAGCCAAGTCACAAGCGCATTGGCTGACCGAATCAAGCAGGGACTCCAGCATGAGCCATTGGCTCGTAATATCATTGCCTTGGGAAGAGGGAAAAACCGGAGGTTTTGGCTGACTGACGGCTTACTCTACACCAAAGGCAACCGCCTCTACATCCCGAGATGGGACAATCTGAGGAAAGAACTGATCAAGGAGTGTCATGATCTTATGGGCAGGCCATCCAGGTAGAGACGCACCCTGCTCTCTTAAAATCTGCCTATATTGGCCTGGGATGAGGAAGCATTGAGGGGTATGTACGCACGTGCCTTGTTTGCCAGCAAGACAAGGTAGTACAACAGCAAAACGGCAGGCTTGCTACAACCATTGCCCGTGCCGAGAGACACATGGAAAGTGTTCACATGGACTTCATCACGTGTTTGCCAAAGTCGAGGGGTCGGGAGCATCATTGTCGTTGTGGACAGATTTAGCAAGTATGCCAATTTCATCCCTGCATCCACCGATTGCACAGCGAAGAAACAGCCAAGCTTTTCTTTCGCAACATCTCAAGTTATGGGGCATTCGAAAGCATAGCAGTGATCGAGATCCTCGGTTCAAGGGAGATTTTGGACAGAGTTATTCAAGATGCTAGGATCAAACCTAGACTTCCGACAAGCTTTCATCCCCAAACTGATGGTCAGACTGAGCGCATCACGCACTGTTAGAGCTGTATTTGCGGCAATACGTGAGCGCTAGTCAGAGGGATTGGGCAAAGCTTCTTGACACAGCCCAATTCTTTCAACTTGCAACGGAGTGAGGCAACCAACAAAAGTCCCTCGATCATCATGGGACGACAACCAAACACACCTCTTTCCTAGCCACACGCTATGATGGGAAGAGCCGCAGCCTTCAGGTTAGCCAAGTCTTGGCACCGAACAAACCGAACTTGCTCGTGCAGCCCACACAAGGCCGCAAAGAGAGAAGAAGTGGGCTGACAAGAAGAGAAGGCACGTTGAGTTCCAAGAGGGTGTCTGGTTCTGTAAAGCTTCTGCCCCACAGTTCAAGAAATGAGGAAAGTGCACAAAGGCCTCGTGCGCAAATACGAAGGGCCCTTTCAAGTGATTCAACGCATTGGCAAAGTTCGTATCGACTCCAACTCCCTCCGAAACTGAAGATACACCCGTTTTCATGTAAGCTTTCTGAAGCCATTCCATGAAGACCCGGGAAGAGCCATCCCGAGGAGTCTCAAAACGAGCACTAACGGCAGTTGTAACATCATTTGATAAGGAAATCGAAGAAATAGTTGCCGACAGAGTGTCCGCCGACGTGGCGTGCCAAACTATCGGGAATACTTCATTAAATGGAAGGGACTTCTGATACCGAAGCCCGTTGGGAGACCGAAGACTTATTGTGGCAATTCCAAGATTCAGTCCTGTGCTATAAAGACAATGCGACGAGGGCGTCGCAGCATTAGGTGCGGGAGAATGTCACGACCAGCCTGCTTGCCAAGCATGCTGCTCGTTACTTCCGATTAAGTATACTTCAGGGTGAAGCCGACTTAAGAGCTAAGTTAACTTAGGAACTAAGTTAACGACTCAGCAGCTAGGTTCGGCGACTAAGCACCTTCGTTTCCAAGGTTGCACATATGCTCGAACCCCGAGCTTCGTTTCCAGGCTGCACCAATGTCCGACACCCAGGTTTCTATGCTGAAGCATGTGCTTAGTCATAGTTAATTTGAGGTGCTTGAGCCTATAAATAGGCAACTCCACCATGTAAATCATATAATTTGAATTCCAGCAATACACAGAGTTACATTTTCTCTTTACTTCTCTCTGTTCATTACTATTAGCCTGTGAGCGTAGGCTGCTTAGCTCATTTCGACGAGTTAAGGCCGCACGAACTTAGCAAAGAAGTTAAGTGCGTGACAGTATGCACTTATATTGGGTTGTAAGAGCATGTAGTGGTTGCATAATATGTAGTCCCACCCGGGTGGGACTACACACCTTTAATTCATTAAATTGGGTGGGGTTATATAAAAAAACTACTATTAATACCTATTTCTAAGTGTGTATATTATATTTGCCCATGAATATAGTAGCTCTATACAGATCATTGCAACTTAATATGCAATGACTGTAATTTGAGATGAAAAAAAGTAATAGATTTTGGGTTATTGTTTTGATATTTGCTTCAATTTGGTGAATGATGATGAAATGTGTGGAAATAGATGATGAAATTGTTTGATTGCTTGAAGTTTGTGTGTGAAATGATGATGAAATTGTATGGGTTTAGTGTGTTTAGTAATTAATATGAATGTTGATTGTTTGGTGAAATAATAAATTTAATCAAATTTAGTTAATCAAGTTTGTCCATTAATTAATCAAATTAACCAAGTTTTGAAAGCCTAATAAAGGAATTTTATACCTATAGAATTGTAGTTACATTTACATTTATGGTTTGAATAACAAAAATAGGAAAAAATTTAAAAAGTGAAATTTTTTGTGGGTGACCCGCGGGTACGGGTAGTATATTCTCTATCTGTTCAAAAAAATTACCCATTTTACCTACGCCTGTACCTGTCTGGCCGCCCGTTTGCCAATATATTAATTGTTGTTGTGGTTTTTTTTTTTTTTTTTTTTTTTTTGATAAGGTAAGAACTAAATAAATGAGACAAATTAATGTATAAAGATATGAGGGGCATACCCCAAGCGAAGGAAAAAGTCCAATCAAAACTTGGAAACATCGACAAAAGCCACAACGACACAAAAAGAGCAGCAAGCGTGAGTGTGTGGAAATGCTTATATATTAGTGATTTGGGGATGAGATTGTAGGGAATTTACGGTTTGATGCATTATTTATGATAAGATTCTTGCATGTTTGTTATCTTCTAGAATCACGGGTTTGTGGGTTGTTTGGATTTCAAGTGCAAAAATGGATTATTCGTAAGTGTGTTGATGTTCGAGCATCTTGGATTCATTTGAGTGCGGATAAATCAAAGTAAGAAGAGAAAAGTAGAATTTAAGTTTGCGCCATGGCACAGTCCTACGTCGCAGCATAAATCGGTGCAATCCAACTCTAATACAGTGAAGATCAACGATACCACAGGCATATCGGCACAATCAAGTTGTGCCGTGAATAGATAATTGGTCGTGACATAAAACGGCGAAATCCATATTGCCCCGAGCGCAATTCATTATGCACCACAGCATGGAACAGGTTTTTGCGAAGTAGAAATCGCCTGGAAGTGCGCCACGGCGCAAATTGTCAATTTTGTAAAATAGCACATTTTCAACCCCAATTCCTGTAATTACTAAACTGCCATTATGTGTAAAAACTATAAAAAGGCAGTTTATTCGTATTTTTATTCATTATTAGACTAAGAACATTGTAAACATTTGTAAACACTTGGAGAAAGGGTTTTTGAGTTGAGGGATCAAATCTTGTGGATTTCTCATCCAAATGGTTATGGGTAAGATTGAGGTTGTTCTCTTGTGATTATGTGTGGCACATCCTCTATGTGTATCCAATGTATCCTATTTTTATTACTCTGTGTTTTAATCTAATTATTTGTTAATCAATCCAATTATCTTAGTTTCATTCATTTGGTATTGAATCAATTGATCGTTATTATGGTTGGTTGAACGAATCGGGATTAGGCTTAGCCATAGCAAATCTCAAAAAAGCTCTTGTGATGTGTAACACCCAACATTGAGGTACATGATTTAAATTATGTTGTATAGCCCTTAGTTAAATTTTGTTAGAATATTTTAAGAGAATATGAAGAAAAATGCCTTAAATTTGCATGAGGGTAAAATAGCTTTTCACTCAAAACAAGTTGATTTGTGGGGAGTGAAAGAGATAGAAAAACATAGAGAATCAATAAAAGTGAAGGCATTTTGGTAATTGACTAAGGGACAAAGATGGAATGCTTCTAAGGGACAAAAATGGAATTGCGTTCTAAGGGACAAAGATGGAATTTCTAGGAAAGAGTAAGGGCAAAATGGGAAAGTGAGTTTATAAACTAAAATGTTAGGGGTTTGAAACCCTTATTCGTTCATACCACCCCACACTCCTCCCTCCTTTCTCTCAAATTTTCATTCACTCTTTCCAAGGAATTTGAGGGCTTTTGAGTAGATTTTCATAGGGTTTGATTCAAGGCATCAAAAGATAAGGATCATACTCTTTATCTATGATTATTTGTGTAAAGGTTGAGGTTTATGGTTTAGCTTAGGGTTAAAGAGAGATTGGAATCCAACAAGAGTAGAGAGTTTAGGAGGACTACTCAAGAACAAGGTAAGTAAATTCCACTCAAAATCCAACTCAAGCTAAAATTTAAGAATTCAGTGAGTAGAGATTTATTTAAATATGCATATGTTGTGATTATTGAGAAATGAGATGAGATGTATGATGTATTATGCTTATGTTGGATATATGAATATGAGAAGTATATGTGATGATTTGATGATGGGTTGAAATTGGAAGAATTGGAGAATTTTTTTTGGGAGTGTGTTTGCCATGTAGGTAGTGGTGCTACAAGAGAGTTTTCTCTCATTTTGGATGGTTTGAGAAATAATAGAATGATAATTGAATTAGGGTTTGTTTTGGCACAACTAATGTTTGATGAAATGCCTAAGTGAAAACAGTACCAAACTGCCCTGTCACAGCCGTGACTTTCTAAGTGATTTTGGGTATCTTACGGATTAAACTGGGTTTAGACCAAAAAATAAAAGTTGTAGCTGTCTCTAAGCTTTAAAACGAGACCAAAACTGTATCACGATGTGTATAAATCAAGTTATGTCTTCTTGAGTGTGACCTATGCAGAGACTATCTTGATGCAATATTGCATTTGGCATTTCATAAGTGCATTAAGTAAGAAAATTTAAGCATGAACCATCCTTATGCATTAATTGTGCATTAAGAAGTAGTTGAGAAAGAGTAGAGAACTTTGTGAATGAGTACTCTAAAAGTAAAGAGAATGAGAAAAATCTAGATGGGTTGGTGCTTGTGAAGTCCACCCGGCCATGCCTCCGGTAAGATGAGGCCGTGACATTCAAGTGAGAAAGAATGAGAAAATATGAGAAAGAAGAGAGGAACAGAAGAGTAGAAGTCACAAAGAGTGGGTGGGTGCTTTGTGACTCCACTCAGCCGTGCCTCCGGTAAGATGAGGCTGTGACATACAACAGAAAGTTAATAAAAAAAGAGAGGCTTGTGAAAGAGAAACAAAAAAAAAAGAAAATAAATGAGAGGAGAGAGTGTAAGGAAAGAATTAAGAGAAAGAGTTACGGGGATAGACGAGTAGAGGATTACTTATTGAACATATTTTGTGTCACCCGTTGTTTATCTTTGTGTTTGCAGGATCTAGGTGAGGACGGTCGAATGGCGGTGGCCAGCGAGGAGAAATAGCTACACTGTCCACTGTTTTTGATAACTTTTACAAATGATACCTTACTTGTATAAAGATGATTATATGTATTAAAAAGAAAATTCGGGCCCATTTACTTTGCTAATATAAATGCATTTACTTTATGTATTTCTATGAGTAAAACTAGTATGAAGCAGTTATTACATTTTTGGTATCAGAGCCGAGATTTTGGGATTTGACAGTGTACTATGCTCATCGCCCCGACGTCCGATAACCGACTATGTGAGTTAATTCTTTCCTTACTATAAATGTTTCTCGAATTGATTAAATGTGGTTGTTTTGTAGATGAGGCATAGTACCCGAAAGCGTGGTAAAAGTGTGATGAATGAGGAAGAACCTTCTAACCCACCAGAAGCTATGCCCCCTCCCTTGGATGAAGCTAGAATTCGGAGAATTGTACAACAAGTTATGGCAGAAAGCCAAGGGAGAGTTGGGACCCCCGTACAGGTACCACCAACCACTAATATAGAAAGAGAACAACCGGTACCTCCCCCAATACAGAATAGAGTTGAACCGATTTATGGTCTTCCCAGTCAACATCAACCTTCAGAGTTTAAGGGTACTACGGACCCGATAGTAGCAAAAGAATGGTTTAGATCCGTAGAACCTACCACAGCTTTGTTTCCCATGATAGACCGGGAGAAGATCCGGTATGCAAGTTTCTTACTTCGGGGTGATGCCCGAATTTGGTGGGAATTAATAGAAGATACCCATGATGTGGCAGTGATGCCTTGGGAAGAATTCAGACAAGAGTTCGAGGCTGAGTACAGAACAGAGGACCGAGTTCATGAGAAAGTCTAAGAATTTATCAGCTTACAGCAGGGGTCTAGTACCTTGAAAGAGTACTCAGTGAAATTCAACTCCCTTGCAAGATTTGTACCTGGAATAGTGAGTACCCCAGCATTGAGAAGAGACAAGTTTGTACATGGGTTGAAGCAGAAGATAGCTCGGGATATAATGACGAGTTATGATCCCCCTCGAACTTATAGTGAGGCCTTGAGGCGAGCAATGAAGGCGAAAATATTTGGGAATAAAATTCCCTCAGTAGGTTCCTCGACAGGAGGACCAAGTGAGCCATCTTCCACCCCGCAGAGAGAGAAATTTGAGGGTGTAAAAAGCAAAGAAATGAAGAATAATAAGAAGAAGTTTTAGTCTAGGCAGAATAGAAGAGATTGGAAGAGTAAGCGGCCTAGGACGGAAGGATTTCCTCTTTGCCCTAAATGTGGGAGGAACCACCCACGAGAGTGTCTGAGGGACCAGAAGTTGTGTTATAGGTGCCGACAGCCAGGGCACTTGATGAGAAATTGTAAAGCTCCTCTTCCACCACTAGCATAGAGTTTTAGAGATATTACCAATGCCAGAGTGTTTACAGTGGCACAGGGTGAAGCAGAGGCTAGTCCATCAGCCGTTACTGGTCAGTTATTATTTCATGCTGTTCCTTTATATGCCTTAATTGATTCAGGAGCCACTTATTCTTTTGTATCTTATGGGATGATAGAAAGATTGGGTTTGAAACCTACCAGAGTAAGCCAACCCATTAAGATAGAGTTACCTGATGGGGTTAGTGTTGTGACCTATGAGATGCTGTTAGGAGAATCCGTGGTGATCCATGGTCGGGAGTTAGCAGTTGATTTAATAGTGTTTGATATGCCCGACTTTGATGTGATTTTGGGTATGGATTTCCTAGGGAGGTATGGAGTAGAAATTGACTGTCGGAAGAAGAAAGTAAGATTTAATCTTGATAATGGAGATAAGTTTAGTTTCAGAGAGGGCCATCAATTGAGTATGTTGATTAGTAGTATGAAGGCTAGAATGATGTTAAGAAAAGGGTGTTCAGGGTATATAGCTCATGTGGTGCAAAGTAGAGATGTCCCACAACCAGAATTGCAGAGTGTGCCAGTAGTCCGAGAATTTCCAGATGTATTTTTTCCGAAAGATTTACCGGTTTGTCTCCAGAAAGAGAAGTTGAGTTTAGTATGAGTTGGCACCAGAACAGCGTCGATTTTTAAAGCCCCTTACCGAATGGCCCCAGCCGAGCTTCAGGAATTGAAAAAGCACTTCAAGAACTCCTAGATAAGGGTTTTATCCGACCAAGTCATTCTCCCTGGGAGCTCCAATCTTGTTTGTAAAGAAGAAGATGGGTCATTACGGATGTGTATTGATTATAAAGAATTGAATAAAGTGACTGTGAAGAATAAGTACCCGCTACCTCGATTGATGATTTTTTTGATCATTGGAAAGGAGCCGTAGTGTTCTAAATTGATTTGAGGTCAGGGTACCATCAGGTAAGAGTGGCTGAGCAAGATGTAGCTAAGACTCCTTCCGAACAAGATATGGGCATTATGAATTTGTGGTGATGCCTTTTGGGTTAACTAATGCCCCAGCAATTTTTATGGACTTAATGAACAGGGTGTTCCATGATTGTCTAGATCGGTTTATAGTGGTATTTTTGATGACATCCGATTTATTCAAAGTCAAGAGAGAGCATGAGGAACACTTAAGATTGTGGCTACAGCACTGAGAGAAAAGAAGTTTGTATGCCAAGTTTTCTAAATGTGAGTTTTGGCTTGATCAGGTGATTTCTGGCCATACTGTTTCTAGCGAGGGATTTCAGTGATCCTAGTAAAGTACAGCAATCCTAGAATGGCAAAGGCCGGACCATAAAAGAAGTAAGGAGTTTTTTGGACTAGCAGGTTACTCTGTCGCCGGTTCTGGCAGGTTTGCCCAGTTAGCTAAGCCATTGACAGCTCTTACTAAACAAAGAGTTCCTTTTATATGGTCAGTTGCCTGTGAGGAGAGTTTTCAAGAGTGAAGAAAAGATTAACGACAGCTCAAGTGTTAGTATTACCACAGGAGGGTGTAGATTATACATTTATACAGATGCCTCCTGCAGGTACTTGGTGCCATATTGACGCAATTAGGTAGGGTTATGCTAATGCTTCTCGTCAACTAAAAGAGTACGAGACAAGATACCCTATACATGATTTAGAGTTGACAGCAATAGTCTTTGCCTTGAAGATTTGGAGGCATTATCTTTATGGTCAGGAGTAATATCTAACCGCCATAAGAGTTTAAAGTATTTTTTTACTCAGAAGAGTTGAATATGAGACAAAGAAGATGGTAGAGCTGGTTAAAGATTATGAATGCGAGATTAATATCAGCCGGGGAAAGCTAATGTAGTAGCCGATGCTCTGAGCAGGAACTTATTTGTCCCGACTCACAGACAGAAAAAATTAATAGAAAAGTTATGTAAAGACAGATTGAGGTCATACCAGGACGGATTGCCAGGTTAAGGTTCAGTCTACCTTTGGAAGAAATTAAAGAAAAACAGCTAAAGATGAGTGGTTCAGAAAACAGTTCAGCAAGTGCATGAGGGCAAGATACCAGAGTTTCGATTGTGGGATGATGTTCTCTGTTTAGGAGTCGGTTGTGTATTCCTCAGGATGATGATTTGAGAAAAGAATCCTTACGAATCATGAGACACCTTACACTGCTCATCCTGGAGCAACCAAAATGTATCAAGATTTAAAGAAAGACTATTGTGGCCAGGGATGAAGAAAGATATTGCAAAGTTTGTAGCTAAATGTCTGATTTGTCAGCAAGTGAAAGCAGAACACCAAGGCCATCAGGGTTGCTTCAGCCACTTGTATTCCTGAATGGAAATGGGAGAGTATCTCGATGGATTTTATATAGGTCTCCCTAGAGTGCAGAAAGGATATAATGCTATATGGGTGATAGTAACAGATTGACTAAATCAGCCATTTCTTCTCCAGTAAAGGAAAGACCACTTCGGATCAGTTGGCTCAGATGTATATTAAAGAGATAGTGAGACTTCATGGTGTACCCAAGACAATGTATCAGACAAGATTCCAGATTTGTCTCAGCTTTCTGGATGAGTTTGCAGAGGAACTGGGTACCCGTTGGCCTTTAGTACTGCCTATCATCCTCAGACAATGGCCAGACAAAGAGAACAAATCAAGTGCTTGAGGACATGTTGAGAGCATGCTGTATGGATTATAAAATATCCTGGCATAGATGCACCCTTGGTAGAGTTGCTTAATAACAGTTACCAGTCTACTTAAAATGGCTCCTTATGAGCTTTGTATGGTAGACGGTGTAGATCTCCACTGCATTGGATGAGATGGGCGAGAGAGATGAGTTGAATATAGCTCTTAGACCAGAAATGACCAAAAAATGATAGAAGATGTAAAGCTGATCAGAAACAGAATGAAACAAGCCCAAGACAGGCAGAAAGTTTGCTGATCTGAAGAGAAAAAAGTTGAGTTTGAAGTGGGTGACAAAGTTTTTCTGAAAGTCTCCCCTACAAACGGGTGATGCGTTTTGGTAATAAAGGAGTTAGCACCGAGATTCATTGGTCCATTTGAGGTATTACAGAGAGTAGGAAAGGTGGCCTACAGATTAGCACTACCACCCAATATGGACAAAGTTCACAATGTTTTCACGTCTCGATGCTTCAAAAGTATGTTAAGTGATCCCTCCCATATTCTGAGCATAGGGACGTAGACTTAGAAGAGAATCTTGTGTATGAGGAGCATCCACGCAGATTTTAGACAGAAAAATTAAAGAGCTCCGAACAAGAGTATCCCTTTAGTGAAAGTCCTTGGAAAAATCATAAAGTTGAAGAAGCTACATGGGAGACAGAGCAAGACATGCAAAACCGTTACCCAGAGTTTTTTTGTCGAATTTCGGGGACGAAATTCTTTTAAGAGGGGAGATTGTAATACCCAACATTGAGGTACATGATTTAAATTATGTTGTATAGCCCTTAGTTAAATTTTGTTAGAATTATTTTAAGAAATATGAAGAAAAATGCCTTAAATTTGCATTAAGGGAAAATATTCTCTTTCACTCAAAACTAGTTGATTTTGTGGGGAGTGAAAAGAGATGAAAATCATAAGAAACTTTAAGCATGAACCATCCTATGCATTAATTGTGCATTAAGAATAGTTTGAAAAAGAGTAGAGAACTTTGTGAATGAGCTACTCTAAAAGTAAAGAGATGAGAAAAATCTAAGAATGGGTTGGTGCTTTGTGAACTCTACCCGGAAGTCACGAAGAGTGGGTTGGTGCTTTGTGACTCCCCCCAGCCGTGCCTGCGGTAAGATGAGTCGTGACATTCAAGTGGAAAGAATAGAAAATATGAAAAGAAGAGAGACAGAATGAGTAGAAGTCACAAGAGTGGGTGGGTGCTTTGTGATCTCCACTCAGCCGTGCCTCTAAGATGAGGCTGTGACTACAACAGAAAGTTAATAAAAAAAAAGAGCTATTGTGAAAGAGACAAAAAAAAAAAATAATAATAAATGAGAGGAGAAGAGTGTAAGGAAAGAATTAAGAGAAAGAGTTACGGGGATAGACGAGTAGAGGATTTACTTATTGAACATTATTTTGTGCTCACCCCGTTGTTTATCTTTGTGTTTGCAGGATCTAGGTGAGGACGCGGTCGGATGGGCGTTGGCAAGCGAGGAGCAATAGCTACACTGTCCACTGTTTTTGATAACTTTTACAAATGATACCTTACTTTGTATAAAGAATGATTATATGTATTAAAAAGAAAATTTCGGGCCCATTTACTTTTCCTAATATAAATGCATTTTACTTTATGTATTTCTATGAGTAACCTAGTATGAAGCAGTTATTACATGATGATTTTATTGACTGATCGCCTTTAATTTTTGGTTAGTTGGTTGTATGAGTCGAGATTAGGCTTAGCCATAGCTAATCTCGAATAGCTCTTGTGGATGATTGGTTTATGACTGTGCATGTGCCCCAAAAGAATAAATTGGTTTGTGAACTTTGGGTACTCATTTGCTTAATGGGTTTTTGTTATTTAGACTAGGCTTAGCCATAGCTAGTTTAAACGATGAAAATACTAGGTTAAACCCGAACGCCTTACAGTAATACCTTACTTTGGTGAGTATCGACCCTAAGATTTGGATTGAGAAAATGTTAGTTAGATTAATGGCATAGAGTAGGATAATTACAATGAAACTGGATACACTAGACCTTTACCCATTTGTTTATCACTTGTTTCGTATCGTTTTTACTTTAATTGTTAATTTTAGCATTTTTTTTTTTATTTTAGATTTATTAGTTTGTCGAACAATTTCATTATCTTATTTGGTTTATACACGTTATTAAATTAATTAGTAACTCTCAACTCTCTGTGGGATCGACCTTTGCATTTTGCACACTAAACTGCAATTGCGATTCGTGCACTTGCAAGGACAGTAAAATTTGTTTGTCACAGGCTCCTAAAAAAAAACTAATCAGATTATCATTTATAATAATAAGGGCACTTTAGTAAAATAATATCTATGTAATTTATAATTCCTATAAAAAAAAAAAAAAAAACAAGTTAATCATTTA
This sequence comes from Pistacia vera, assembly GCF_008641045.1. Classification (NCBI taxonomy): domain Eukaryota; kingdom Viridiplantae; phylum Streptophyta; class Magnoliopsida; order Sapindales; family Anacardiaceae; genus Pistacia; species Pistacia vera. The sequence goes on from NW_022196543.1 coordinate 141,617, forward strand.
TATAGCTCTTACAAACTAAACGTGGTAAGAAATTATACCCAATAATATTCAGTGGTAATCTATCTCAAAGGTAATCATATCCTATCAATAATACAACGTTCTCCGAACCAAATGCATCCTTAATGTAAAGATTTATGCAAAGTGTGGGAAAATTATTTTGCTAGCTACAGTTCTCCAACTACATGTTAAAAGCAGCACCAAGTCATTATTTGAAACACACCCAATAACAGTGTGGATTTTTCTGGTGGCTACAATCATCTTCTACTTTGTACTTGCTATTGATACGAAGTTTACACTTCAAAATTAGACTACTCCTCCTCAAGTCTTCAGAGGAATGGGTTTCATCTCGGGTTCTCTAGCTTCAGTGGCATTACTCTCTATCAACCCACACTCAAGTTGATATATTTTTTCATTGCATTGGCTTTTGTTCCAATAACTGTTGTCTATAAAAATGTTGTAGATATCAAGTATGCCTTTGAGTGGCTTTATCAGAAGATGAGTGACATGCATCCTCTGATGTATCAATTGGTACCCCTATATTCTTATCGAAACATTATGAGATGAGAATAAGAAAGAAATTTTATGACATAATAAATAATTAAAGATGCATAAAGGAAGCGATGAGGAACAATAAGTTAACCTATAGGTAGGTTACAACCTTCTTGATGTCCTCAAAACTTATCTCTTCTAACGACAACTACTTCAGATCCATCAATTGCAAATAACACCATAAGTATAAGACTTTGTTGTCTAAGATAACATTTGCATGATATTCCTTGGAGTAGACGAAGTGAATGAAAATGGTGTTGAAACTAGGAGAATTTATCGTCTATGACAATGATTACGAATTTAGAAGCCCAAAGAGAAACTTACCATAATATTTCCCAAAAGACCTACCCCTTGCATGATCTTATCAAATGAAGTAACATCAGAGGTATGGGATCTTGGACTATCATAAAAGCAACGTACAAGAAAAACTCATCAAGTTTGATTAAAAAAATCGTAAAAATACAAGAAGATGATAACGATAACATCAAGTCTTCAAGAGCGACTTCAATACGGGCAACATGAAGAACTTATAATTATATGATGATAACTCTTCAAGTTGTTGTCGGTTATTTTTCATTTGTTCGCTTTATTTTCGTTTTTATGGAGATTTAGGATTTGCTAGCATCTAATTAAATCTCCATAAAACTCTCACCCTGGACCAAAATTTTATACTTTCTTTAATTGTGTGTTATTGATATAGCCATGATAAGTCGATGTGTAAACCAAAGGACTCATCTTCTCCCATTAACAATTGCAAATCCAACATAAGAGTGGACGAGTCTGAAGAAAATGTAATCCTCTATTTGAATTCAGGCCCCACGTGAGAAGTAAGTTTAAAATCCATAGACCCAAATTTTTATAAAAGAAATTCAGTCCAATTGTCCCCACCATCTTCCACCATAGGTAGAAACACATAATCGTATTCATGCATATGTTGTGCCAAAGATGGTTTCTATAAACCTCAACATCAACAAATTTATCCATACATACAAAACATTGGATAAATTTTTATATAGCTTCTTGAAAAAGATGAACTGCAGAATCAAGTCCTAAAGACTTCAAATTCTCCTGAAGCCTTTCAATCCTCATTACCCAAAAATTCATTATTTCATCTTTCTTCTTCATAATGAAATTTCGCAGTAGCAAAGTGAACGTAGCTCTCATACTGAGAATAAACCACTGTAAATCTTGTGTTGTGTGCTTGTGGTTGATTATTTGTCATTTGTTCGCTTTATTTTCACTTTCATAAGGATTTAGGATTTGCTAGTATTCAATAAAATCCGCATATCACTCTCACCTTGGACCAAGATTCTATACTTTCTTTAATTGTGTGTTCTTGATAGAGCCATAATAAGTCAATATGTGAACCAAGGAACTCATCTTCTCCCATTAACAATCGCATGCATATCCAACATAAGGGTAGACGAGTCTAAAGAAAATTTAATTGAATTCAAGCCTCACATGAGAAGTATGTTTAAAAATATATGGACCTAAATTTTACTAGAAGAAATCAAGTCCAATTGCTCCCACCATCTTCCAATATGGGTAGAAACACATAATCGTATCCATGCATATGTTGTGCCAAAGATGGTTCCTCTAAGTCTCAACATCAACAAAATTATCCATACATATAAAGCACTGGATAAATTTTCATACAGCTTTCTGAGAAAGATAAACCAATAATATTAAAACTTTCACGCACCTAGACAAATTGAAGCAAGGCGACACCCAATGACATGAAGGGTACGCCATGGAAGAAAAATATAGGTACATGCATTTTTAGATAAACCAGTTATAGTAAAACCCACTGAAACTCATAACCAAGGAGCGATCTCCACCGCACACGTGTAGTAGATCCACGCGCACTCGGAAGACATGACCCCATGCACACGCCCAGCTCAATCGCTTGGCCAACCTGACCGAGTAGATGTGTCTAGCATACAAATTGTCCATTTCCTACGGCCAAGCAAACACATTCTAACACTTCACCCATTCAGTACACCCTCCCAACCGAACGGAAGGATCAGAAGTATTACCCTGGCCCTTAGGCCCCGTGACAAACCTCGCCAAAAAATTACAAAGCACCAAGTTACTCGGTCATCCCAATTGAACGAGCCAATCACGAGTGGGAAGTGCACATACACCTTTTCGTTCGAATTTGACCAATCGGCCTAAGGTTCCACCACTAGAATGACCCAAACGCATTCCACTCGGCTCGTTACACCGATTGAGGACACCTTCAGGGGGTAGCTCGCACACCCACTCACTTGGCTCGATACACTGAGTGAGGACACCTTCATGAGACGTTTCGCATATCTTCCCACCCGGTGCGACGTACCGAGTGAGGATATCTCAAGTAGATTCTTTCATGCTCCCCCTCAATCTGGTGCACCAGGCGAGTCTATCAAGGTCAACTCCACTCCCTCAGTTGGTCAGATACGCCGAGTGAAAGCATGATGATGTTTCACCTCCACCCGCCTGGCTTGGCGTACCGAATGTATCACCAACAACAAAAGCTTTCCTATTTGTTCTCGTGGACAGAGAAGTAGCACGTTCACATGTTAAACCGGTCGGTCACAAAGGTTGACTAGATACACCTCCATGCAATGTCTACTCTCTAAGCTAAGCACTTCTTAACTTAGAGAGTGGGGGGCAAACTGTTAGGGCCAAAAAATGTCCTTGGCCCAAATAGGCCAAAAGACGAAGACACCTTCAACAAAGCTCGAAGCTAGGGCCTAATTCCGATTGGGCCCGTAATAGAGTTTTGCATGTCAGGTCCGTTTGGTACACCTACCCAATTGCTAACCATTTGGACCCAATCAATAGAGGCCTGATTCGTTTAGGCCTTACCACCAGCTTATCTGGGCTTAAACCTCTAACCCTAGACCACCTTCTAGACTTAGGATCTATTTGGAGCCAAGGGTCGCCTACGTACCCCGGTACTATCCGAACTCTATTAAAGAGGTCCATTACTACCCTATTTCGTCTAAGATTCATGTCTTAGACACGCTGGGACTCATTTTCCTACTGAGGTAAGGGAGCCAAAGGTTCTCCTTTTTCACAAAACCTCAACTCCAAGGACTCTCGGTCCCATCAAGATTCAAATATCCTACAATCGCTATTTAAACAGAGGTCAACCCTCTCAAAAGGGGACAGACATTACACCTTCAGACCTCGCAGTTCCCACTCTTGAGAACTTTGCATTACAACCGTAGTTATAGTCTCCTACTAGAATTCTGGTAACCTTTTCTCTCCTTAACCCTTACTAAATTAGCCTCACTCAGCCTTGCTGACTTAAGCATCGGAGTACCTATGACAAACACCACCCTGGTGTTTTCTGTCCGCTTCACGCTTTTTTTCTTGCGTGTGCAGGTACAACAGATTGCTAGTGGCCTCAACCTCATAGGATCAGTCCCTATTTTCGTAAAGTTAGATTTTTGCATCTACATGATATATATGAAGAAACAAATCTAGAAGACATATTTGGGATAATTATAAATTATGTGCTCGATAAAAATGTTAGACATTCAGGTCACATGTTCATTTTTTTTATGTAGGATTCCATAAATGTGTGGCATAAATAGATTTAATTTATTAAAATGCAAATCAAATTTGAACAAGTCGAATTATAATGAAGCTCGAGATCTTATTGTTTTTACTTTGCTGATCTGTGTGCTAGCTTATATAAGATTATTTTAACAATGGAAATATCTAGTTTTCTTTACATTGATTTTCATAAAAAATAAAATAAAATGAAAAAACAAAAGATTTTTCCTTAACTTAATTTTTGTTGGTTGGATATAATATTATTAATTGAATATAAATTGTATTGACTGTATCTATTAATAAAGTGTTTCACAAAATCTAGAGGGAGTTTTTGATGAATATTATAGGGGCTTTCAGAATCTCCTATATTATATATATATATATATATATATATATATATGACTCGGATAACAAAAGAATCAAACCTGAACCAATCTCGAACTCTAGTAAATTCCCCGAGCTCGAATTCGATTAAGGTTTTCCTAGGCTTGACGAATTCAAACTCGAACTCGAAATCCTTCATATTTTCACAAACCAACCTCGAACACGAAAGTGTTCAGCTCGGCCCAGTTCGTATGTAGGCCTAGGCACACCCATGCCTAAAACTGATGATCTTGCTGGTGAAGTGATATGTTGTGGGAGCAACACTTGGGGCAAGCTTGACCATTAAATCTTGTCATGGTGTAAGGACATGTGGCACAAATCTGGTCACTAAAAAGTCCACTGCACAACAATGGTGATAGTATTGTATCTTCCATATTTTCCTTCAATTTAGGACAACTTTTTAATATTTACTGGAACTTCGTTGAAGGTGAAAATGAATTGATATATACAATTTGGTAAAATGACATTTTATCTCCAACCTATCATGAAAGGACAATTTTCTCCCTTTTAGTTTCTAGCTTCGAAAACACCTGTGTCACCCCCATTTTTCAAATTTAAATGTTAAACTTAACTAAGAAAAGGGTAATATTATTAGTTCATCTCACAAATATAACACCGCTATGCCTAAAGAATGCAGGGCTGACGTAAGGTCCAGTCAGCGTGCAAAAGTAAGAGCATGGGTGCACCCGCAGCCGAGTCACGTGAGGAAAGGAGCAACATGCTTCTGTCAGAATAGTGGGTGCGCGCCAGACCAGCCAGAAGTTGTGGTGATCGCACGTATCCAATCCCTGCTCCAAATCGCGTAAATCACTCTAAAAGGTGGGCAATATGACATAAAGAAGGATTTGCACAGATAATCCCACCAACTCACAGATTTAGTAATGATAACCTTAATCCATCCCACTATAAATTAGGAGCTCCTCTCTCACTTAAGGGATTAGCTATTTTCTCTCAAGAATATATAGCATTCTCTCTCTTGTACTATCATTTTGTAAGTCTTTTGTAAGTCAGTCCGCTAACACGACCTGACCTCTATCATTAATACAAACATCAGTGGACGTAGGACTTACTTCCTTAGCATCCGAACCACTTTAAAAGTTGCTCCCATTGCATTTATTCTCATTTTCCTTACATTCACGTGTGTCTTCTGAGCCAGCTCAGCATTACACACGTGTGTTTAGTTGGTGTCAAAATCACGCATCAACAGTTTGGCGCTAGAAGGAGGGCTTGATTTAGTGTTCATCCTTCATCAGGAGAATCTCTAACTTACTGGTCCTATAACAGCAAATGGCCCGCCAACCTGAGCCTGAGCGAACCAACCAAGGTGCTAAGGGGATACCCCAAGTCTAGGAGGACACCTCTTCCGAAATACCTTCGGTTTTGCAAAACGCTGCAGGGGATATCCCATCAAGTTCACAACTTGACCCTGTCATTGAAAGCTATCTGGAGAGGTTCGACAATACTCTCCAAATGGTCAACCGAAGGTCGGATCGTTTGGACCAATGTGTGCCAACCAAATTAGCTGGGGCGGTGAAACCGCCAAAAAGGCATGCAGGTCGCGCAAAAGCGTGGCAAAGGGAGATAGCCCGTGCTGCGAGCACTACAGCGAGTCGACGAAAGGGTAAATAAGTGGTAAAAAATGGGCCTACGGGCTCCAAAGGACCAACAAACACCGACCACGTCCCAAACAGAATACCAATGGTGTTAAGACTCGGTGAAAGAATACAGCCTGAGCTGTCCCATGCCACGTCGCAGGTACACCCCCATAAAAGTATTGGGCAGGGTGATTCTTATCATCGCCATCAAAACAATCCTGATCGTCATCATGCGGGAGGTTCCCACACTTCGCAGGGTGGTTCGTACCACCACGAAGGTCATGAAAATACCCCACATCATCCATCGCCATCACACGCCTCTAGCTAGCGTGTGTCGAGAGCGACTGGGGCCGCCAGTCGAGGCAAAGAGGAATCCGACCTGTGGATTTTTCTCAACCGTAATCGCGAGGGTCGAATTCGCATGGGTGAAAGCAATCCCCAAGTGGCTCCATTGCCTCAGATTCAAGAACTGTAGCAAGCTCTAGACCGATTAAGAGCTCAGCAAAATGAGCAAGGGTAGGTCGTGTCCGCGTCCCCCTTCTCTCCTGAAGTGCTAGCCGCTCCACTCCCACCAGGATTCAGGATGCCCGACATGCGGGCGTTTGATGGAAATTCTGATCCACAAGATCATTTATATGAATTCAACGACCTGATGGAGCTTCACCAGGTCTCGGATTTAGCAAAATGTCGTTGTTTGACAGTGACTTTAACCTCCCATGCCAAACGGTGGTTCAGGTCACTTCCAGCAGGATCGATCAGTTCGTGGCCTCAAATGAGCGCGACATTCCTAAGGCACTTCCAAGCGAACCGAAAGTTCTCAATGTCTTTGAGCTACCTCAGTAATATAAGGCAAGAAAGGGACAAATCCCTCCAGTCTTAAATCGACCGATTTCACAGAGAACTCAACAAGGTAGCTCATACTCCCGAAGAGTCTGTTCGGACTCTCATCATAGCGGGAGTTCGTCCACAAACTGACTTGTGAAAAGAGCTATAGGCTGAGGACGATGTTTCCCTCACCCAATTCTATAACCTTGCGGAGAAGTACCTCCGGATTGAAAATTCAGTGGCGGTGCTCCGCCGCTACGACCCCAGCGCCTCAGGCAGTACGTCTGGTCGGGGGCAAAGTAGGAGAACTGATCACAGATGGGCTACTGATGATCAGCGAAAAGGAAAGAAACCTCGCTACGAGCCCAAAAAGTCTTATGCTCCTGTCACTCATCGCAATCGCGACAGAGATCAATATACACCTCTGAATGCATCTGTATCGGTAATTCTTGACAAATCAGAAGAAGCCAGCTTGCTCGGGGAGCTTGAGCCCATAAAAACTCCCGCGTCAGCCAGAAATAGTAAAAAGTAATGTCGCTTTCATCGGGATAACGAGCATCACACCGATGAGTGTCGAGCTCTCAAACAGGCAATTGAAGAACTCATCAAGAAGGGGCATTTCAAGGAATATATTGATGACTCTACTCCCACGCAAGAGAAAAGTCAAGAGGAACAAGGAACGAATCGTCGTGATCGCAAAGGATATTACAGTGTCAACATGATCTTTGGAGGGCCGTACCTCGCAAGGAACACGCGAGGTGCCTAGGAAAGATATGCTCGTGCAGCTCATCACGACCCTATCAGTGTGATGAACACAACGCAACGATCACAAAAGGTTCACAGGGAGGAAGAAATTACCTTTTCCGAAAAGGATGCAGCCCATTTGCATCATCCCCATGACGACGCTCTTGTGATCACGCCCCTCATAGGGCGCCATAACGTCCACAAAATGTTGGTGGCTAACGGAAGTGCTGTGAACATCCTGTTCTAAACTGCTTTCGAAAGAATGAACTTGGACGAGGCCGACCTGAAGCCCGCCTCGATCCATCTATATGGTTTTACAGGGGACCACCTGATCCCCAAAGGAACGATCTTACTTCCGGTCACGCTGGGTGACTTTGACGAAGTGACCAAGGTTACTGAATTCTTGGTAGTGGATTGCCCATCTATTTTTAATAGAATCCTGGGGTGACCTCTATTAAGAAACTTCAAGGCTGTCACTTCGATATACCATCTGAAGATGAAGTTCCCCGCCCCGACGGGGATACGGGAAGTTAGCGGATCTCAAAGCGCATCTCGCGACTGTTACATAAAAGCAGTGCAGATGGCTTACAAAGGGAAGGGTATCTCATGTGGCATTCCCCGATAGGCTATGGCGATCAGCCGGATCGAGCCACAGCCTGGTCCAGCCGAGGATAATATAGATCTTTGAATTCAAGAAAGCCCTTCCAGTAGACTAGTTGAGGATCTGTCTGAAGTGTCGGTCGACCTGAACGAGCCGAGCCTAGTGTTAAGGATTGTGAGCAATCTCAACCCCCAGCTCACCTCCGAGCTGATCAGCTTCCTTAAGGAAAATATCGATGTGTTCGCCTGGTCGCAAGCAAATATGGTCAGGATCAGCCTAGATATCATCTGCCATGCGTTGAAAATCGATAGCGAAGCCAAGCCAGTTCGCCAAAAAAGAAGAGCGATGGATCCAGAGCGATACGCCGCCTTAAAGCTAGAGGTGGATAACCTCTTTCGAAACGGGTCCATCCGAGAAGCACTCTAACCGACCTAGGTTGCTAACCCTGTTCTGGTAAAGAAGTCCAATGGCAAATGGTGAACCTGTGTCGACTTCTCCGACCTCAACAAAGCGTGCCCGAAAGATAGCTTTCCACTGCCCAGAATCGACCAGCTCGTGGATACCACCTCGGGGCATGAGCTGCTAAGTTTTATGGACGCGTACTCGGGATATAATCAAATTCTGATGTATGCGCCGGACCAAGAGCATACATCCTTTATGACAGATCGGGGACTGTACTGCTACAGGGTCATGCCCTTTGGCCTCAAGAATGCTGGCTCGACCTACCAACGGTTGGTTAACCGGATGTTCTCCGAATAGATCGGCAAGTCAATGGAGGTCTATGTAGATGACATGCTGGTCAAATCCCATGTCGCTTCAGATCACATAGCGCATCTCGCTGAGATGTTTGATATCCTCTAACTATACAGAATGAAGCTGAACCCCTTCAAGTGCTCGTTCCGAGTATCCTCAGGAAAATTCCTAAGATACATGGTTAACTAGCGGGGAATAGAGATCAACCCCGAGAAAATTCAAGCTCTCCTCAATATGGAAAGCCCGACCAGCAAAAAACAGGTCATGAGCCTTAATGGGCGAATAGCAGTGCTAAGTCGCTTCATATCGAGGTTGACAGATTGCTGTTTTCCATTCTTTAATGTTCTGAAGGCCAATAAAAAGTTTGAGTGGACTCTCGAGTGCGAACAGGTATTCCAATGCATTAAAGAGCACCTTGGGAAGCCACCTCTCCTGTCCAAGCCTCTCCCCCAAGAGATCCTCCTCCTGTACCTGTCTGTCTCTCAGTTCACGGTCAGTGCAGCCTTAGTTCGGGAAGAGGAAAAGGTCCAATGGCCAGTATACTATGTGAGCAAGCATCTATTGGATACTGAGATGCGATATCCAGAAATGGAACGATTAGCCTGTGTCCTGCTAATTGCTTCCAGAAAGTTGTGACCTTACTTCCTAGCCCATACAATCCATGTAATGACTAATTACCCGCTTAGGCAGGTCCTACAGAAGCTAGAGGCATTGGGTAAATTGCTTAAATGGGCCATGGAATTGAGTCAGTTCGATCTGAAGTACAAACCAAGATCGACTATCAAAGGGCAGGTTGTTGCTGACTTCATATCAGAATTTTTATATCTTCCAAGTGAGTTGGAACAACAGCCCAGCGAACCAATTCAGGAAACTGCTCAGAATCTGTCGACCTGGAGCCTCTATGTCGATTGATCATCGAACAGAAAAAGGGTCGGTGTAGGTCTTCTCCTTTTGAGTCCCGAAGGGGCTCACATTCACAGCATTCTCCAGTTCGGGTTTAAGGCAACCAACAATGAGGTCGAGTATGAAGCTCTGCTCGCTGGATTACGGTTGGCTAGAGAAATGGGCGCAACCACGATCAGTGTCCACAGCGACTTCATGCTGGTCGTCAACTAGATTTTAGGAGAATACCAAGCCAAGGAAGAAAATATGATCCGCTATTTGAAAGAAGCTAAGGCCGCACTCGAGCCGTTTAAGCACTTCGCGATCACTCAGATTCCTAGAGATAGCAACTCTGTGGCAAATGCCTTGGTGAGGATAACCTCATCGTTGGACTCAGAAGCACTAGATAGCATTCCTGTTCGATTCATCGAGGCCCCCAATATCAACCCGATTGAACAGGCCGTGAATGTAGCAGAATCAGATTCCTGGATGACCCCTATTATCTAGTACCTCAAGGATGGGACATTGCCTGACGACAAGGTTGAGGCGATGACTCTGCGAACAAGATCTGCTCGTTACACCCTCATCAAAGACCAGCTGTACAGGCGAGGGTTTAGTGCCCCTCTCCTCCAATGTGTAACCAGCGAAGAAGTGGATTATATCATGAGGAAAATACATGAAGGGTCTGCGGTAATCACACCGCCGCACGATCTCTTGCCAACAAAGTTGTTCGTCAAGGGTACTACTGGCCTCGAATCCAAGAAGACACCTACAACTTTGTCAAAAGGTGTGACAAGTGTTAGCGGTTCACGAACATACTGCGAGCTCTTTCCCACCGACTGATAACAATGACCAGCCCTTGGCCATTTTCCATGTGGAGAATCGACCTCATTGGCCCCATGCCAGTCAGTAAAAGAGGAGTCAAATATGCTGTGGTCGCAGTAGATTACTTTACCAAATGGGTAGAAGCCGAGCCGCTAGTCGCGATCACGACAAAAAAGTTCAAGGACTTCATTTTCAAGAATATTGTGTACTGCTACGGGATTCCTCATACCCTCATCTCAGATAATGGAAAAAAGTTCGATAACGAGGAGTTTAAGCAGTTTTGCGACGAGCTGGGTATCCATAAAAAATTTGCCTCAGTAACAAGACCGCAGGCAAATGGCCAAGTTGAAGTAGTCAACAAAACCATCAAGCACACTCTAAAGGCCAAACTTGGCGCAGCCAAGAGAAATTAGGCCGACAACCTCCCCGAAGTCCTATGGGCGTACAGGACAACTCCGAGAACCTCTACCTCCGAAACCTTTTTTTCACTAGCATACGGTTGCTAAGCAATGATCCCTATGGAGGTAGGAACTGGTTCGTTACAGAAGGACTTGTACAATGAAGCCGACAACGAAGTACTTATACGAGCAAGTCTGGACCTTGTTGAAGAACATCGCAGCAAGGCCTCGCTAAGAATAGCAGCCTATCAACAACGCGCTAAAAGGTTCTTCGATTCTAAGGTCAGACGAAGAGACTTCCAGGTCGGCGACCTTGTATTAAAGGAAGTTCTCCTCGGTACTAGAGAACCAAGTGCTGGAGTGTTGGGACCAAACTGGGAAGGCCCATACCGCATCGCCAAAATGATAAGGCCGAGGACATACCACCTAAAAAGGCTAAATGGTTCCGTAGTACCGCGAGCTTGGAATGCTGAACACCTTCGACCTTATTATCAGTAATTCCGAACTCAGTTTTTCTTGTAAAGATTATTTTTTGATCTTTGTAAATGTAAATCAGTATTATTCTATTCGCTTGTAATAGTCTTCACATGTAATTTTGTTCGAATAAATGTGTTATCATGTTCGTACAGACTTGTTCCAATATTATAAGCACTTAGAATGTAAACTCATGTATAATAAAGCGAACAGAAATTGTAAAAGCAAAATATATTTCATTAATGTAAAGAGTACAGTAGGCAAGACAGTACAACTGTTAGCCCTAATCTGACTCCTGGAGGACCGACCTCATTATCCTAAGGCTGGTCGACTGGGAGCTTCTCTGAGGTGTGTCCCGAACCCTCTGTCTGATCAGATTTTTGGGCAGCCGCCGCTTCATCATTCTGCTGCGCCATGGACATGAGAGTTTTTCGCCAGTCCTCCGGGAGGTCGGACATATCAATGCGTGGATTCTTCGGTTGCAAGGCATAGATAGACTCGATCGCCCATTCGACAGCCTTCTCCTTGACCTCTACTGCCTGATTTTGCATCTCTTCGGTCAGGGAAGCAACTTTTCCCTGACTTGCTTGGAGTTCGGCCTCGAGGGCTTGCCTTTGCTTCTCGAAGGCATCCCTCTCTTGTTCTGCTCGAGAGGCCTGCAAAGAGGTCATTTTGAGCTCCTGGTCCCTCTCTCCAACCTCCTTGGAGAGTCTGGCTATGGTCCTTTGGAGCTCCTTTACTTCCTCCCCATGTTTCTCGAGCTCGGCTTTTTAGAAGTCCACCGTACGAAGAGTCGCGTCCCTTTTGCTTAGGTACCGATTCGCTGACTCAAAGGATAGGTTTCTTTCTGCTTCGGTGGCTTCCAGGACTCGCTTTAGCTGTGCGTTCTCTTCCTTCAGTGTGACCTCCCCTTTTGCAGCTCCCAGCTGAACCTTCTCCAAGGACAGTTGCATGGAAAGCAAGGCCTGCGAACAAGAAAAAATAGCAAGTTAGTTTATCAAAATTAACTAAGGGAAGTCCTCGCCAAGGACAGTTCGTTTACCTTGCTTAAGTGCTAGAGCGATGTGGACATTAGGTCTATGTCGCTGGAACCTACGAACTGCTCTAATGCTTCCAAAAGTCTGCACTCCATCAAAGTGTAGACCATCGGCTGCAAGTACTTCGGCAGGTTCCCCAACGAGTCCAACACTGGAGTTTCCTTCTTCACGCCTTTAGCAGAGGTCGTGTCGCTCGTCGGTTCCTTACTCGACCTCCTTCTCACGTCTGGCTGCGACCTCCCGGGTTGATCGCCCTCGGATTTGGTCTCTGACTCTTCAACCTGAATTTACCTTCTCTTCTTCTTTGCTTGCTGAGTCATTGTCTTTAGCCTCGGGCAAACAGTTGATGGCTGGAAGGCCTTCGTGGGTCAGATTGGTGCATCCTCCGAAGGTTGATGCTGAGAAGTTCCAGCAGGTCACACCGGGGGGTTCGATGTGGCACCTTTAGTTGGGGGATCGACAGGAGTAGCATTGGTCGCCCTAGCGGTCCTTGCCTGCGAGAATTACCTTCTTCGCGTTGGCTCTGACACCTTCGGAGGCATGGTCGCTGCATGCGAGCATCGTTAGCAAAAGTAATTCATTGTACGACCAGAAAAGACCCAGTTAGCAAAACTTCCTCAATGGGGGCTCTAAGGACACGTTTGCGTTGAAGAAATCGTATTTTCGCAGATTCGCGGTCGTCATGAGCTTCTTCACGTCGTGACTAGCTTCAGGCAGGAAGTCGAAAGCTATGATCCTATTCGGATTGAAGAACAGCCCTAAGTCGGTCGTCTTGTTAACTGCCAGAAAAGAAACAGGTCGTTAGAAAAAAAAATGCACTTCAAATTTAATGAATTCGCCAAAGGAAAAGAGCTTACTCGGGTCCTGAAAGCGGCAATGGCCGTCATAACGAAAGAAGAAAAACTTTGTTTCATAGGCCCCCGCATTGCTAGGGTAGTTGTGTATCCCTTCGGCTATAGTAGGTTGCCTGGAAAAGTAATAAGAATCCTTGTCCTTGCTCTTTTTGAAGAAATACGAGCAGCCGAGCTCCACTGCGGTTAGCTCGCCCAGCTCGTTCTCACGACATGCGATGTATATGGCAACAGTAATAACATACGTGTTTGACGTGAGTTGCATCAGCGTAATCCCGAAGTGATTCAGGAATGACCTGACAAAAGGATGGAAGGGGATCAACCGCCCACCTTTGATGATCTCCTCGGAGATCACGGCCATTCCACTTGATGGGTACCGCGATGAGTGGGTCCTATCGTGAAAAACTTCCACGTTGATACCATACTGTTTTATCACCCTCTCGAGCTCTTCCCCGGTAAGTACTGAGTAGACCTCAGGAGTGACGCTTAAAGCACCCTACAAGGACGAACCGGTTCCTTCCTTGGATCTGGTCGTTGAGGGGTCCATTCTACTGGTCTGCAAAAGCAACAAGCAGGGGGGTCATTTAGCCATCGTACACTATTTCGTACGATGACGTGGAAGGAAACAAACTCCATAAAACCTAGAGAAAACCCTAACAGAATGATTCAAGCAGCCATTCATGGCTCGAACCCGACATAAGCGTCTCGTCTCCGATCAGCTACCAGAAGACTAAAGCCATTTACCAACCGTTGGGAATGAGAAAATGGAAGCAGAGAACGATTCTTACCTCTCGGAATACGAAAATGGCTCCTTCTGCTTCAAATATTAGAAACACGTTGGTTTAGAAGGTAAAGACTCCAAGCTTGCAAAAGTCTCTTGCTCTCTCTGAAAAAGACGAGTGTGGTGACATTGCTTAAGATGGATCTGAGTTTATATAGCAAAGGAAACGACGCTTGATTTTCTCGAAATCAAAACGACGCTTGATTTTCTCGAAATCAAAACGACGATTGAGCGAAAAAATGTCTCACCGTTGATCATGACCACGTGTCGCAGATCAGTGAGAAAGAGTGAGTGTCACGATTACAGAAAAGCAAACCATCATCCTTTTCCGTTGAAAAACTCAAGCGACGGCACTCTCTCCCTCAGCATTGATTGCGCCCCAATCTGAATTTAATGCTCTGATAAAGGGTGTCGTTTCAGCATATCATGCATTTAATGTTCTGATAAAGGGTATCGTGTTAGCATGCCACGCATTTAATGCACCTGGTTGGCACTTATTATGCACATGACACGTCTGTCAGAACAAAGGCTGTTTGATTAAATGCATCCATATCGAAAGTACAACAGATAATGCATGACGAAGTCAGGTCGCTCATCCTTAACAAGCAAGGACCATGCGAGGTCGTGTTGGCAAAAAGTGCTACCCCGACCTATTCTCAGACAGGTCGTAATCACCAGAACTTCCCAAAAGCATACAGACGTGGCATGAATTATAGTTTCCAAGGTTCAATCCTCAAACCTTAAAAACTATGGGACTTCTGTTATGCCTAAAGAATGCAGGGCTGACATAAGGTCCAGTCAGCATGCAAAAGTCAGAGCATGGGTGCACCCGCAGCCGAGTCACGTGAGGAAAGGAGCAGCATGCTTCTATCAGAATAATGGGTGCGCGCCAGACCAGCCAGAAGTTGTGGTGATCCCACGTGTCCAATCCCTGCTCCAAATCGCGTAAATCACTCTAGAAGGTGGGCAATGTGACATAAAGAAGGATTTGCACGGATAATCCCACCAACTCATATATTCAGTAATGATAACCTTAATTCATCCCACTATAAATTGGGAGCTCCTCTCTCACTTAAGGGATTAGCTATTCTCTCTCAAGAATATATAGCATTCTCTCTCTTGTACTATCATTTTGCAAGTAATTTATAAGTCAGTCCGCTAACGCGACCTGACCTGACCTCTATCATTAATACAAACATCAATGGACGTAGGACTTGCTTTCTTAGCATTCGAACCACTTTAAAAGTTGTTCCCATTGCATTTATTCTCATTTTCCTTGCATTCACGTGTGTCTTCTGAGCCAGCTCAGCATTACACACGTGTATTTAGTTAGTGTCAAAATCACGCATCAACAAACACTAAGTAAACCAAAAAACCTAACCTAACCTAACTCGAAGTTTAAATCTTGCAACTAAATACAAATAAATCCTAAATCTCTTAAAATTAATTTTCCTAAATTATACACCTTAATAATCGAAAACCATCAAGAATCACAAAACCTACAATCAGATGATCAAATTTTTCGATTTTGGATGAACTTTTTAGGATTATTTTTTTATACTTGATGATTTTCTTAATCTGGTATTTTTAATAATTTTTTATTAATTAATTTTAAAATGTTTATTCTTCTAATAATGAAAACAAGTGTAAAACTAGAATTTTAGTCATCAAAGCTGCTCAAATCGAAAATTTAGATAGACGTAGACTAACATTAGGGGTGAAATGAGTGTTCCCAAGGTCAAGGGGAGAAATGTCTTTTGCAAAAGATTAAGGGACAAAATGTTATTCAGCCTATATTATTATTATTTATTGGTGCAATAATTGGTATTGGTTTTAACAAGATTATCTTGATGCCCCATGGACCCTTGCCTCTGCTTTAAAGTTATCAGTAGTTGACTACACCGAGATTAATTAATTGAGGTGGGCTACTTTTGCGTGAATTTAATCAATTTATATTGCCTTATAAAACGACATCACTATTAAATATTAATTACTTTCTTGTATAATAGCCCTAATAATAGAAGAGACAAAATGTCTCCCACTAACAGCCCTAAACAATGACTGGGAATAATACGCAATCCTTCATAACAGAGCCATAAAACAGAATCCTTTTTAATTAATTCAGTTCAACAACTCCTCCCAGCTAAGAAAAATAATAAACAGAGAATTTTTTTGGGGAACTGTATCAATAAATTTGGCTTCTTTAATTCCATCAATAACATTAGATGAATTTTATAGGATTTATTCTTAGGGGTGTGCAAAATAACCGATTGGAATCGAAACCGACAAGTATTCAGTGTTTTGATTCTCATTCCTACCTTGAATTGGCCCTTACAGGGAAGGTTTCGATTCTAAAAATCAAGAATCGGCCGGATTCGAATCCACCCTTACAGGAACCGAGAATCAGAATTGAGATCCAGGCACCTAAGTAAGAATCGAGACTGAATTATAATTTTGTAAACTATTGGAGTGTATTGTAAGTATTTTATTTATGATTTATAAATGAATATTATAATGTATTAATTTGAAACGAAGATTATGAATAACTATCAATATTTTAATGATACCTAATAATAAATATTTTATTTTTATTATAATCTTGTAACCTAACTCTATATTACCATCATGTATACGTACCTGATAAACATGATACATGTGTGACGATGATTTGGTTCCTTTTCTATAACCAGACAATACACTAATAACCAAACTGATAGATTCCTCATCTTTAATTTTAATTTTACAAGGAATCAATTCATCTATGCTCAATTACTCTTCACATATACCCACATGGCCACATAACTACACTTCATCAGCATCAGCCCCCATGGACAACAAAGAAAAGCTTCACATTGCAATGTTCCCATGGCTAGCTTACGGTCACATTATGCCATTTTTTCAAGTGGCTAAGTTTTTAGTTGAAAAGGGTCATCATGTCTACTTCATTTCTACCCCAAAAAACATTCATCGTCTCCCTCAAATCCCTAATAACTTATCTTCTCAGCTAATCTTCGTTCAACTTCCTTTGCCTCTCGTTCAAGGTTTATCAGAAGGAGCTGAGTCCCCCGCTGATTTACCCATTCACAAAGCTCCTTACCTAAAACAAGCCTACGATATGCTCCAACTCCCTTTCATAAACTTCCTAAAAAATTCACAAGTCACTTGGATCATCCAAGACTTTGCCTCCTACTGGTTACCCAGTGCCGCCGCTCAACTCGGTGTCAACACAGTTTACTTCAGCATTGTCAACGCTACCACTTGTTCTTTCTTCGGTTCACCCGCGGATTTAATCAATGGTCGGTTTCAGAAAGCCGAGGACTTGACGATGGTCCCCCAGTGGATAAACTTTAATTCTAATATAAAGTTTAAGCTCCACGATATCATGAGGGGTCAACAGGAATGCAAGGACTCGGTGTCTGATTTATACCGTTATGGAACGGTACTTAAAGATTGCTGCGCCGTGATTGTGAGGAGCTGCCCTGAGTTTGAACCTGAAGCTTTTACTGTATTCAGTAAACTTTTACAAAAACCAGTACTTCCGGTCAGCTTATTACCACCATCAATGCAAGATTATACTGTGGCTGATAGCAAATGGCAAGTTTTAAAAGATTGGCTTGACACTAAGAAGGAGAGATCAGTAGTTTATGTTGCACTCGGTACTCTGTTGACTCTGAGTCAAGAACTTATGCACGAGTTGGCTTATGGGCTAGAAAAAAGTGGGTTCCCTTTTATTTGGGTAATTAACAAACGGCCACTTGTTGAAGGAAAGATGGGTTCGGATCTAGTTCCGCACGGGTTTGAAGATCGGGTTTCGGGTCAGGGCTTGATATGGATGGATTGGGCACCTCAACTAAGGATCTTGGCTCACTCATCGGTTGGTGGTTTCTTGACTCACAGCGGTTGGAGTTCAGTTATTGAGGCGCTTGGATTGGGGCGGCCACTGATCATGCTTACAGGGGGTTCGGATACGGGGTTGGTTGCAAGGATCATGCATAGGCGGGTAGGGTTAGAAATAGAAAGAGATGACAAAGATGGTTCATTTACAAGTGAGCGTGTGGCCAAGTCCATTAGACAAGTTTTAGTGGAGAAAGAGGGAGAGCCACTGAGGGCAAATGCATTGGCCATGAGAGAGACTTTTGGCAACATGGAATTACGGAACAAGTACTTAGAAGAGTTCAATCGGTTCATCGAAAACAATACTGCTCCAAACCGCTCTATATGATTCATCTTTGGGTTTTCATGAATATGTAAATTTAAATTAGTTGGTTTGTGAATTGTGAAGAAGGGAATCTTCATTGTTCGTTCAAATCAGTTAAGTAAACAAAGGAAGGAACTCCCATTTTCATTCCTTTGTTTATTCCGCAAAGCTGAGAGTCGAAAAGCCCTTCGAGTTGTTAAAAGCTATAGCTCCGGTTGGAGCNTAAAATAATTACAAATAAAAAAGGTTAACGAACTTACACAATTTCAATGTTGGTAAAATTATATAATTTAACAAAAATATATAATACCTCTTCATCAATAAGAATCATATCAAGACTAATCAGCTTGTTGTCCCTTCTGAAATTAAAACATTCCCACAATCTAGAAACCCTGACAATCAATATCCAATCATCTCGCAATTGATTAATATCTTTAAACAAAATATTCGAAGCTGTCATAACTATCCTGCAAAGATATTAATCCAAAGACGTGTGATATTTCAAATTGTATTTTGTTATGTTTATATAGGAACAACAAAATGCGAAAAGGCAGAATAGCAAGAGACTGTTTCTCTTAAATAGTTACATTTATTGAACACATTTAGTGCATAGTTTCCACTAAATTGATGTGATAACTAAAGGGTTGATGAATATTATCATGTTCATATTAAATGCATGTACATATATAGAATATCAATAGTTAAGAGATTGTGATAAATAGTTAGATTTAGTGAATATATTTAAAACAACAAAATGTGAAAAGGTAGAATAGCAAAAGACTGTTTCTCGTAAATAGTTACATTTATTGAACATATTTAGTGCATAGTTTCCACTAAATTGTTGTGATAATAAAGGGTTGATGAATATTATCATATTTAGATTAAATGTATATATGTAGAATATCAATAATTAAGAGATTGTGATAAATAGTTACATTTAGTGAATATCTTTAAAATATTATTTTGAGAAATTATTACTGTTAATTGAAACCATGACTATTATAGCAAGCCCAATAAACAAGAAACATGTGGACCAATTAACAACATCTTACATGGCAATCATATATCAATCCTACGTGGCGTCAGAAGAAGCATTCTGCTTCAGCATTATATTAATATTAATATATAGATTGTTAGACAACTAGCCTTTAACTAGTTGTATTTTAGTCAAACCTCTGGAGAGGTCAATGAACATTTTCAATAAATTTTATTTGATTAAATAATAAAATTACTTATTTGATCATATTTATGAACATGGTATTGACACTCTTAATAATTTAATTTGATTATATTTTCACAAAAATAAAAATAAAAAATAAAAAAAAAAAATTTACCTCTTTCACTACTATTGGGCATAGCTTTTATTAGAAATTGGCAAAAGGGTGCTTAATTATACGACAAAATTAAGTTCGGGAATATAATTTTTTTTCTTTCAAAAAATTTTCATACACTTATACATAAAAATTAACTTTCGTTTTTCTCCTATAATTGATAATGTTGATGTAATTTTTCACACTAACGAAAAGTACATAAATCTCTTGATGAAATCTACATAAACGTTTGTAATAAATCGATGTTTTAATGCTGGATTAACGTGAAAAAGAATAAACAAAAACAAAGAATAGAGAACTTTTAAAGTAGTTCGGATGCAAAATGCAAATCTTACATTCACTATTATTTTATTGCTTTTTTTTGTGTGTTTTTCACGTACAAGCGAGCTCAATTCTTAGCACAGATGAGGTGGTTTTAATAGCAAGCAAATGGGTGTCCAAAAAGATCCCCCCATTAAGGTGAGAGATCAGTTTTATTGTCACATTAGTGGACTTACACATGAAGTAATCCTAATATAGAATAACACACAGCCTGAGATAGACTTACACATGAAGTAATCCTCACATAGAGTGACACGCGACCTGACTTACAACTCAACCTTAAGACTTTCAAATGAAATAACCCTCTCATGGAGTGACTCACGACCTAGTAACAGTACAACTTTGGGACACATAGTGTGAATTAGGGGTGTTCAAAAGAACCTGTTAGAACCGGAACCGGCGGGTACCCGGGGTTTGGTTCCGATTCCTGCCCCGAACTGACCGTCAACGGGTAGGTTCCGGTTCAAAATTTTTGGAACCGTTACTGTGCGGTTCCGGTTTCGGTTCCTATAGTTAGGAATCAGAACCAGGAACCAGGAACCAGGAATCGAGACTAATATAAAATAAAATTAACGATTATGGGGGTTAACGAAAACTTTTGTAGAAAAAGTAATATGAAAACATTTATATTTATATTTCATAACATTTAAAGTAAGTTGGTTTGACTTTTGAAAATCTACCTTTACAAAGTAATGGAGTTTGTAATTTTGAATTTGTAATTTTATTTTTGTTAACAAGTGCCAAGTGGAGGGGTATTTGTAAGTTTTTAAGGGTTTTTTTGCCATTTTAAAAACTTTTGGGGGGTCATATAATTTTACAGGGTACCTAGAACCGGAACCGAAACCGTTGTTACAGGTTCTAGTTCTGGGTACCTAGGAACCGGAACCGTCGGTTCTGGTTCTAGTTCTAGTTCCAAATTTCAAGGAACCATCGGTTCCGGTTTCGGTTTCTTAAAAAAATACAGGGTATCCAGAACCGAACACCCCTAGTGTGAATCCATACAGTGTGGATTTACCGCATAACAGATAATTTTATTGGTTTCAAGTAAAATATCTTGATGATTTTGACATTTATTTGCCCCACGAGAAAGAGACTGCAAATTTTTCGTCTTTGAAGCAGTTTTCTTTATGGAAGTTAAGAATTTTGTGTAAGAGGTTTATGTATATGGAGTTATTTGTTATGTGAAAATTATAAGGGAATAAAGTTGAAAATCTAATATATATATACCAGAAGAAAATGCTATATTGCAGAGCTTAATTTCATATTAATTGTTGGATGGAAATTAATTGATTGGTTAATTAAGTTGATAAAAATATTTGCAACCCAATTACAAGAGAGTTCCTTATTGATTAAGGAGTGAAGGATTAGGAAATTAATGGTAGTTGTACTTGTACAACTCTATTAACATTTAATGAAATTTGAATGAAGGTGAAAATGAATTAATATAATACTATACTTATAAAGAAATTATACAAAAAAATAACATGAAAAAGTGAGATGACAAAAAATAAATGGAAAAGTCAAACTCATTAAATTCATTCTTTCATTCATTTTTTGTCATATCACTTTATATAGAGATCTTAGTAAAATTTCTTTGTAAATATAGTATTATTCTTATATTTATTGTGGCCATTAATGGTATTGATAAGGTTCTGTTGATCCGCCATGAACACCCTCCTAGCTCCCTTTGCCTTCAAGTGATCAGTAGCTTAATTTGGATCAGCTAACAACGTATTAAGGCACAATTTATTAACTTATTAATACAACAAACCAAATTAAAGTACCTATTCTCAGATTAATTAAACTATGCATATCATTATGAGTTACTTTTTAATTGGAAACCAGAAAAAGATATGCATTAGTATTAGTCTATTAGAGAAAAAGGAGGTTACAAGAGTGCAAGGTGTCCCTGCTACGTCCACAATTTAATCTTACAATCTCCGATGTAATAACTCGTCATTCATCAATTCGTAAAATGGGTCTTGCTTACTTGTATGGGTCCCATCTGTCTATTTACGAGTTAACTAATGACGAGTTATCACGTCAAGGTTGTAAGAGAAAGTTATGGATCTAACATTATTACTCCCTCTAATATAAATAATAAAAAAAATTAAACAGCCACGCCCATTATTGAAGGGATTAAAGAAACTATGCAGATTTTAGCAATATAATAATTATTACGTGAATTTTGAAGAAAAAAATAATAGTCATAATACAACTCTCTTTTTATAAAATTTAGTTCAATAAACCCTCCCAACTAAAATAAATGGCAAACAGCAAAAAATATCTGAAAGGTTTAGAAAGAAAGCTCACTTGAGCTGGTATAGAGTAAAAGGGCAGTAGCTAAAAGAATGTAAAGAGAATAAACAAGACTTTTTGTCTGATTGCATTTTTATATTTGGGCTTAAGCCTATGTACAGTGTAAGGCTACAATCGAAGCTTAAGCCTGTGTATAGTGTCACGCTACAATCGAATGGAGCTGAGCCAAGTATTAAGAAACTCGAGTTCGATTTAGTTAGAATAGTTGAAACTCGAGCTCGATAGATACATGATCGACTCAAACTCGACTCAATTACAACCAAATCAAAATCGAACTCAAACTCAACTCAGTTGTAATCGAGTCAAAATCAAGTTCTCCATCGTACCTGTAGTAGCAGTGTAGCACACATTGGCTAAGTGGCCACAGAGTTGACAGGTAGGTTTGGAATTGTTTCTCCCCCTGCCGCTATTTCTACCTCTGAAGTTCTGATTTCTCCCCCCATTGAATTGTGTTTTTTTTTTTTTTTTTTTTTTTTTTTTTTTTTTTTGAAGGTTGATCAGTAGTCTGGGTAAAGTTGACTGACAGATTTTGGTTTTACATCAACAGTGTAGGTTGTCTTTGGTTGGTCTATCAGATTCTCGTGGCTAAGGAAAAGACCATAAACCTATGGGAGAGAGAGCGAATCAGATTATTGAGGACAATTTTCATATCTCAATCGTGTAAGTACAGATAGTAGCCACCTGTTAATTCAGCTTGTTTCTACATGATTCATGACTAAGATTTGATCCAATCCTTTTTTAACTTGTGGTCCTGGGCTAATTACTCCTTTTTCAAGCCTTGTTTTAGCTTTAGTGTCGAGCCCACCTTGAGTCAATTTCGTAGTCCCATCATGACAGCTTTCTTTATTTCTTCCAGGTTTTGAGACTAAATCCTATTTGTAGTCGTTTTTCTTTTTAAAGTATTAATTAATAATTAATCTAATTTATGTTCATACTAAACATGATAATACGCGTGATACCTATCATAAACCTCCAAGGTAATGGTAAAAAAGGTTTTACCCTTTCATCGAACTTTCTAAGTTTGAATAGACCACCTTCCACACTAACTTACTTTTCAAATTGGTAGCTTTTTATCTGTTTTATAGTGTTATGCCTGAGAAAATAAAGGGCTAACATGGGAAAGTCGCGTGAAGGGTGACCTGCTCCCGTCAGAGCAACACGTACACGTCGGGCCTGCCAAATGATATGGAGCTCACACGCGTCCATTTCCCTGCAATAAATCGTACGAAGTCAGCTTGGGAAGAGAGCAATGGGACATAAGGCTGGATTATATCCTGACAATCACACCAACCCATGGATTTAATGATGATTACACGCTTCAGTTTGATATAAAATGAAGAAGACCCCTTCATTAAGGGGATTCGGCCATTTTTACAAAGACTCTCTCTCTCCTGTAAACACATTTACTTTTCATAATTCCTCTGTAAGTCAGTCCGCTTTGCGACCTGACCCACACTAATAACAATACACATCAGTGGACGTAGGACTTGCTACCTTAGCATCCGAACCACTTTAAAAGCTTTCTTTGCATTTATTTCACTTCGTATATCCGTTATCACGTGTGTTAATCCACCAATCAGCAATACGCACGTGACAATTAATTGGTGCCAAAAACGAGCATCAACATATAGTAAAAAAACCAGATTTGTTCTAAGAAATATAGATTGAAAAATGAAAAGTACCGAGTACAATCTATCATCCAAAAATAATACTGAAAATTTATGGTTGAGTTTCATATGGAATAAATTTCAAAAACTCATAAGTTTATCATTAAATGTTTAAATTTTTTTATTGATTATATATTTGCTCATTGGGAAATTGGAACACAGTTAACTGGAACATGGGGGGTCTGATGTCGGAGGCTGGGAAAAGGGCGGCTAATGCGGTTGTGGAGGTGTTATTAACAGGAAAAAATGGACGCTGAAGCAGTGTTGGAGGTTGTGATAGACTGATAGTGACGTAGGCGATGTAGAGGAAGACGTGGTGATAGTGACTAATGGCATGAGTTAGGATAGAATTCTTGGAAAAAGGTTTTCTCCTAACTAGTTAGTATAATATTTTCAATATACTTGACAGATGTTAATGAATAATTGGTTAGAATAGATTTTCTCTGTATAAAAAAAGAAAAAAAGAACTCATATTTTGGTTTCTGTTTCACAAATCCACAATCACTCTTACTACCATTCAACAACATCAGCGGCCATGGACGACAAAGTAAAGCTTCACATTGCATTGTTCCCATGGTTAGCTTACGGTCACATTATGCCATTTTTTCAGGTGGCTAAGTTCTTAGGTGAAAAGGGTTATCATGTCTACTTCATCTCCACCCCAAACAACATTAATCGTCTCCCTCAGATCCCTAATAACTTATCTTCCCATCTAAACTTTGTTCAACTTCCTTTGCCTCACGTTCAAGGCTTACCACAAGGAGTTGAGTCCACCGCAGATTTACCCATTCAAAAAGTCCCTTATCTCAAACAAGCTCACGACTTGCTCCAGTTCCCTTTAATAAACTTCCTCAAATATTCACAAGTCACTTGGATCATTCAAGACTTTGCCTCCTACTGGTTACCCAGTGCCGCCGCTCAACTAGGTATCAAGACAGTTTTCTTCAGCATATTCAGCGCTACCACCTGCTGTTTTTTCGGCCCACCCTCAGATTTAATCGATGGTCACCGTCAGAAACCCGAGGACTTCACGGTAGTCCCCCAGTGGATAAACTTTGATTCTAATATCAAGTTCAAGCTCCACGAGGCGACGGGTCACCAGGAGTGCATGGACTCGGTGTCTGACTTTTACCGTCTTGGAACGGTGCTTAAAGATTGCGGAGCCCTGATTGTGAGGAGCTGCCCTGAGTTTGAGCCTGAAGCTTTTACTGTATACAGAAAACTTTTAGAAAAACCAGTACTTCCGGTCAGCTTATTACCACCATCACTGCAAGATTATACCGTGACGGATGGAAAATGGCAAGTGTTAAAAGACTGGCTTGACAATAAGAAGGAGAGATCTGTGGTTTATGTTGCACTGGGTACTGAGTTGACTCTGAGTCAAGAACTTATGCACGAGTTGGCCTATGGCTTGGAAAAATCTGGGTTGCCTTTTGTTTGGGTGGTTAACAAACGGCCACTTGTTGAAGGGAAGATGGGTTCGGATCAAGTTCCGCTCGGGTTTGAAGATCGGGTTTCGGGTCAGGGCTTGATATGGATGGATTGGGCACCTCAACTAAGGATCTTGGCTCACTCATCGGTTGGTGGTTTCTTGACTCACAGCGGTTGGAGTTCAGTTATTGAGGCGCTTGGATTGGGGCGGCCACTGATCATGCTTACAGGGGGTTCGGATACGGGGTTGGTCGCAAGGATGATGCATGGGCGGGTAGGGTTAGAAATTGATAGAGATGAGGGAGATGGGTCATTTACAAGTGAGTCGGTGGCTACGTCCATTGGGCGAGTTTTAATTGAGACAGAGGGCGAGCCACTGAGGGCAAATGCATGGGCCATGAGAGAGATTTTTGGGAACATGGAGTTACGTACCAAATACTTGGAAGAGGTGGCTGGGTTCATTGAAAACGATAATACTCCAAGCCTCACTGTTTGACCGGTTGGTGTTATTACACATGGATATGGAAATTCAAATTAGTTGTGGTTTGTGAAGATAAAAATCTAAATCTTCTGTAATGATTTTTATTTTTGTTTATTAAATCAGAAATTTGAATGTGATATAAACTCCAAGTCATCTTTTTGAAACTGCATAAAATTGTTAAGTGAAGCAAAGACAATAAAATGTGAATCCATTGACTCTCTTTCTCCATCTTCTCACTAACTGTGTTATATAATTTTTTTAGCATATGAGTTACAATGTGACTAAAGGTGTTTTCACAGTAAAAATCTCTTTTTCAGTAAAACATAAATTTAGATGAAAAAAAAAATATATTTTATATTTCATTAAAGGATTTTAATACTTTTATGAAAGATGCCTAAAAACATAAAAATATATACAATAACACTAAGGCCGAATGACATCTTCCCACCCAAAGCTTGTCCTAAAGACAATTTATTACTTGAAAAGTTTCACACCAACATTCATCCACTTTCCGCGAAGATTTTTTAATGATGAATTAAAAAGAAGGTTTTATGAAAGTTTATACATAAAAGCAGATTCACGGGTTTTACGGTTTTACACACGGCACATCTCGGTCACCCGAGTCTCATGGGAGCGTCCGAATTTCGTGGGATAGGGAGAATGAAATGTGAGAATAGGCATTTAATTAAATGCTAGCATTATAACAGCGATAAGTAATGACATTTGCAAATTGGGATCGCAATTTTTAAGAAATTGTATTGAACATTTTCCTTTTCCACCCATCTCTTGCAGTTTTCTTTTTATTGTTTTTAATAATTTTGTCATTATCAATCATATCTAGAGTAAATGACATGTTCCCACCCAAGGTTTGGCCAAAATTCAAGGTTACCACCCTTGGTTTCATAAATCCCATATTTCCACCCTTAAATGAACACCGTGAGTGATTGTTGAGTGCTATTACCCTATTGTCCTTGACAAAACCCACCCATGGATTCATAAATTCCGACGGCCATTTTGGTTGCTTCCTCGCCAGAAGATCCACTAAACCTAGCATGAATCACTCCCCCAACACCGTTCGAACTCCCCCAGCTGCTCTTTGACCAAAATTTGGCCCAATTGCGCTGGATTTGCACCGTCACTAGTGACCTCCTCTGCCTTGCGATCGCCGTTTTCTGACCAAATTGGCTTGACTCTGATGTCTTTGGAATGCCCCGACGCCACCAAACACATCCCCTCACGTCTCTCATCAAAATCCCTATCATCTCTGCCCCTCTACACTACCAAATCGTCGGCCACTGCTCAGTGGAATCGCGTGCTTCTTGCTGATTTCCAGCCAATTCTAGCGACGAAAACCTACCCCGACACCACCTTTTGATCCACCAACATCCTCTCTCTAAAACCCCTACCACCCCAAGCTTTGATTGCCACGAGGCCCTCACATAGCAACCAAAATCTGGCCACCGTGAGGGCCAAGAAGTAGCCATTTGGCTACTACTTCTTAGCCCTTGCGATTGCTAGATTTTGGATGTCGCGCGAGGGCCTCGTGGCGGCTGGATTTTGAGGCGACAAAGCCCTCATGCGACAGCCAAATTCTGGCCACCGAGAGGGCCAAGAAACTGCTTTTTGGCCCACGCAAAGGCCAAGTCTGGCCACCATGAGAGAAATGTTAGAGAGATGGTGCTTGTGAGAGAAATTCAAGATATGGAGGGTCATTTTGAAATTTATATTTCAGATTTATTATGGTGTAAATGACCATTTTACCCTTTGTCCGTTAAATTAAACGTTTTTCAGTTAATTTAAGAGTGAGAATATGGAATTTATGAAACCATGGGTCGTAACTTGGGTTTTCACTAAACCTTGGGTGAGAACATGTCGTTTACTCATTATATCTATGATCCATCTATAAGTAAATCGATGGGTAAACACAGCGGAAAAACGAAAATTTTTTCATCGATTACTCTAAAAAACCCAAGATCAGGGTCTGATATGTATATATTTTATATGCTTAAATTGAAAAGAACAAATATAACATTAATCCAAACAAGGATCAGAAATCATACGCACGTTTGGAGACTCCTTCAAATATCTCTGAATGCGATTTCGGTATCGATCAAAGAGTAGAATCGAACTCACATCATCCACATGAAGACAGTACAACAGAGACCAAAGATTGATTTTGCTAGAATCAATCTTTGACTTTAAGGATTCAATGTTTGGAAGAAAGAGTGAAGAAAATGAAGAGAGAAAATATTTCTACCAAAATCACTCACGGCCAAGAATGAAGAAATCTTTTAAAACCTAACTTTTGCTTCCTTGATATAATAAAGCAAAGTATCAATTCCACCCCCAAAGCTTAGCAACAACCCAAACTTAGGTGGAATCGCATATAGGTCTTTTTTTAATTATTTAGTTAAATATTAATATTAACTTCAATAATTAAACTCGTAATTTTGCTAAATTATTCCAATAATAAAATTGGACACGGGCTACAACCTCAGTAAAATTAATTACACAGTAAAATTACCAATATGCTCTTTCATCCAAAAGACGAATATTCCCTTCCATAGTTAACCATCCTTAAACTGTCTCCTCAGTGTGTGACCCGTAGGCTCCTCATCATACCAGTAGTGAGTAGTATCGCAATTGACATCAATCAATCGTCTCACTACACACAGACCAAGATTGGCCCTTCGCAAGACATCATGGCCACCCAATAGATTCGGATTTAGCGAAATAGCTACCTGTCAACGATATAGTTACCGTGCAATCAAATCCTTTCATCATCTATTATCTCATCGAGACTGGAGTATAGAAATAGTGTCAACCTATATTATCCTCGATATATTTGTATTCAGTTACTAGACCAATGACCGAAATAATAAATTAGATTGAGCAACAACTCAATCCCACTGTGATCACAGATTTAGTGTCATTGTCATTAACTGAATTGCGCTGTGAGATAACTTCTCTCGTACCTGAGAATAATGAATTCTTTGTCGATCCACCATAGTCTTGATACACTCATTGCTGCCACCAATCACTACCGTATTGATAGCTCTAAATAGAACTACGTTAGGCTAGTGTCAAACTACACCAATCGGTGCACAAGACGTTCTAGTGATCTCAAGTCTAAGAATCACATGCACCACCATTCGTTAGAGGATTTGTTCCAGAGACACTAGGGTTACCATCTATATAGAATCCTCTGGTTGGTCAGTCCATGAAACTTGCTTGCAGCAAGCACCCATATGTTACACCAGGTTGTCGACAAACAACATTGATAAGTGAGATCAGTCACTGTGTTTCGATAAGGTCGTTTAACACTATGATAGTCTTACTGTATTATCTATATCCTTAGTCAAAATAATACTGGAGCTACAGACATTTCTAGAATAACCACCATATGTGATCATATGGTTCTTACTATGAAGATTTAGAATATTTGATACTCTCATTATGGTTTTACTATCCTAAAGATATATACCATTACATATAACTATGATTTATATGATATAATAGATAATGCATTTTTATTGATAAATAAATATTATTACAAATGATCAATTCCACCATACAAAATACATTAAGTGGATAGGCTTTTAATAATGGGTGCCCGAGGACATATTTCGCTGGATTATTTATGTCAGCTATCCATATTTAGAAAAAAGTATTCTGGCCTGCTTGAAATAGGCTATATAAATAATTATTTGACAGGTTTTTGGCAGAGCATTTAAATGGAAAGGGCGTTAAATATTCTAATAGAGTTTGACCTTCCAAATTGACTTGGAAGCAGGATCATTACACTGTACTGAGTTATATAATTGTAACTTGAAGATTAATACTGAATCTATAAACATTTCTAAAATGGTCATTATATATGATTACAGGGTTTTTACTATCAAAATTTAGAATACTTGATATCCTTATTATAATTCTATCATCCTAAAGACATACCATTATATATAACTATGATTTATATGATATAGTAGATAATATATTTTTATTGATTAATAAATATTATTACAAAGAGTGAATTCCACAATAATTGATTGGATCTAGAGTACATATTCTAACATCATCCAAAGCCTGCAATTCGTCCAGCCCTAAGGAACTCTCAACCCTGCTGGAACAAAATACATTAAGCTTTTAATAATGGCTGCCCCAGGACATATTTCGCTGGATTATTTATGTCAGCAATCCATATTTAGAAAAAAGTATTCTGGCCCTGCTAGAAATAGCTATACAAATAATTATTTGACAGATTTTTGGCAGAGCATTTAAATGGAAAGGGAGTTAAATATTCTAATAGAGTTTGACCTTCCAAATTGACTTGGAAGCAGGATCATTAGAATCTACTGAGTTATATAATTGTAACTTGAAGATTAAATTTATCTTTATACTTTCTCCAGACCAAACAGAGCTTCTCTTCGTGCCTGCTGGCTGTTGTTCCCGTTAGTTGTTAGAACAAATGGAGAAAATTATTTCTATGATTTTGTTGGCAATGGTTGTATTTGTTTTGAATGATGGAGTATATGGTACAGCTAATGATAGAGAAACTCTTTCTGAGATTGATAGGAGGTTGAAGCTTCTCAACAAACCTGCAGTGAAGAGTATTAAGGTATGCCATATTCTACCATCTAAAGAACTTTCATAAAAAACTTGATATCTCTAACGCAATGAAATGTTTATTTAGAGTGAAGATGGAGATATAATTGACTGTGTTGACATCTATAAACAACCTGCTTTCGATCATCCAGCTTTGAGGAACCACACTCTTCAGGTTCTTTCTTCATTACTCTCTTCTCTTGTTCGGACCTCTTTGTGAAAAGCATAGATAGAAAAAGATAGCACTAATTAAACATACATAAGAATCTCAAATATGTTTCACTCGGTAAAAAAAAACCCCGGAACATAATCTTTTCTCATCTTAGTTCATGTAATGTGCAGTTGACACCGAGTATTGATCTACCAACTGAGAAGGTGGATAAAATAAATGAATCTGGTTGGCCAGTGGTAATTCAAACTTGGCAGAAGAATGGAACTTGTCCAAAGGGAACTGTTCCCATTCGCAGTATCCGAAAGCAAGATTTATTGAGAGCAGCTTCTCTTGAGCATTTTGGAAGAAAAACCCCAGAAATTTCCTATACAGCAAATCGAAAAGAAGCAACTAATAATAGCAAATTTATAAATATAAACAACACCAAACTCGACACTCGTGATCTATCTATGGTTAACCGTTCGGTGAGCATCCTTTAAGCTGTTGTAGCTTTTCTATGTCCTTAACATAACTTTGCCAGAAAGTAAACAATAATATTTTGTTGTCTCACTTCCCCTAATTTACTCGATCGCATTTCCTAAACCAGGCTGCAGTTCTAGTTACAGTTGGATACAACTATTTAGGAGCTCAAGGAGATATTAACGTTTGGAATCCTAATGTTGATTTGGAAGACGATTATACTACTGCTCAAATTTGGCTTAAAGGTGGCCCTGGTGACCGTCTCGAAAGTGTCGAGTCAGGATGGATGGTTAGTACATTATTCAATTCGTACTTGAGAAATCCGATTTTTACAATTTCCCTTACTTATCACACTGTTTTCAGGTAAATCCCAAGCTATACGGTGATAAACGCACACGATTTTTCACATACTGGACTGTAAGTGTCATTGCGGCTTTGAACGAAATTTCAGAAACATATGTAACTTATCTTTGCTTATGTAATTGTTTTCATCTATTCTTAGGCTGACGGTTACGAGACAACAGGTTGTTTCGACCTCACTTGCACTGGGTTTGTGCAAACAGACTCCGAAGTAGCCCTTGGTGCGAGCATTGATCCCATATCCAGTAGGGGTGGTCCGCAGTATCAAATCACTATTGGCATAACCCTGGTAATTTATCTTTGTGGTCAGTGTGATTAATTTGAATCTATTAGTAAATATAAACTTGATGTTAATTTTTTCATTTCAGGATCCGAACTTAGGTAATTGGTGGTTAAAGTACAACAATAAAGTTGTTGGGTATTGGCCAGCAAATCTGTTCAGTCTCTTAAAGCATAATGCAATTTTAGTGGAATGGGGAGGACAAGTGTTTAGCCCGAGTGTGAAGAAAACTCCGCACACAAAAACTGCTATGGGAAGTGGAGAAATGGCAAATGCTCTTTTGGGTAATGCATGCTTTATCAAGAATGTAAGAATTATAGACAATTCTCTTCAACTGAAGTACCCTGAATGGGTAGCCACTTGGGGTGATGAATATTACTGCTACAATGTATTTAATGACGTCAAAGACTATAGAGATGGACCTATATTTTTCTTTGGAGGGCAGCCTGGAAGTAATCTATACTGTCTTTGAGGGTACAAATTGCAGTGAAACAGAATGTAATCGGTTAGTATATTTCAGTGATTGTCACAGCTCTTCAGCTGCTGCGATAAATAAATGAAATTGATGCGTCATTCGAATAATTCTATCTTTTACTCTCTACATGTAAAATACTTTAACTGCAAAGAGTTGATAGAGAATAATGAAGATTGACGAATAAAGGGCAAACGGAAAACTGATTGAGAATAGAAATTGATCGACAATTGGGGTGGGATGAGAGAGAAAGTAAATAGTACAGTCAAAATCTAACTTCTTTTTAACAGTTAAAAAGAAAAATAAAAAAGATTTTAATTTAATTGTCTGAACACATGGCCATGTATTAGTGGGCAGTCTTACCACATTGCATGATAAGGTGGTAAGCTTATCCCATATAAGTTTTTCCAAGAACTCGGAAGAAAAATAATTACAGCCGAAACTGTTAATAGAATAGTGGTTTACGCCAAAATCTCCATGCTCAAAGCCTTAAAACTGTACAGGCTCGCATTTATGGTTTACAACCGGCACATCTCGGTCACCCGAGTCTCATGGGAGCGTCCGAATTTCGTGGGATAGGGAGAATGAAATGTGAGAATAGGCATTTAATTAAATGCTAGCATTAACAGCGATAAGTAATGACATTTGCAATTGGGATCGCATTTTTAAGAATTGTATTGAACATTTTCCTTTTCTCACATCTCTTGCAGTTTTCTTTCTATTGTTTTTAATAATTTTGTCATTATCAATTATATCTAGATTAAACGACATGTTCCCACCAAGGTTTGCCAAAATTGAAGGTTACCACCCTTGGTTTCATAAATCCCATATTTCCACCCTTAAATGAACACCGTGGTGGATGTTGAGTGCTATTACCCTATTGTCCTTGACAAAACCCACCCATGGATTCATAAATTCCAACACCATTTGGTTGCTTCCTCGCCAGAAGATCCACTAAACCTAGCATGAATCACTCCCCCAACATCGTTTGAACTCCCCCAGCTGCTCTTTGACCAAATTTGGCCAATTGCACTGGATTTGCACTGCCACTAGTGACCTCCTCTGCCTTGCGATCACCGTTTTCTGACCAAATTGGCCAACTCTGATGTCTTTGGAATGCCCCGACACCACCAAACACACCCCTCACGCTCTCATCGAAATCCCTATCATCTCTGCCCCTCTACACTACCAAATCGTCGGCTGCTGCTAGTGGAATCGGTGCTTCTTGCTGATTTCCAGCCAATTCTAGCGACAAATACCCACCTCGACACCACCTTTTGATCCACCAACATCCCCTCTCTAAAACCCCCACACCCCAAGCTTTGATTGCCACGAGGCCCTCACGTAGCAGCCAAAATCTGGCCACCGTGAGGCCAAGAAGTAGCCATTTGGCTACTGCTTCTTGGCCCTTGTGTTGGCTAGATTTTGGATGTCGCGCGAGGGCCTCAGGCGGCTGGTTTTGAGGCCACAAAGCCCTCATGCGACGGCCAAATTCTGGCCACGAGAGGGCCAAGAACACCATTGTGCGCTTTTTGGCCCACGCAAAGGCCAAGTCTGGGCCATGAAAGAAATGTTAGAGAGTGGTGCTTGTGAGAGAAATTCAAGATATGGAGGGTCATTTGAAATTGTTATATTCAGACTTATTATGGATAATGACCATTTTACCCTTATCCGTTAAATTAAACGTTTTTCAGTTAATTTAAGAGTGAGAATATGGAATTTATGAAACCAGGGTGGTAACTTGGGTTTTCGCTAAACCTTGGGTGAGAACATGTCGTTTACTCATTATATCTATGATCATCTATAAGTAAATCGATGGGTAAACACAACGGAAAAACGAAATTTTTTTTCATCGATTACTCTAAAAACCCAAGATCAGGGTCTGATATGTATTATTTTATATGCTTAAATTGAAAGAACAATATGACATTAATCCAAACAAGGATCAGAAATCACACGCACTTTGGAGAAACCTTCAAATATCTCTGAATGCGATTTCGCTATCGATCAAAGAGTAGAATCGAACTACATCGTCCACATGAAGACAGTACAACAGAGACCAAAATGATTTTGCTAGAATCAATCTTGGCTTTAAGGATTCAATGTTTGGAAGAAAGAGTGAAGAAAATGAAGAGAGAAAATATTTCTCTCAAAATCACTCACGGCCAAGAATGAAGTAATCTTTTAAACCTAACTTTTGCTTCCTTGATATAAAAAGCAAAATATCAACCCAAACTTAGGTGGAATCGCATATAAGTCTCTGTTTAATTATTTAGTTAAATATAATATTAACTTCAATAATTAAACTGTAATTTTGCTAAATTATTCCAATAATAAATTGGACACGGGCTATAACCTAAGTAAAATTAATTACACAGTAAAATTGACAATATGCTATTTCATCCAAAAGATGAATACCCTTCCATAGTTAACCATCCTTAAACTGTCTCCTTAGTGTGTGACCCGTAGGCTCCTCATCATACCAGTAGTGAGTAGTATCGCGATTGACATCAATCAATCGTCTCACTACACATAGACCAAGATTGACCTAGTAAGATATCATGCCGATAGATTCAAATTCAGCGAAATAGCTACCTGTCAAGATATGGTTACCGTGCAATCAAATCTTTTCATCATCTGTTATCTCATGAGACTGTGGTATAGAAATAGTGTCAACCTATTTATCCTTGATATATTTGTTTCAGTTACTAGACCAATGACCGAATAATAAATTAGATTCAGCAACAACTCAATCCCACTGTGATCACAGATTTAGTGTCATTGTCATTAACTGAATTGCACTGTGAGATAATTCTCTCGTACCTGGGAATGATGAATCATTGTCGATCCACCATAGTCTTGATACACTCTTGCTACAACCAATCACTACCGTATTGATAGCTCTAAATAGAACTACGTTAAGCTAGTATCAAACTATACCAATCGGTGCACAAGACGTTCGTGATCTCAAGTCTAAGGATCACATGCACTACCATTCGTTAGAGGATTTGTTCCACAGACACTGGGATTATCATCTATATGAAATCATTAAGTGGATAAGCTTTAATAATGAGTGCCCGAGGACATATTTGGCTGGATTATTTATGTCAGCTATTCATATTAGAAAAAAGTATTTGGCCCTGCTTGAAATAGGCTATATAAATAATTATTTGACAGGATTTTGGGCAGGCATTAAATGGAAAGGGAGTTAAATATTCTAATAGAGTTTGACCTTCCAAATTGACTTGGAAGCAGGATCATTACACTGTACTGAGTTATACAACTGTAACTTGAAGATTAATACTGGGCTGCAAATATTTCTAAAATGATCATCATATGTGTTATAGAATTTTCTATCAATATTTAGAATACTTGATACCCTCATTACAGTTCTATTATCTTAAAGAATATACCATTATATAACTATGATTTACATGATATAATAAATAAGTTTTTCTTATTAATAAATATTATTACAAAGAGTCAATTCACGATAATTAATTACCTACACCAACACCATCCAAGCCTGCAATTCGTCCAGCCCTAAGGAACCCTCAACCCTGGAACAAAATACATTAAGCTTTTAAATGGCTGCCCGAGGACATATTTCGCTGGATTATTTATGCAGCTATCCATATTTAGAAAAAAGTTCTGGCCCGCTTTGAAATAGCTATACAAATAATTATTTGACAGGTTTGGCAGAGCATTAAATGGAAAGGGAGTTAAATATTCTAATAGAGTTTGACCTTCCAAATTGACTTGGAAGCAGGATCATTAGACTCTACTGAGTTATAATAATGTAACTTGAAGATAAATACCGAGTACAATCTATCATCCAAAAATAAGACTGAAAATTGATGGTTGAGTTTCATATGGAATAAATTTCAAAAACTCATAAGTTTATCATTAAATGTTTAAATTTTTTTATTGATTATATATTTGCTCATTGGGAAATTGGAACACAGTTAACTGGAACATGGGGGGTCTGATGTCGGAGGCTGGGAAAAGGGCGGCTAATGCGGTTGTGGAGGTGTTATTAACAGGAAAAAATGGACGCTGAAGCAGTGTTGGAGGTTGTGATAGACTGATAGTGACGTAGGCGATGTAGAGGAAGACGTGGTGATAGTGACTAATGGCATGAGTTAGGATAGAATTCTTGGAAAAAGGTTTTCTCCTAACTAGTTAGTATAATATTTTCAATATACTTGACAGATGTTAATGAATAATTGGTTAGAATAGATTTTCTCTGTATAAAAAAAGAAAAAAAAAACTCATATTTTGGTTTCTGTTTCACAAATCCCAATCACTCTTACTACCATTCAACAACATCAGCGGCCATGGACGACAAAGTAAAGCTTCACATTGCATTGTTCCCATGGTTAGCTTACGGTCACATTATGCCATTTTTTCAGGTGGCTAAGTTCTTAGGTGAAAAGGGTTATCATGTCTACTTCATCTCCACCCCAAACAACATTAATCGTCTCCCTCAGATCCCTAATAACTTATCTTCCCATCTAAACTTTGTTCAACTTCCTTTGCCTCACGTTCAAGGCTTACCACAAGGAGTTGAGTCCACCGCAGATTTACCCATTCAAAAAGTCCCTTATCTCAAACAAGCTCACGACTTGCTCCAGTTCCCTTTAATAAACTTCCTCAAATATTCACAAGTCACTTGGATCATTCAAGACTTTGCCTCCTACTGGTTACCCAGTGCCGCCGCTCAACTAGGTATCAAGACAGTTTTCTTCAGCATATTCAGCGCTACCACCTGCTGTTTTTTCGGCCCACCCTCAGATTTAATCGATGGTCACCGTCAGAAACCCGAGGACTTCACGGTAGTCCCCCAGTGGATAAACTTTGATTCTAATATCAAGTTCAAGCTCCACGAGGCGACGGGTCACCAGGAGTGCATGGACTCGGTGTCTGACTTTTACCGTCTTGGAACGGTGCTTAAAGATTGCGGAGCCCTGATTGTGAGGAGCTGCCCTGAGTTTGAGCCTGAAGCTTTTACTGTATACAGAAAACTTTTAGAAAAACCAGTACTTCCGGTCAGCTTATTACCACCATCACTGCAAGCTTATACCGTGACGGATGGAAAATGGCAAGTGTTAAAAGACTGGCTTGACAATAAGGAGGAGAGATCTGTGGTTTATGTTGCACTCGGTACTGAGTTGACTCTGAGTCAAGAACTTATGCACGAGTTGGCTTATGGCTTAGAAAAATCTGGGTTGCCTTTTATTTGGGTGGTTAAAAAACGGCCACTTGTTGAAGGGAAGATGGGTTCGGATCAAGTTCCGCTCGGGTTTGAAGGTCGGGTTTCGGGTCAGGGCTTGATATGGATGGATTGGGCACCTCAACTAAGGATCTTGGCTCACTCATCGGTTGGTGGTTTCTTGACTCACAGCGGTTGGAGTTCAGTTATTGAGGCGCTTGGATTGGGGCGGCCACTGATCATGCTTACAGGGGGTTCGGATACGGGGTTGGTCGCAAGGATGATGCATGGGCGGGTAGGGTTAGAAATTGATAGAGATGAGGGAGATGGGTCATTTACAAGTGAGTCGGTGGCTACGTCCATTGGGCGAGTTTTAATTGAGACAGAGGGCGAGCCACTGAGGGCAAATGCATGGGCCATGAGAGAGATTTTTGGGAACATGGAGTTACGTACCAAATACTTGGAAGAGGTGGCTGGGTTCATTGAAAACGATAATACTCCAAGCCTCACTGTTTGACCGGTTGGTGTTATTACACATGGATATGGAAATTCAAATTAGTTGTGGTTTGTGAAGATAAAAATCTAAATCTTCTGTAATGATTTTTATTTTTGTTTATTAAATCAGAAATTTGAATGTGATATAAACTCCAAGTCATCTTTTTGAAACTGCATAAAATTGTTAAGTGAAGCAAAGACAATAAAATGTGAATCCATTGAC
Organism: Pistacia vera; assembly: GCF_008641045.1. Classification (NCBI taxonomy): domain Eukaryota; kingdom Viridiplantae; phylum Streptophyta; class Magnoliopsida; order Sapindales; family Anacardiaceae; genus Pistacia; species Pistacia vera. The sequence goes on from NW_022196543.1 coordinate 179,888, forward strand.
TCTCTTTCTCCATCTTCTCACTAACTGTGTTATATAATTTTTTTAGCATATGAGTTACAATGTGACTAAAGGTGTTTTCACAGTAAAAATCTCTTTTTCAGTAAAACATAAATTTAGATGAAAAAAAAAATATATTTTATATTTCATTAAAGGATTTTGATACTTTTATGAAAGATGCCTAAAAACATAAAAATATATACAATAACACTAAGGCCGAATGACATCTTCCCACCCAAAGCTTGTCCTAAAGACAATTTATTACTTGAAAAGTTTCACACCAACATTCATCCACTTTCCGCGAAGATTTTTTAATGATGAATTAAAAAGAAGGTTTTATGAAAGTTTATACATAAAAGCATATTCACGGGTTTTATGGTTTTACACACGGCACATCTCGGTCACCCGAGTCTCATGGGAGCGTCCGAATTTCGTGGGATAGGGAGAATGAAATGTGAGAATAGGCATTTAATTAAATGCTAGCATTATAACAGCGATAAGTAATGACATTTGCAAATTGGGATCGCAATTTTTAAGAAATTGTATTGAACATTTTCCTTTTCTACACTCTCTTGCAGTTTTCTTTCTATTGTTTTTAATAATTTTGTCATTATCAATTATATCTAGATTAAACGACATGTTCCCACCCAAGGTTTAGCCAAAATTGAAGGTTACCACCCTTGGTTTCATAAATCCCATATTTCCACCCTTAAATGAACACCGTGGGTGAATGTTGAGTGCTATTACCCTATTGTCCTTGACAAAACCCACCCATGGATTCATAAATTCCAACAACCATTTTGGTTGCTTCCTCGCCAGAAGATCCACTAAACCTAGCATGAATCACTCCCCCAACATCGTTTGAACTCCCCCAGCTGCTCTTTGACCAAAATTTGGCCCAATTGCACTGGATTTGCACTGCCACTAGTGACCTCCTCTGCCTTGCGATCACCGTTTTCTGACCAAATTGGCCTAACTCTGATGTCTTTGGAATGCCCCGACACCACCAAACACATCCCCTCACGTCTCTCATCGAAATCCCTATCATCTCTGCCCCTCTACACTACCAAATCGTCGGCTGCTGCTTAGTGGAATCGCGTGCTTCTTGCTGATTTCCAGCCAATTCTAGCGACAAATACCCACCTCGACACCACCTTTTGATCCACCAACATCCCCTCTCTAAAACCCCCACCACCCCAAGCTTTGATTGCCACGAGGCCCTCACGTAGCAGCCAAAATCTGGCCACCGTGAGGACCAAGAAGTAGCCATTTGGCTACTGCTTCTTGGCCCTTGTGGTGGCTAGATTTTGGATGTCGCGCGAGGGCCTCATGGCGGCTGGATTTTGAGGCCACAAAGCCCTCATGCGACGGCCAAATTCTGGCCACCGAGAGGGCCAAGAAACAGCCATTTGGCTGCTGCTTTTTGGCCCACGCAAAGGCCAAGTCTGGCCGCCATGAAAGAAATGTTAGAGAGATGGTGCTTGTGAGAGAAATTCAAGATATGGAGGGTCATTTTGAAATTTGTATTTCAGACTTATTATGGTATAAATGACCATTTTACCCTTTATCCGTTAAATTAAACGTTTTTCAGTTAATTTAAGAGTGAGAATATGGAATTTATGAAACCATGGGTGGTAACTTGGGTTTTCGCTAAACCTTGGGTGAGAACATGTCGTTTACTCATTATATCTATGATCCATCTATAAGTAAATCGATGGGTAAACACAACGGAAAAACGAAATTTTTTTTCATCGATTACTCTAAAAAACCCAAGATCAGGGTCTGATATGTATATATTTTATATGCTTAAATTGAAAAGAACAAATATGACATTAATCCAAACAAGGATCAGAAATCACACGCACATTTGGAGAAACCTTCAAATATCTCTGAATGCGATTTCGCTATCGATCAAAGAGTAGAATCGAACTCACATCGTCCACATGAAGACAGTACAACAGAGACCAAAAATTGATTTTGCTAGAATCAATCTTTGGCTTTAAGGATTCAATGTTTGGAAGAAAGAGTGAAGAAAATGAAGAGAGAAAATATTTCTCTCAAAATCACTCACGGCCAAGAATGAAGTAATCTTTTAAAACCTAACTTTTGCTTCCTTGATATAAAAAGCAAAATATCAACCCAAACTTAGGTGGAATCGCATATAAGTCTCTGTTTAATTATTTAGTTAAATATTAATATTAACTTCAATAATTAAACTTGTAATTTTGCTAAATTATTCCAATAATAAAATTGGACACGGGCTATAACCTAAGTAAAATTAATTACACAGTAAAATTGACAATATGCTATTTCATCCAAAAGATGAATATACCCTTCCATAGTTAACCATCCTTAAACTGTCTCCTTAGTGTGTGACCCGTAGGCTCCTCATCATACCAGTAGTGAGTAGTATCGCGATTGACATCAATCAATCGTCTCACTACACATAGACCAAGATTGACCCCTAGTAAGATATCATGACCACCCGATAGATTCAAATTCAGCGAAATAGCTACCTGTCAAAGATATGGTTACCGTGCAATCAAATCTTTTCATCATCTGTTATCTCATTGAGACTGTGGTATAGAAATAGTGTCAACCTATATTATCCTTGATATATTTGTATTCAGTTACTAGACCAATGACCGGAATAATAAATTAGATTCAGCAACAACTCAATCCCACTGTGATCACAGATTTAGTGTCATTGTCATTAACTGAATTGCACTGTGAGATAAATTCTCTCGTACCTGGGAATGATGAATCATTTGTCGATCCACCATAGTCTTGATACACTCCTTGCTACAACCAATCACTACCGTATTGATAGCTCTAAATAGAACTACGTTAAGCTAGTATCAAACTATACCAATCGGTGCACAAGACGTTCTGGTGATCTCAAGTCTAAGGATCACATGCACTACCATTCGTTAGAGGATTTGTTCCACAGACACTGGGATTATCATCTATATGAAATACATTAAGTGGATAAGCTTTTAATAATGAGTGCCCGAGGACATATTTGGCTGGATTATTTATGTCAGCTATTCATATTTAGAAAAAAAGTATTCTGGCCCTGCTTGAAATAGGCTATATAAATAATTATTTGACAGGATTTTGGCAGAGCATTTAAATGGAAAGGGAGTTAAATATTCTAATAGAGTTTGACCTTCCAAATTGACTTGGAAGCAGGATCATTACACTGTACTGAGTTATACAACTGTAACTTGAAGATTAATACTGGGCTGCAAATATTTCTAAAATGATCATCATATGTGATTATAGAATTTTCATTATCAATATTTAGAATACTTGATACCCTCATTACAGTTCTATTATCTTAAAGACATATACCATTATATAACTATGATTTACATGATATAATAAATAAGTTTTTCTTTATTAATAAATATTATTACAAAGAGTCAATTCCACGATAATTAATTACCTACACCAACACCATCCAAAGCCTGCAATTCGTCCAGCCCTAAGGAACCCTCAACCCTGCTGGAACAAAATACATTAAGCTTTTAATAATGGCTGCCCGAGGACATATTTCGCTGGATTATTTATGTCAGCTATCCATATTTAGAAAAAAGTATTCTGGCCCTGCTTGAAATAGCTATACAAATAATTATTTGACAGGTTTTTGGCAGAGCATTTAAATGGAAAGGGAGTTAAATATTCTAATAGAGTTTGACCTTCCAAATTGACTTGGAAGCAGGATCATTAGACTCTACTGAGTTATATAATTGTAACTTGAAGATTAAATTTATCTTTATACTTTCTCCAGACCAAACAGAGCTTCTCTTTGTGGTGCTGGCTGTTTTTCCCGTTAGTTGTTAGAACAAATGGAGAAAATTATTTCTATGATTTTGTTGGCAATGGTTGTATTTGTTTTGAATGATGGAGTATATGGTACAGCCAATGATAGAGAAACTCTTTCTGAGATTGATAGGAGGTTGAAGCTTCTCAACAAACCTGCAGTGAAGAGTATTAAGGTATGCCATATTCTACCATCTAAAGAACTTTCATAAAAAACTTGATATCTCTAACGCAATGAAATGTTTATTTAGAGTGAAGATGGAGATATAATTGACTGTGTTGACATCTATAAACAACCTGCTTTCGATCATCCAGCTTTGAGGAACCACACTCTTCAGGTTCTTTCTTCATTACTCTCTTCTCTTGTTCGGACCTCTTTGTGAAAAGCATAGATAGAAAAAGATAGCACTAATTAAACATACATAAGAATCTCAAATATGTTTCACTCGGTAAAAAAAAACCCCGGAACATAATCTTTTCTCATCTTAGTTCATGTAATGTGCAGTTGACACCGAGTATTGATCTACCAACTGAGAAGGTGGATAAAATAAATGAATCTGGTTGGCCAGTGGTAATTCAAACTTGGCAGAAGAATGGAACTTGTCCAAAGGGAACTGTTCCCATTCGCAGTATCCGAAAGCAAGATTTATTGAGAGCAGCTTCTCTTGAGCATTTTGGAAGAAAAACCCCAGAAATTTCCTATACAGCAAATCGAAAAGAAGCAACTAATAATAGCAAATTTATAAATATAAACAACACCAAACTCGACACTCGTGATCTATCTATGGTTAACCGTTCGGTGAGCATCCTTTAAGCTGTTGTAGCTTTTCTATGTCCTTAACATAACTTTGCCAGAAAGTAAACAATAATATTTTGTTGTCTCACTTCCCCTAATTTACTCGATCGCATTTCCTAAACCAGGCTGCAGTTCTAGTTACAGTTGGATACAACTATTTAGGAGCTCAAGGAGATATTAACGTTTGGAATCCTAATGTTGATTTGGAAGACGATTATACTACTGCTCAAATTTGGCTTAAAGGTGGCCCTGGTGACCGTCTCGAAAGTGTCGAGTCAGGATGGATGGTTAGTACATTATTCAATTCGTACTTGAGAAATCCGATTTTTACAATTTCCCTTACTTATCACACTGTTTTCAGGTAAATCCCAAGCTATACGGTGATAAACGCACACGATTTTTCACATACTGGACTGTAAGTGTCATTGCGGCTTTGAACGAAATTTCAGAAACATATGTAACTTATCTTTGCTTATGCAATTGTTTTCATCTATCCTTAGGCTGACGGTTATGACACAACTGGTTGCTTCGACCTCACTTGCACTGGGTTTGTGCAAACAGACTCCGAAGTAGCCCTTGGTGCGAGCATTGATCCTATATCCAGTAAGGGCGGTCCGCAGTATCAAATCACTATTGGCATAACCCTGGTAATTTATCTTTGTGGTCAGTTTGATTAATTTGAATCTATTAGTAAATATAAACTTGATGTTAATTTTTTCATTTCAGGATCCGAACTTAGGTAATTGGTGGTTAAAGTACAACAATAAAGTTGTTGGGTATTGGCCAGCAAATCTGTTCAGTCTCTTAAAGCATAATGCAATTTTAGTGGAATGGGGAGGACAAGTGTTTAGCCCGAGTGTGAAGAAAACTCCGCACACAAAAACTGCTATGGGAAGTGGAGAAATGGCAAATGCTCTTTTGGGTAATGCATGCTTTATCAAGAATGTAAGAATTATAGACAATTCTCTTCAACTGAAGTACCCTGAATGGGTAGCCACTTGGGGTGATGAATATTACTGCTACAATGTATTTAATGACGTCAAAGACTATAGAGATGGACCTATATTTTTCTTTGGAGGGCAGCCTGGAAGTAATCTATACTGTCTTTGAGGGTACAAATTGCAGCGAAACAGAATGCAATCGGTTAGTATATTTCAGTGATTGTCACAGCTCTTCAGCTGCTGCGATAAATAAATGAAATTGATGCGTCATTCGAATAATTCTATCTTTTACTCTCTACGTGTAAAATACTTTAACTGCAAAGAGTTGATAGAGAATAATGAAGATTGACAAATAAAGGGCAAACGGAAAACTGATTGAGAATAGAAATTGATCGGCAACTGGGGTGGGATGAGAGAGAAAGTAAATAGTACAGTCAAAATCTAACTTCTTTTTAACAGTTAAAAAGAAAAATAAAAAAGATTTTAATTTAATTGTCTGAACACATGGCCATGTATTAGTGGGCAGTCTTACCACATAGCATGATAAGGTAGTAAGCTTATCCCATATAAGTTTTTCCAAGAACTCGGAAGAAAAATAATTACAGCCGAAACTGTTAATAGAATAGTGGTTTACGCCAAAATCTCCATGCTCAAAGCCTTAAAACTGTACAGGCTCCGAGTACATCTAGGAGTTAACAAGAGGCATAATTGAGTTACACAGATAAGAAACCGTACACGAAGGTGAAGGGTGTTGGAAAACTGCAGAGTTGACCTGATGATCAAGAATGTTTACTCTTTTTTATTAGTTCTTGAATTCAACCTTTGAGGTCATTTATCATAATAATATTATGGTTTATCTAATCCTTTGGGTTTATAGAATGTTCAATAAACTCTGAAGATTAGTTAAGGTATGTTTAAGCTATCTCAGAGTACTCCGATTACAAAAAAAAAAGTACTGGATAACTGTATGTTCGATTTCGAGGTCTGATGACTTTGATTCACAGTTATTGAGCAAATTATATTAATATTAGGTTTTTCACTTACAAAATGTGTTGAGTTAGCCACAACATGTCATCACCAAGAAGTCTTTTTTCATAAAGTTTTAAATAGATATGATTTTTTTTTTTTTTTGGGTGACTTAGGATGTTCAGGTCAATTTATGGGCACCTGTACTAATTCTCTGTGGCCTTAAAATTGACAACTGAATAAATTCAGTAAGTGGTCACCCTTATTAACAACCTATGTGGAATTGTGGATCGAACTCATAACCTCTTGAATAATACATCCAAGAGTCTTGGTTGACCGTTGAGCTACCAGTGATGGTTTTTATATAGATATGTTTCCATACTTCTAAAAATTTTCAAATTTATATTTTATACAAGGTGAGCTTTCAAATTTGAATATACAAAAAATATAATCCAAGATTTCAAATTCGATCATATTTTAAAAACCATTTAAGAATTCGAAAAGACCCATATCACAGAAATAGCCATTTGTAAAAACAAGGACACTTCACATATCAGAAATTATCGATCATCATATTACATTAACTCTGTTTCCATTTTATTTTACATAATACTGCCCCAACCCAAAGCCACCATTTAGCCAATTGCATATGATGCGGATACAGTCATGCAACATCAAATGGCATTAATATTCTTTAAAGAACAAACACTAATGAACTAAATACAACAGAAAAGATATTTTAGAAGTATTCTTTTTTTTTTTTTAAAAGGTTTAATTTCTAATGACTAAACTATTTGCACCCATCATCTTTTTTCTTTTGTTTTGACTAATGAATTAATCTTTTACTAAACAAATACGATGTTGCTTGTATTACTGAATTAATTTTTTAATCATTTTTATTGCTTGAAAAGATAATCACAATTTCAAATTATAATTTGCCTTTTAATAATCAGAAGATTGGGCCTTCACTGCGGAGCCCAAAGGCCGAAACTAGTACAGGTCAATGCCACCATTTTTTGGTCAACTCCGTGGTCCCTGCAACTTCCGAGCCACAATAACTCTCAATCAGAAGTCAACAAGTTTAATTGAAACCACCAAAATGAGCCTCTCCATTGATGGTGTTGGAGGTGCTTCGGCAGAGATGAAGTCAGTGGCGGTTGCCGTGAACGTTGGAGAAGGAAGTGGAGGAGGCAATGGAAGTCGACGTGCCGTGCGGTGGGCCGTGGAGAATCTCATGAACAAAGCTGATCGTTTTATCTTAGTCCACGTTATGCCCCCCATCACTTCGATTCCAACTCCGTGTAATTATCTAGAACATGCAATATTTTAATGAGCTTTTGGTTTGGACGTTGAATTGAATTTGTTTTGTGGTGCTGTTAAATCAATCTGTGTGATCACACTAGAGTAAATTCTTTTAAAGTAATGAAACTCAATATAGAGTTGAAACTGATGATTTTGTTTGATTTCTGAGATTTCTTAAGAGATTCTTAAGAGAAGAAAGAAGCGTCATATTACAATACTTATACTTTGCCCGTTTTATATATAAAAATATTATCAATTTGTTACAATATCAGACGTATAATATTGAATTCAAGAGTTGTAAAGCTTTTTAGCTATAACATTAAACCTCCGAATTGTATGTTACATGTTTCAAGTGTAACATTAAACCTCTAAATTTTGTAAAGTTTTGTAGCCATATCCAAGAAAATTAATGCCAAAGCTTAAGCAAAACCCTTCACTAGAAATTGTTTATTTAAGTAAAAGCTGTTTCCAAGGCTGGTAAATTGATTGTGGATACATATTCTACAGCAGGAGAATGTATACCGGTAGCTGAGCTGGATGAGAATGTGGTGAAAGTGTATGTGCAGGATGTCAAATTAAAGACGGAGGAAATCTTTATTCCATATAAAAAACTATGCAAGACAAGGAAGGTAAGTTTGAGCTTCTTTGGTGCTTTAACCTAGGTTGATTTCTACTGAATTCTGAGTGTGAGAATTTGAATTTGTGCTGAATCTTTTGCAGGTAGAAACGTTGGTCTTGGAGGATGATAATCCGGCGTCTGCACTTCTAAGATATGTATCTGCGGCTAGGATTAATAACTTAGTTTTAGGTTCTTGCTATACAAATTGTATAGTGAGGTAAGTTTTCATCTTTTTAGTTCTTTATCATTTGCCATTCAATGTCCTGTCCTAATGATAATTGATGATATTTATTATAATGTAAGGATTGCTGAATTATTCAACATCACTATCTTCAAATCAGTATATATTAATTGTGAAATCTTGTCCACACACTTTTGAAGTCGATCAAAATTGCTTCAGAGGGGTGTGTGCAAGACAGCGGGAGTTTGAATCAATGGAATATCATATGCTTGTATGTGGTGCTGTCCCTGTGGATGTTTTTTTACTATGAACTTCGTGTTGTTGATTATTTTGTGGCCAGTATCTTATTAATCATCTCTCTCTCTCTCTCTCTCTCTCTCTCTCCATCTTCCTTTGATTTCTTCATCTTTCTTTCTTATTTTCTTATTTTGGTGTAATTGAAATAAAGCATTTTTTCTCTTTTGCACATGTCTGCTAAGTTTCTGTCACTTTTCTTTAGGAAACTGAAGGGACCTGGGGTACCAACAACTGTCCTGAAATCTTCTCCCAGTACCTGCGATATTTATGTTGTATCAAAGCGTCGAGTCATCACAGATTCAGCTAATTCCACATCAACTAGTGGTATGTTGAAACTGCTTTCTTTTAAGTTAATGTGTTGTCATGCCCTTGATTGTCTCTTTTTGAATCTTACAGAGACCAGCACACGCCTCCAAGCACTTACTCAAAGGGATTATGGAGAGGGCTACAATGGCATTAATGAACAATTATCAGGACTAAGTGCTTCCTCTGTGGATACAAAAGTTCATAAAAACTTTGGAGCATCATCAGAGAATTATCCAAGTTCTTATGCATTCTCAAATATTAGTTCTCCAGTAAATGCTAGTGTAAATATGAACTTTAATTGTCAAAACTTGGGAGATAACTTTGAAACTACTCTCGTTAAGCAATGCAATTCCATGGCTTCTTCAATACCTGAGCAGGTGAAATTTTGAAGTATTTTGTTGTGTTACTTGCATGTTATTTCCTTGTAACTTTGCAGAAATGTTTCCTTTTTCAAGGTGATGGCGATTTTAATTTGCTAGCACTTTTTGCAGTCAGCTGTGCATGCTGAAATTGAAAAGCTGCGGCTAGAATTACAAACTACTGTTGCCATGTATGAAAGAGCTTGTGAAGAGGTGGTCCATGCCCAAAACAAGGTGGGAGACTTTCAGAAATTAAAGGAATGGAAATCAACACTTAGATTCAATTGGAGTTTAATTAGGTTTCTGAAGATTTTAGTACAAAAGAAAGTACTTATAGCTTTCATTTTGCATATATTATGGCACAATTTCACATATTCATATAAATGCATGAACGTGAGCTTTGAGAAACAATTTCTAATTCAGTGAGGTCCAAGAAACGCATCACTCTATCTCCCATACCATGGAACATTTATCATTGGTGCTTAAGTTTGCAGGTTCAGTTACTTTCTTCTGGGTGCGTTGAAGAGGCAAGAAAAGTGAATGCTGCCTTGGAAAGGAAAGAAACTTTGTCAAAAATTGCTGCTGAAGAGAAAGCAAAGCATTTGCAAGTCTTGAAGGAGGTTGAGGAAGCAAAAAAATTGCTTGATAAAGAGGCTTATGAAAGGCAAATAGCTGAAGTGAAAGCCCAGAAGGAATCCTCAGAGAAACAAAAAATTGTTGATGCACTCTTATATAATGACAGGAGGTACAGAAGGTATACTAAGGATGAAATTGAGGTAGCAACAGATTTCTTCTCTGAAAATAATGTTATTGGTGAAGGAGGTTATGGGAAAGTTTATAAATGCAATATTGATCACACTCCTGTAGCTGTTAAGGTTCTTTGGCCTGATGCTGTTAAGAAGAAAGATGAGTTTCTAAAGGAGGTAATTTTAGCTCAAAATTGTTTTTTCAATAATCATAAAGTGAGAAGGCCTACTTAATCTATTATGCCTATCACCATACTATTGATAATTTGTCTAGAGAAGTAGAGATGGAGTATGCACCATACACAATTATATAAGAAACTATAGACTTTATATTAGTAATGAAAATGAGAAGTTACAAAAGTAGATTAGTAGACCATCAGGAGAACTAAAATTCTATGCACAATATTCACCCTGCAATTTGTTTGTGGTTCGATTTGGATTTGTCAAATTCACTGGTTAATAAAACTTTTACTGACATTTTTGCAAAATGTTCCACACTGTTATAAATATCCTAAAACTAATCCGTTGGCAAGAAAGGGATCCCTCTTTGTTGATTCCTTTACTAGGACCATATTCCTGACATCGTCTCCATTGGGGCAAATGATTCTTAAAAATTTTAAATTATCGTCCCTAAATTTTTTATAGTTTTTACTTTTTCTGGTTTTTTTCTTTTCGTGGTTCTTTTGCATATATTCAAGTCTGTTGCTACAATTATGATATAAAATTTCGTTTCTATATATGTCCAGCAATTTTTCAGATACTCCTGAATTTTCCTAGGTGCTATTTCGAAATTTAGAAAATCATAGTTGGTGATAAAATTACTGTTCCCTATTTTTGCAGGTTGAAGTGTTAAGCCAGATACGACATCCACACATGGTTCTGCTGCTGGGAGCATGTCCTGAGATCAGTTGCTTGGTCTATGAATACTTGGAAAATGGAAGCCTGGATGAATATATTTTGCACCAGAATGGAAAGCCCTCACTTCCTTGGTTTGTTCGGTTCCGCTTAGTTTTTGAAGTAGCTTGTGGGCTAGCATTCTTACACAACTCAAAGCCAGAACCTATTGTCCATCGAGATCTGAAACCGGGTAATATCTTGTTAGATGGAAATTATGTGAGCAAAATTGGGGACGTTGGGCTAGCCAAACTCATGTATGACATTGTGCCTGATAACATCACAGAGTACAGAGACTCTATTATTGCTGGTACTCTTCACTACATGGATCCAGAGTATCAGAGAACTGGCACCCTTCGACCAAAATCAGACCTGTATGCTTTTGGAGTGATTGTGCTCCAGTTGTTGACAGCTCAGTCTCCAAATGGACTCATATCGAAAGTTGAAAATGCCATCAAGAGCAGCACCTTTGCAAACATATTAGATAAGTCGGTTACAGATTGGCCAGTTGCTGAAGCAGAGGAATTGGCTCAAATTGCGTTGAAGTGTTCAAAGCTTAGATGTAGAGACAGACCAGATCTTGATACTGAAATTATGCCAGTTCTTAAGAGACTCAAAGATTTTGCAGATACTCATGTAAAGTTGAATAGAGATAATATTTATGCACCAAACCACTTCTTTTGTCCGATCCTTCAGGTGAAACGTAACACTGAATTAGAGAAACATATGATTTACAAATCTGATTCTCTTTAGCCTACATCTTATATACAGTTTTTTTTGTGCTTCATCTTGTGAATAATGCAGGAAGTAATGGAAGATCCATACATTGCAGCTGATGGTTTTACATATGAGCACAGAGCAATCAAGGCATGGCTTGAAAGACATAATGTATCACCAGTAACAAAGCTTAGGCTCCAGCATTCAATGGTCATTCCAAATTACACATTACGTTCTGCCATACAGGAGTGGAAGTCACCTGTGACATATTCAGGTGCTATCTCTGCAAAAGATTGTTGAAGTGCCTCACTTTAGGAGAGCTTGGCATTGCCCGAATCCTCTTTCAATGCCATTGTGATGAAGGAAAATTAACAGATGCAGCTGGCGTATGGTGTAAAGTAATCAACTAAAGTAGTATGGGGGTGAGAGTTCAAGTGCCTTTGACATGATTCATGAGTGAAATGATTCATGAGAAGTAATTTGCTTTATTATGTTTTACGCATTTGGAAGAGCATAAATCCTGGTAATACGAATGTACAGCATAGATGTCTCGTTAGAAACAGGTTATGGTATACGCATTGTTGATCAAATTGTTATTATATTGGGAGGTGTTTCCAAAAGGGCATAATTTCATTTTACACGTTAATTTGCCAATATGAAGATGAATTCCAAAAAATGTGGATGGCAATGCAAAAATTGGGTTATGAATTTGAGTTATGCGCCACCAGGCCTACAAAAAAATTGATCCCTTTTTATCGTTTCCCAGAATTATTTGAAGTCTCAGACACTAAATTATTAAACCGAAATAAGATTCTGATCACCGATATGGGCTCAACATAATTGTATCAACACAATTCATTTGATCAATCACATCCTTGCATTTTTATATAAAGCTACAGCATAAAAGGCAAGATCCAGCTTGATACTAGTAATTATCTATACATACAGTGCCAAAAATATTTATACATTTTACTAGTTTATGCTATAAGGTGCTGAAAGGTATCAGTTATCCACTTGTGTAAATTCTAAAGCATTTGCATCTGGATCTCGTGTGAAGATCGCTGGCCGCCCAGATTTGCTAAGTGTGTAGGGAATACCTACAGAAGAGAACGGCTGAAAAAGTTATCTATGTTCACTACCTGCCAAAAAAAAAAAAAATTACACATATGGATGGATATCTTGAGAATAATCTACCTGCTTTATCAAGAATTGTTTTGAGTTTAGACACATCCCGAATTGCAATACAAGTATGACGATCTCGACCTCCATGTTCAGGTCGTCCAGTTAAGGGGTCTGGATTTGGAAGCTCCATCAAATGAATCATTTCAGAACCCACCCACAACCAAGCACCCCTGTAGGGAAGCTTATCATCTGGCCTTGCCTCATTGGTTTCAAGACCTAATTTTATGAATTGAAAAGAAAACTTTATTTCCTTTTCTCCTCTGTTCATACATAACTATTGTAACTGAAATAGAAACGCACCTAGAATATTCTGATAAAACTCAAGTGACCTTTCAAGGTTTTCACACAGAATTCCAACATGATGCACGCTTACAACTCCATAATCTGTACCAATATCAGAAAATAAATAAATATGACTTATTTGAAAAAGGAAGAAATACAAAATAATTTAACAAACAATAAAATTGGATGATATACCACCTCTTTTTTTTTTTTTTTTCCCCCTTAAAATTCTAACTTCTACGTCATGGTTGCCCATAATAATGCAATAACAATTATGGGAGTTGTCGACCGGCAAGAAATTTCCAGAACAGCATTTAAGAAGACATTTAAGGACAATTTTGATACAAAGAATCTATACAGGAAAGCAGAAAAACCAACTCTGATGAACATATGGAACTTTTTCATTCCCTGTTATTGCTTGCTTGTATATCATCAGTCAATATTAAATTAAAAAATAAGCGTTAACCCAATACAGCCAAACTCTCAACATGGAATAAATTAGTTGCATGAAGTTTCAAGGCCCGAACTCTTTTTCCTGGAAAGCAACTAGTAGGAAATGTATCCTGATCTATCAAAGTGGATGATGAATTAAGAAAAGTTACCAATCTTGTCACTGACTCTAACTGAATCTTTCTCAAGTACACCTCCTTCGGCAGACATCTTTGCTTTAGTCGTGAAACAAAGCCCACTGTATCTACCATTTCTCACAGTCATCTGTTGAACATTGGATGATGTGTTTGAAAATATGGAGCTGACACTTGTACAATTCACCTGCAATCAAAGACAGGAGATTAACAGCCATCAAGGATAACAAAAGAAAATGGCCAAAATGCTTTGAGAAGTACAAATTTGTCAGCAACGAGATCTAGAAAACTAGTTTTTAGGCCATGTAAAACTGCATAGGTTTCATTTTGAAATGTGGAACATTGCCAGTGCAGTTTTTTCCATCACATTATGGTAAAATTAAAGCATTTATGAAGGACCAAAATGCTTTCAATATCCCAATACCTAGATATTTGCAGGAACTGACGGTAAAACTCGATTAAAAGCTATAAATCTGTCCAGCGACAAACCTAAACTTCTATCTCTCATATTGCCAGCCTACAAATAGACAGAGAATAAATTATGTTTTCCAGCAGCAAACCTGTGGTAATAATTTAAGAGATGGAAGTATTACAACATGTTTTATTTCAGCAGCTATCTGTTGTAATAATTCAAGACCCTTTATACTTCTTCAATGTTATTCAAGTCATCACACCAAATATCACAGTATAAGTAATCTTACAGGCACAAAATCATCCTTGTCTATTAAAGATTTTAAACCAAGTGGAACACAGCACCAAACATAGTTTAGATTAATTCCCCTCACTCCATTTTCTGGGTAGCCAAGCAACAGATAAATTTAATTAAAAAAAATGCAAAATACAAGTGTTGTTAGGTAGTGTTTGGTTATCAAATTATCAACTTGAAAATGCAAACTTCAATGCAATTTTTGCTTCGCAAATCAAAAACAAACAAACAGTAACTCACTCTCCATATCAATCAAATTAAAAAAAAAAAAAAAAAAATCCAGGTCCCGACCTAGCTCATTTCAACCCACTTAACAAATAATGAACAATTCAATTGCCACAATAATTCAAGTAGTCCAGCTAGTTTCTACAATTAATGAATCTCTGAAATCGTTCAATAATGCAGTCAGAGATGATAAAGTTACCTTATGTTGACCAGGAACGGTGGCAGCTGGACTGAGAAGAGACGCCATCGATGAACACTGAGTCATCTGTTCTGAGTCAGTTTTCTTTATTTATTCAAATAATTTGTGAACCAAAATCGCAACAACGACTCTTCCCAGTTGATTGGTTCACAAATTTCTTGCGAATAAACGTCGAACCACAGCCACAAACTTCCTCCTAGGGGTAAATCTATAAAATCAAATAAATTGACGGTACAACAGAAAATAAATAAAACTTTAGGGAAATTTTCGTAAAACAAATAATTTGAATATGAAAACAGTCGGCCAAAGACTACCTATTATCAACCGTTCGACATTTTTATGATTCTACACTCTGTCCCGCGTCAACTCAACTGCCCATTGATTTAAAGATCTATTACTTTAATTAACTCTAATTAATAATTAATTATTTTATGCCAATAAGTAGGTAGATCTGCCGAGTTTTAACAGGATTTCAATATAATTAATATTTAATTAGTTAAATTGTTTTTTCATATGTTATTTTCTTTTGAAACTAGAGCTTATTTGCTCCTGTTTAAGTTGATATTCTCTAGCACAACCAACCAGAATATTGATTTGTGTAATTTAATATGCTCATAGTTATAGGCTATACTATAGCTGATAAAATAACGTATTAAAATTTAAATGAAAGCGAATCTTATCGTACAAATTATGGAATAAAGGAAATCTGGTTATTTATTGGGAAGAAACTATGAAAAGTGAAAACGTGGTACACAAGTTGCCGACATGGGGGCACAAGTCTAGACTCGGGATGAATTATGAATTATCTTGTGAATATTTTTTAAATTAAAAGAAAATTGAGAATTATGATGTATGCGATGACATGGAGGATGACGGTGACAAGGACACCTGGCAAAATATCTGAAGTAAGATGGAATATCTCTGGATGGAAGATATGTGATTCACGGGGTTGGTCAGTTGGATGATCAAATCACATGCCTATTAACTATTTTTTTCATCGATATCTTTCTCAACCATTCTTCCCTTACTTGGGCTGAAATAAATCACATGCTTATCAAAACATTTTTTTATATATTTAATTACTTTAACTTTAAATCACATCTTACCACCCTTTGTAATTGTTAACAAAAGTGATTTATACAAATAATGAAATTAAAATAGAAGCTAATTTGAAAATAAAAACATAATTTATTTTACTTCTTCAATTATAGAAATTCGGTTTAAAAAAAAAAAAAAATCCAACGGTTAAAAGCATGTTTCATAAAAATATAAAAATTAACTCACAATCTAATCTTATAAATTTTTACTCATAATCCCGATGTGATAATTTGTAATTAGTTAACTTACAAATAGACATGTCTGAGAGAAAATTTCATGAAATGTTTTCAATAGGAAATTCGTATTTGACTTGATTATTTACATAAGCATCTATACAAGTCATATAATAATATTTGATAGTTTATTAATTTTGATCTGACATAAAAATATTGTGCAAAAATATTGTAAAATATAATGATAAAATCTTGCAACGTGGGTTTCAGGGCAATAAAAACGGCGTAGCTCATGGTGTTGAAAATTTTGTTCAATGTTTTAAAATACGAATTTTACTATGGTGTCCATAACCATAAGCTGTGCCTGTAAAGATTTTTAACATTCAAATACTTAAAAATTAGATGTCTAAAAATGACCCACCAAATCAATCTTTGTCATTATTTGAACACCTTTAGGGTCCTTTAGTTCTTTATTTTATACCCTATTTCCAATCTTATTCTTAAAATAATTGTTTGTTTCATTATTTAAGAAATACTATTATATTATATTTAATTACTTTTAGACTCCATAAATTTATTAATTTAATTAAACACCCCAGCAAAAAAGTTTAAAAATTAACAAAAACACTCTCACCCAGGCATCCACTCATAATTGTCAGATTCCAACAACCACCGTTGATGGTAACTAGAAACTGTCACAACGGCATATAAACGATCGGAACTGGCTGGTAATTTATCGATCTGGCCAAAAAAGTCCAAATCGACGTACAACCAGTCTGCATCATAATGCCAGATTCCGACCAGATTCCGACAGTGGTGACCGAAATCTGGCACTATGGGTGGGTGGGGGTGTTTTTGTCATTATACAAATTTTTTATATATTAGGGTGTTTAGTTAAATTAGCAAGCCTATGAGGTTTTTTGGTTAATTTTTAAATTTTACCTCGTAATAATCACCCTACTCAACTACTTAATACTATTTACAAAATCCTATCCAAAATAACAAACCAAACCAACTCTTAAATATTAAGTAATTTAATAACGTTTTCCCCTTCTTATATTAGTTAAAAGCTTGATTGTCCATACATCATTGTCCAATAATAAAAACTTGTCGTTTTTTTTTTTTTTTTTTTTTAAGAATAAATTAATGGCATTATTTTATAAAAAAAATGGAAATTACATTAGCTCTTTTAATGATAATATGTCGCATAAATTTGTTTGGTATAGTTTGAATAACAAGTAGATTGTATATATTTTATTTAATTAGAGGGAATAAATTCGATTAAATTTTAATGTGTTGATGAATTTTCCTAATCGAACTATTTCTAAACTTTGAAAACCAATTCAAATTGATGAATTTCAAACTCAAGAATCATCAAAGTAAATTTGATGGACGATTAATATTGTAAAGTTAATTCAATGTATTAGATTCCAATCCACCTAATATTGGATTGATTTATATTGAATTATTCCGTTAATCCGTTTCTAGATATTGAATTACCTTTTAGACCCATCGTATTGTACTTTATCTGACCAACACTCCACTAATGTATTTTGTCACTTTTAATATTTTTACTCAATTCAACCATGTCTATATCTTATATCTCACGAATTATATTTTTAATCTCTTGTCCATTGAAATGTAATTCTCTAATATTGGGAAAGATTAATATTTAATAAGTTTTGTTCAATTAAAGTAAGATTTTTGTTGATTGACACAAAAATATCATTATTAAACCAGATATGTATAAAGTTAAATTGGATGATAAAATCTTAGACTTTAGGTTAAGATGAGCTTCTAGATAAGGGTTCATAACAATCTCCTCCTTGTGATTTGAAAAAAAAACAACAGATCCAAGTGTTCTAGAAAGTCAACAAAACCACCCAAAAAGTTAACAAAATCCAAAACTTTTTTTCTTTTTTCAAAAAGACTTCAATATCCTTTGTCTCATTACACTTCCCTTTCTGATTTTATTTTATTCAATTTTTATTTTAATAATTGATTTAGTTTTTATATAGTAAAGTATTAATTAAAATAGAGCCTAAGTTTCATATAAAAAAATTATGTTTCCCCAATCCGTATGAAATGGTTAGACGGAGAAAATGTATGATGACAATCAATATTAATTAAAGTTAGCTATTAAATATTACTACATCTTGTGCCTAATTCCCTGACGATCAGATTTGTGTCACGCGTCCTTAAGGTGTATCAAAGTCTGATGGCCAAGTTCCTTCCACGTGTCGTCCCATATATCTGTGTTTACCTTTTCTCACAAGATGATTACTATCACAAGCATAGGTTAAACTGCCATTAGCATGATTTGGTTTGTCACAAGCATGAGAATTATTAACTCAGATCCTAATTAAGGAGGATTACGCGTGCAAACTACCCCGTAATACCTACTCTCAACCATTGTCAGACGAATCAAGTATAAAGAAAGCCTACAACCTCCGTTTCAAATGTTGAATTCTAGTTTTAGTAAAGTTCAAGAGGAAAACACACTTGTACGTGTGAAAGAGCGTTAATGAAGAAAAGGTCGCTAGAGCTAAATGTTCTCCATTAATCTCGCGTCCATTCCCCTTGTAGTTTCACTCGATTCTGTAATACTTTTAAACAATAGCACAACAGTTGATGTAGACTTAGTCTTGATACCATTGAACCACTATAAAAATATTTTTTGTTCTTTACTTATTTATGTCGTTTTATCAACCTCGTTAGTTACCAATAACCAAACACACATTTTACTTTGCCCCTCCCAAAGTCGACTTAGTATCTCTGATTGATACAAATCTTTGCATCAAAACTACCTATACAATTAAAATAAAATAAAATCAAAGAAATAAAAAACCAAAGATTATTACAGTTAGGCAAAAAGTATTATAGCCTTTATAAAAAGTCAAATAACGAATATAAGGGTGTCTTTGTGACTTTCCTTAAACCTTGAGGAGGAAATTTTATAAGCCCTATTAGCCGAGGAAAAAATGCTTTTGCAATTGAGTACTATTAAAGTATCCTTTTTGTACAAGATTCCCTAACTCAGGTTCGCCTATTTCCCCCTACCTTCCTTCTAATCTCCCTTTAAACCCCGCCTTCTTAAGAAGCTTCCCAATTCCCAACGTTCCCAATTCTAAAACCAGCAAAGCCAAAAACAAAAAAAAAAAAAAAAAACAAACAAACAAAACGTAGGTTCCCGAACCGCGTAATTTTTTTTACATAAAAATCCAAAAAGTCAAGTCACCGTCAAAGGCCCACATCGCGTTCACATATGCGCACACGCTTCCTTATACTCGGTTCTCTTCTGTGTTTCACCTGTTATATAAACACTCATTCTTATCAATTCCTTTCCAATTTGAAATCAATCGTGTTCACATTTCTTTCTTGTTCTTACAACCATTTTCTTCGCATATTTTGTCAACCCTCCAATACAAAGTACACCAGTAGACTTATTCTCGTTGATGGAAATTACTCCTTTCCCATTTCTTAATCAAGAGGAGTTTTCCCATTTCTTGGGTCTGTTCCCTGAAATGGATAATGGGAACACCAATTTAAAGAAGCGGAGAAGAAAGGAAGACGAAGAGCAGAAGGGAGAAGAGTTAAACAAGAGTGCCTGGAGTGATATACTTACTTCCTTAATTATGTTAGATGAAGAGGAGAAACGCGAACAAGAGCAATGGTCCACCCAGTCTCACCAAGATGAAGCTCTTTTGGAAGACAACCAAAAGCGAACTAATCATGCTATGAATGATTACTTTACTCAATTACAAGACCAATATGTTGAGTCGGATGCAATGGATCAGTTGAGGACCAAACGGTGTCGTCGTGCGGCTTCGGTGGTCGCTACTACTGCTGTAGCTGCAGCTTCATCGGAAGACACCACCGCTCTTCCGGATAATCCGAACCAGAACAATTCGGGTGGGCCGAGTCACAGGCGGTTGTGGGTGAAAGACCGGTCCAAGGACTGGTGGGAGGAGCGTGACCACCAGGATTTTCCGGACGAACAGTTTAAGCGTGATTTTCGGATGAGTAAGGCCACGTTTAACATAATTTGTGAGGAGCTAAAATCGACGGTTATGAAGAAGAACACCATGCTTCGTGATGCTATTCCGGTTCGCCAAAGAGTGGCGGTCTGTATTTGGAGGCTGGCCTCGGGTGAACCGCTCCGGGTCGTGTCGAAACGGTTCGGACTGGGGATATCCACTTGTCATAAGCTGGTGCTGGAGGTTTGCTCGGCGATTAAAACGGTCTTGATGCAGAAGTATTTACAGTGGCCCGATGAGCAGAGAATGAAACAAATTAAGGAGGAATTCGAGTCTTTTTCTGGGATTCCAAAGGTTGGTGGATCAATGTACACAACTCATGTACCAATCATTGCGCCCAAGGCCAGTGTCGCCGCTTATTTTAATAAGAGACACACTGAGAGGAACCAGAAAACGTCTTATTCCATTACTGTTCAAGGAGTTGTTGATCCAAGAGGCGTTTTCACTGATGTTTGTATCGGGTACCCAGGTTCAATGCCGGATGATCAAGTTCTCGAAAGGTCTGCTTTGTCTCAACGGGCCAATCGCGGGCTTTTAAGAGATGTTTGGGTCGTGGGAAATTCTGGGTATCCTTTAATGGACTGGGTTCTGGTGCCTTACACTCAGAAGAATTTGACATGGACACAACACAAGTTTAATGAGAAAATTGGGGAGATTCAGAGGGTTTCTAAGGAGGCTTTTGCAAGAATGAAAGGCAGATGGGCTTGCTTGCAGAAGAGGACTGAAGTGAAACTACAGGACTTGCCTGTCGTTCTTGGAGCGTGCTGTGTTTTGCACAATATATGTGAGATGAGAAATGAAGAGATGGATCCTGAGCTCAAATTTGACCTCTTCGACGATGAGATGATTCCTGAAAATATTTTGAGGTCCCAATCTTCTGCACAGGCCAGGGATCACATTGCCCACAATCTTCTTCACCATGGGCTTGTCGGGCCTTCCTTCTAGGTTGAATTCTGTTTTTGCAAGACTCTTATCAGAGTCTAGCTATTCTTTTTGGGGTATACCTTGTTGGTTATTACATAGTTATGTTGTATGTTGTTGTAGGAATAAATTATCATTGAATTTTTTGATGGGTTCGCTTCTGTATAAAATTTGTTTGCCCTCTTGGCTAATAAATGATAATATTTGATTTCTGTATCGAACTTTGGCATTCTTACATTCCTTTCCGAGCATCCTCTACAGTTTCCGACTACTATCAGTTTATTAACAAAAACAATAAGAAGAATGATAGCCATCCTCATCCTGTCCGTTTCATATGTTGAATGTCAATACAATTTTATTTTTCTAATAATTAATGGTTGGCTCCACAGTATCTTGACTTTAGCCAAGTAAACGGGCCGCTTTTTAATTGTTTGACTACAATGAACCCTTAGTCAAAATAGGATTAAATAAATCAAGACAAACAACCAAATTATGGACGGTGATTCATTTTCCCTTTTAAGATAAGAATTAAGCTCTCCGCGTAGGAATGTATCCTTTCACATCTCCTAAAAATATCAATTAATATCTGGTAATTACTAATTAATGTATATTTTTAATCTACATTCACTTAATCACTTGCCATTTTTCAGTTAAATTTCAATAATATATATATATATATGGTCGAAGGTGTTCGAACTAACTTACATGCACCCCAACTAATCTTTCAAAATACTGGAACTATCAGTCGGATAAGAGTTTTTAATGACTATCCCTATTAACAATTGAGTATAGACTTGAATTTATAATATCTTGAGTAATATACTCAAAAGTCTTTATTAAACTATTCAATCACCCAGAAGTAGCTATCTATCATAATATTTTGTTTAAACGTAAACATGTACAATGGTTTTTCATTTTTTTTTGTTAGAAAAAAAAAATTTCCTACAATTATAATAAAGATTAGAAGAAATTGATGAAATCATTAAAAGGGTTATTCAATAATCATTGGAATAACTTAAAAAAAAAATTAAATAAATTGAATTCAATGGCTACCCAAAGCTGTTTGGGTCAATGTTAGACCAATTTCAATTTGTATTTTGTATTATAGACTAGTAGATTGAGAATTTTATTTTGGGTTGAGGTCACAAATGACGTTAAATTCATACCCGAATCTTCCATATAAGTAAAACACACAAATTGGACCCTTATGTCCTTACGCCGTTGATGATGGAAAGCATTGATGATTAAAGACCGTTGATTACTGAATCACAATTAATCGGGTCCACCTTGATCTAGTTGGGACGCGCTGCCTCCTCACACGTACACTTCCAGGGTCCAAACTGTTGAAGGGCAACAGTTTGTAGGACCCAAGCCAATCTATTCCCTCCACGTGTCTTTGACAAATAGGATGTTGAATTCAGCAGCTTTCATTTCTTTCCTGGGAAAGAAAACAAAACATAACATGTAAAAATAACCTGAGAGGCTGAGACCCTCCTGCTTCGTTGTCACAATCACTAAAATTCACAAATTAAAGAAGCGAGATAGAGAGAGAAGGTAAGAAAGAAAGGCATGGAAAATCAAAACAACAAGGTGGAGAAGGACAAGGAAGAGGAGGATGACGCGGTAGGGCCGATGGCGGGAGCGGAAGAGGAAGGAGAGGTGGGGTCCAGCTTGACCATGGAGAGGGTGGCTGCGGCCAAACAGTATATCGAGAACCACTACAAGGCTCACAAGAAGCACCTTCAAGAACGCAGAGAAAGGTTTGTTTCCTAAAATACGTATTGCATTTTGAAATTTCTCAATTGGATTTTCGTTTCTCTTATTTGCATGCCTTATTGAATTCGATTAATTTCGACGTTTCTTTGTATATTTAAACGGCTGACGATTAAGCATTCATCATTGCATCTTCTGTGAATTGTAATTCTTTTATTTGGTGTTTTGATTGAGGCATTGTTATTACATTGCCTCAAGGGTATCGGTTAATTAAGGGAATATGGAATTATGAGAATATTTCACAATCAATTTTATTTTGATATTTTATACGGTACAGTGCAGTGAATTATGTTGAGCAGCTGGCACTGTCATAATCTTTAATGTACATGTGCTTGGGAAAGAAAATGTGGAGGGGAATTTATTGTTAAAGTTGTATTTGTTGGGAGTGTCTTTGGAATTTTTGGTGGGCAAACCTAGGTGTGGCCTTTTAAGAATGTGATAGCTGGTAGTGTTATAGTCCTCGAAAATTTGAATGCTAATGCTAGACTGCTTGTGGACATTTGCAGAGGTGTTGAGAGAAAACTACTTCTAAGTAGTTAGCTAATAGTTTGTTTACCTTTATAACAGAGTTGGGAATTAGATAATAATATTGGTGAATAAAGAATAGAGCGGTAAAGAGCTGTGGAGAGAGGGAAAGAACGAGATAGAGAGGTCGAATAGCATCTGTGCTTCTTTAGTTTAGAGACTGACTGGGCCAATTTAAACTGAGAAAAAGGATAGGTTTTACCTTTTTCAGAACAATTTGAAACTTTAAGTTTAGAGCCTAGAGGGGCCAATTTAACATCAAGTCATCAACCATAAACTGTGTGTTCTGGTGCCAGCTGAGAGGGGGCAATTTAAAATAAAAAATAGAAATGGTTTGTTTTGGGGCAAGCTAATAAGGAGGAAGATAAAAACGATGAGCCCTATGCTGCCTCCATTTCTTTATACTTTAATGTTACTGTTAGATGATACATACAGTTTTTTCTCAAACCATTGGTGTGTCTAACTTATATGACTGGTACTTTATTTGATTTCCATTCTGGTTTCTTGTTTCGTGCATTCATACAGACACAAAACACTGCATTGTAGTGCAGCATAGTTGGTCTTCGGGGGTTAAAAGTTTCAAATTCTCCTGCATTTCTTGTAATGATGTTTTATCATGAGATATTGTTTTCCTTAATCAATCATTTTTTTGCAACACTGGAGTTTTCTGTGTTTAATAGTGGTCCTGGAATAATTTTATTATTGGCAGGCGATCGGACCTGGAAAAGATGTTGGCATGTTCAGATGTTTCAGAAGAGGAACAAATCAATCTGCTGAAGGACTTGGAGCGCAAAGAGACAGAATATATGCGTCTTAAAAGGCATAAGATATCTGTTGATGATTTTGACCTTCTCACTATTATTGGAAGAGGTGCATTTGGAGAGGTTAGATGCATGAAATATATATAAATGTGAAGAGACTTTTTTTTGACAATTGTCCTTAACACTTGGTTGATAAAAGGGCTTTGGGCTAAACTCCATTTATATTTGGAAATCAGTTACAATAAAATTTACAGTATGATACCTGTATGAAGCAAAAAAAATTTCTAAGTATTTTTGAATTCGATTTCAATTATCATCAATCAATCTGACCTCAAAATCATATCAAGTAATATTGGGGAAAAAAAAAAAAAAAGAATAAAGTATGCCAACTCAGGGTAAGATTTAGGTAATCATTGCATAAGAAAGGTTAGTGCACTGATTATTTTTGTAATGTGTACTCTCATTGCTCAGTCCATGTTTTTGATCACCTTCTTGGTTTCTTGGTGAGAATGGAGATTTTCTAGTACATGTTGCCCTAATACTTCCCATTTTATTGCTCAGGCTCCTTATCTAATGGTCTATGTTTCATTGCATTAGCTCAACTGAATCTGATTTTTCCCTAAGCTAAAAGCAGTTCTCAAAATGTTTTATGTACCACTTTTTATGAAAATATATGAGGGGGATGGGCCAGAAATATCTAGTCCCATGTTATTAGCAGTGGCTGTTGAGGAAACATTTGGTGGTAAAATTAGTATATAACAATTATGCCACTGACCTGTATGAGGTGAACATTGGTGGTATAGTTACAATCCATGTTGCTGGTAATGAAGTGTGATGGTGGTTATTGAGAATTGAATGCAGTAGCAGTTGTTTGGGCAATCATAGAGGAACTGATTATGGAAGTAGGTGCAATAGGTGATCATATTGTGGTTATTTGAGGACTCATCCATGATGTGATGTCTGTGGTGATAGTGGTGGAGTACGTTGCATGTTGACATGGTTCAGTTGTCCATCATGAATTAGTAGGTAGTAATGTCATGGTGGTGCTGCAAGGGTATGTAAGCTTGTAGCTTTAGTGAGTAGAATGGTGGTATTCGTCAGGTTGTTGGTAGAATTCCTTGTTTAACATGTTCCAGACAATAGGTAATTTGGATTCTTGAGTCCAACCTTATGATTGAGTAGTGCATTGTTACTCTTTTAAGTTTCTGAAAAGTTCCCTGTAATTAAGTTTTGCATTAGGAAGCAGAAATCTAACTGCAGTGTAGTTTTTAGATCTTGAAACTCCTTGCCATTAGTTGCAATGAAGCTTGAAAGACCTTATTTAATGACCTGTGCTTAAGCTTTGTCATAGGAAGGTGTCTCTCTCTCTCTTTCTATCCAAGTCCAAATATATAGGCTACACAGTGGGGGATAGCCTTCCTCATCCTTTGAATTCCCCCTTGCATGCCTTTAACCATAGTGAGCTCTGATTTGAGCCCAGATCATTTATATGACCCCGAATGACTTACCATTAGAACTAACTAGCACTTTCTTTGTCATACAAGGTCTAGTTAGACTACTACGGCATTTGAACAACGATG
This sequence comes from Pistacia vera, assembly GCF_008641045.1. Lineage (NCBI taxonomy): Eukaryota > Viridiplantae > Streptophyta > Magnoliopsida > Sapindales > Anacardiaceae > Pistacia > Pistacia vera. Next base: position 205,880 of record NW_022196543.1, read on the forward strand.
TTTCTTTTAACTGAATTTTGTGGAGTTTCTTGCAATTCTTACTCTTCCTTATTTTGCTCAATTACCTCTTTGATATTAATTTTACTTTGTACTTAAGGCTCTTTTTTCCCGTTTTAGCAAGACACCAAAATTTAAATTGAGGTGAATGATGTTATTTGTAGATTACTATCTTCATTTTATTACCCAAGTGCTTCATATGTTACCTCCGTTTTCTCAATTGTTGCAGTGTGCTTGCTGTTTAATTTATTTCTAGGAAGCTTATATATTTTCATTTTACAGGTTAGATTGTGTCAGGAGAAGAAATCAGGCAATATTTATGCCATGAAAAAGTTGAAGAAGTCAGAAATGCTTAGCAGGGGACAGGTGAGATATGAAATTATTAAGTTAATTTTGTTCTAAGAGGTGCTCAAAAACTTCTATTTTGTACCAAAATTATTAGTATTATATAAGGCATGCTATGTTGTTTAGAATCAATGAAATCTTTGTTTTCATATCTATGGCCCATTCCTCTCTGTAAATGATGTAGGCTGTGTGTTAATAATCTAAAGAAAAAGGTTGCTATATGCTCTGTGTTTCCTCTACCTGTGTATTTTCTTGATTTGTCTTTATATAACTTTTCAAGCTGCATAAAAGTTTCAACTTTGGTCTAAAGTGTTTCATGCAACATGACGTACAATATTAACAACAATGAGGACACTTCCCATCTTCCCATCTTATAAGAACCATGAAGTGTTAGCTGTTCTTTTGGACACTTATTTTTAAATTATTTAATATGCCTTACTTACCATCTTCCCTTCTTATAAGAACCATGAAGTGTTAGCTGTTCTTCTGGGCACTTCATTTTTATTAAAATATACACCTTCTGAACTGTGAGTCAGATGCATAGAATCGTTGTAGTTTGTGAATTGATAATAAGCCCAATCTCATGGTATCCTATTATGTGAATCAGTATTACTGCATCTTTAATTTTTTAAACTTCTAAGCAACTTATTTTGCAACTACTGTTGTCTCAATATTCTTGAATAGTCATGTCACTAAGGGACATCATTCACTGTCTAGATAGTTCTTCTCTAATTTACCATGTCCCTTTACTACTTGTTTGAACCTCTTAACATGCAGTTGTGTATATGCTACAGGTTGAACATGTTAGGGCTGAAAGGAATTTGCTTGCTGAAGTTGGCAGTCACTGCATTGTGAAACTCTTTTATTCCTTTCAAGATGCCGAGTACTTGTATCTAATTATGGAATATCTGCCTGGTGGTGACATGATGACTTTGCTGATGAGGGAGGAGACCTTGACTGAAACTGTGGCTAGATTTTACATTGCTCAAAGTGTGCTGGCCATAGAATCTATTCATGAGCACAACTACATTCACAGGTCTGTATTTTCCTGTAGTGACATGTTTATCAAAAAACATATTTAGGTACTGAGTTTCTTGAAGTGCAATGTATTTATAACTTGGTCTACATCTTGTTGGTTTATATTCACAACCAGTGTTGTGGTTATATTTCTCCAGAGATATAAAACCTGACAACCTGCTGTTGGACAAAAGTGGTCATATGAAGCTCTCTGACTTTGGTCTTTGCAAGCCTCTTGACTGCACAAATTTGTCTGCTATAAACGAAAATGAAGCTCTGGATGATGAGAATTTGAATGAATCAATGGATGTTGATGGCCGCTTTCCAGAATCTGGTAGTGGGAGACGCTGGAAAAGTCCCCTTGAACAATTACAGCATTGGCAGATAAATAGGAGGAAATTGGTATGCATTAAATCCTCTTTTTCTTGAGAACAGATATGGCTTTACAGCACATTTCTCTTCTGTTCTGATTGCAGATTACTTATGTACAAGACAGAAATGTTTCTATTTGTCTTTTGAAGGTTTATATAAATAAAAATCTAGATCGTGATATTATAATGGATGGAAATTTAATTGTGGCTACATTTGGTATTTGTTGATGAGTTTGTTTGCCCAAAGAAGGGTCATGTCTTAAATGAGGCATGGAAATGCAAAGTGATTTTTGGAGGCTGTGTTTCAATTCTCAGACTCTATAGGATATATTGGTTGTCACAGAATGCATGCTTTAATCATTGTCATGGTTGGAGTGGTTAATAACGGATCTACCTCCTTGTTCCTGTAACTCAAAATATATATATATGCTTTGCATTTTCTGCGTGAGTGTTTTTATCTAGATGCTTCAAAATTTTTGATTTAGTTTCCTTCATTATCTTTTCCTTTCTGTTTATCAGCATTTCTCCCTTATGGTTCTGTATGATTGGGTTGTTTATCTCTGCACATTGACTGAATTTTTACTTACAGCAAAAGAAGTGCAACTATCTTACTTGTGTTATTAGATGACTAATCTAGTCATTATTGTTGATTCCAATTACTTATATTTTGAAAGTTCTTTGTTTTAAGTTTCTGTTTTCTGATTATTCTATTAACAGGCATATTCCACAGTTGGCACACCTGATTATATTGCTCCGGAAGTGTTGCTGAAGAAAGGATATGGAATGGAGTGTGACTGGTCAGCTAATAAGATGAATTATGCTTTCTTTAGTTGATACAGCATAGATCTGTTACTTTCTCTATTTCACTTAAATGTCAACAGTACACCCTAACTCAAATATATACACACTAAATAATTACAAATATACCCTTTACCCTTTACACTATATATATACACATAGTTTCCAACAAGATCTTGTTGAAGGATTTATGCTATTCATGTCTGTCCATTTCTTGTGGCCATTATGTTTTCTTCTAATGTTTCTAAATGTATCCATACCTTAAGTGTTAATGTATCGAACTGTCGAAATGAAATTAGATCTTAAGCGTTGATATATGTGTATATGCATATACATGTTTATTATGGCTGATATATTATTGTGATCGGATAGTCTTTTTGTTGCTTCTACTTTGGTGGTTAGTAATGACATTTCTGTTCCATCATTTACATGAATCTTTATTTTGTAAAAATGGTTAATTTTCTACCAGAAAAGCCAAAAAGTATTTTGTATTTATTTAATATATTTTTTACTTTCCAAAAGGAAAGGATGATATCTCAGAGAAAATAATTTTTTTCCCCTTTAACTTAAATGGGGTTATATTTCCTCTATAATGAATCTATCCATTTTCGTGCTTGCAGGTGGTCACTTGGTGCTATAATGTATGAGATGCTTGTTGGTTACCCACCATTTTATTCTGATGATCCAGTAACGACATGCAGAAAGGTTTGCTTGATTTATTCTCTTGAGCTGAATATGTGATAACTGATAAGCTTTTCTGTTTTATCCAATTTTTAATATGTATGACCTATATCAAAATATAATTATTGAATCCAGTCTGTGTTAGGTGTCATATCCTCACTTCTGACATGCTTTTCAATGTTGCTGTACCTGTTTTCTCTGTTAATGTATATAATGAATTCAAATTATTTTATTACTGGCATCAAATAAGAAGAATTAAGTTAATGTCCTTATTGCACCACTTTGAATGACACATTAGAAGTATCTAATTATGAGTTGATTTCACTAACCTCATGTATTTCAGATTGTGCATTGGAAAAATCACTTGAAATTTCCAGAGGAGGCAAGGTTAACCCCTGAAGCAAAGGATCTAATCACTAGGTTGCTTTGCGATGTTGAGCATAGGCTTGGTACTCTAGGGGCAAGCCAAATTAAAGTACTTTTCTTATATGCTACAATCATCATTGATTTAAAAGTTTGCTATTGCTCTTTAGGAAGTCTTTTAACACCAAATATGATCAGGCTCATCCATGGTTCAAAGATATTTTATGGGACAAACTCTATGAAACGGAGGCAGCATATAAACCTGAGGTCAATGGAGAACTTGATACTCAAAACTTTATGAAATTTGATGAGGTAATGTATTCAGCCCTATCTCACTTTGGAACTGAGTCATTAATTGTGTTTCTGTCTTAACTATGTCCAGTTTAAATTAGGATGGGGCTAGTCCTGCTGATAAATTTAGGGTGCTGCATCATAAACATTATGCAAATCCATCTTCATCAGGCATGATGGTTTATAGGTTTCCTTAAGGCTATATCCTACATTATGTAGACTTGGCCCTTAAGAAATAAATCCCCATTTGGTACAAACTAAAATACCTTGAACCATTTTAAGTTGCCTTGGCTGGTGTTCAGTTATGTTCACCTTGATTCAGAGTGGGTGACGTGGGTTCACTTATCATGTTTGAAAAAGCACTCATGCAAAAATAAGAAAATTGAAAAAAAAAAAAAAAAAGAGATAGTATTGAGAGCTTTTCTTTCTTCTTCTTCTTCTTCTAAAAGCAGTGTGCAGTTTTTACCATTAATGATAGGTTTGTGTTTTTTTTTTTTGTAGTGACACATGAAGTTGTGTAAAAATGTGTAGGCTTGATTTCTTTCTTGTGCATTGAGCACGTGTTAATTTTGTTATTCTAGGAATTTATGTTCTTTGAAGAGGACAGAGGTTCTTAAACAGTTGGAATATGAATGTTAATATTTATCATCCCTACTTCTGTGCATTTATGTTGCTTACAAACTCTATAGTCTTTATTTATCTTTTCATTTATATGGATTTCTTAAGATTCTTTCTCATTGTTGATATGAAGTCATTCTAGTAAAATATTTGTACATAATTCTGATTGTGCTGTAGGTGGATGCCCCATCTGCAAAAAGAACAGGATCAGGGCCCATGAGGAAGGTACATAACTTTCTGTGCAGATGCATTATAGCAAAACCTGTTGGATTAAATTTAAATTACCGGTGTGTTGTGTGATTGTATTTCATTGAAGTTGAAGAACTTTATTATGAAAACTAACTCTAATTGGAGCGTAAACACTCATAGCCAAAGTACTTTGTGGCAAATAATGTCCAATCAGTAGACTTTTAGTACCAAGATTTTCTTTGGAGTTAAATGTAAGATGTGCAACTGAAATGTTAGCAGATTCCTAAACTGATGACCATGGAGTTAGCCCATTAATTGATGTATGCTATTCTGTTTACAATTTATTAACAATAAGATTTTGTTTGAGGTGAATGGAACTATATTATAAAGTGGATTCCATTGAGGTGATACCAATATATGGAATTGTGTTCTGATAGAACTTTAAGTTGGTCTCATCTTCATCAGTATAGATGATTCTCATTTTCTAAAATTTGATTCCAAATTATGGTCTCGGTCAAGGAGCACTGCCATAGCTCAATATCCACGACCTTATCAGCTAATTGGAGATTTTGCACATACTATCTGTTCTTTGAATAATCATTTTTATAATCTGGTTGTGTGAAAATGGGATATGCATTTAAAATGGATATAAGAGTTTTTATATATATCATGAGGAAACCATGGTTACGCAGCTCTTTTTTGGATATTTATGTTATCCTAACTTGAAAATGTTATAAAACGGGTTATTATTTTTTATGTGGCTTGCTGAAGCTATGTTATATGTTTGTCTGCAGATGCTCTTAACTCCCAAAGATCTTAGTTTTGTTGGCTATACGTACAAAAATTTTGCGGCTGTCAAAGGGTTACGTCATTCTCTGGGTATGAGAATACTACTCCAATACAAATTTCACTCTACTTATTTCTTTTTCTATTTGTTGATTTCTTGATTTAAACATGGTGTCATCTAAATATTCTTATACTGCAGTTCGGCTTCTTTTAGTATTGCATATTCTTGCAAGCGAAATTAAGTATTAATATTAACATGTAATAAATTTAACATTTCTTTTTTCTTAATATGATATTTGCATGCGCACCTCATGGGGATCAGAAGCTATATGATAATCTCTTTGCAGAGCCTTTTTTCCATATGTTTAATTTGATTCAGTGCTTGAGTTTTCTGATTCTAACGTTGTGTCATGGTTTTTTGGCACAGAGCACCTTGTGAAAATAACTATTTGTATTAATTAAATGTTAGAAAACAATTTTACATGTTACTTTTTGGAGCTTTTGCTCTTTGTGATGGACAGTAGTCCTGGGTGACCTTGACATTTACCTTTGAGACAGTTGACCGCAGGCCAAGAAATAGCTCAACTATTAAGTTTTCATCTCAAGCAAGTGATAGTTAGCAGTTATGGGCTCATATGCTTGAGTAATAACTGAAAAACCATTTTCGTGTGAATCACTGCCCATTAATGTCAGCACCATGCAGAATATTCTTTTCACTGAACAAAAAGGAATCTTTTGTTATTACTTCCTCAGATTCTATTCTCTTTAGAAGGCTTCAAACAATTGCAAAGTGCAAGTGCAATTGAAGAGAATCCATGATTTCAATCCATATTTATGTTGCTTATTTATGAATGAATCAATATTTTCTTCATTATACTTTTTCTTCTATGATGGCCTACTCAGATATTTTTCTTTTGAATTTATACAACCATTGCAGAAAAAAAGGGGAGCACATCGCCAAATCGACTTTCCACTGACTCTCTCAACAGTAATAGATACCTCTTTATAACATCATTTTCAAATGCATTGTGTTGTATCATATTCAGTCAAAATCAGCTAATTGATAGTTTTCTCTTCTAGGCGATTCTGCAGAGGACTACTCTTCTAAACTCTCAACTGACAACACAGAGACAGAGGTGCGTGCAGCATCAGGGGATACCATTTGACGTTGAAGTGGCTGAATCCTCCCATGTAAAGCTTCTCACTAAAGAGTGAAGAAGCCCTTTGGGTTTGACCTGCTTATTTTTCAGTCAGGTTTTGCCCTAGTCTAGTCTACCTTGTTAATGTAGTTTGCTGCCACTTATTTTATGGAACTACTAATTGTACAGTTATACTGAAGAATTCTGGTTCTGGGAAGCCCTTTGATGGGTTGTTTGGTAGCAACAGTATTGTAATTGAAAGTTTTCTTTGAGATAATATTGAGGTCCTGATTACCCAGGTTGGCACAAAAGTAATATGCCATCTCTTGTGGCTGCTTCGTTTTCCACTTGTGAAATGGTGTGTGGTCTATAACTGTTTTAAAAACACCAACTGGATTTCTATTGACAACTACGGGGCTTAGGTGAGAAGCATGAACTTGGGACTCTTGACCCTGATGTGAAAATATCATATTCAAAAATCTCTTGTAACATTTGTAGTTCTGCCATTTTAAATCAATTTTTTTAGTTCTTTTAATGTAGTTATAAATTACTACCCATCCCGAACGGCTTTCATTAATTCAGATATTTGACCATCTTTCTGATTTATCTTGACAGGACCCGAACCTGTTTTTTTTTTTTTTTTTTTTAATTTGTTGGTCACATTATTTAACTATGCATTTATGAAGTAGAGATTTTAATCTTTATGAACTCTGATCTGTTCTTTGCTATGACTATGAAGTGGAATTTGCCTCAACAGCTTTGCCTCAGCAAAGTTTAATTGTATATTTAGGAATTTTTTAGAATTTATTTTATAAAAAATAAAAAGTGTTTAATTTGTCTAAACATGATAAGTTAGATATATATATAAAAGAAAAACTTTTGAATTGACAGAATTTATTACAATTCATTAACCTAGTTCAATGCGTTGCGCCAGACCCACCCTAAGTTCTTTGAAACTGACAGTACTAAGTTCTTTGAGATTGACAGTACAGATGCGGAAAAAGCACTTGCATCGTTAACACTTTTTAGACACTGTCAAAATTGATGAATAAATATATTTTTAAAATATTAGGGGGCGTTTTAGTAAAATTCCGAAAGTTGATGTGCTTTTGTGAATATCATAAAACTTAGAGGTAATTAAAAAAGGTTACCTTCAGTTCGTTGAGATGAAGTATTGTCATCGTGGCAGGCTAGCTCGACACACCACAAATGTCTCTTTTTGGTACAGTAAAAATAAAACAATTTTTCTTTTTCTATTTTCTGCATTTGCAAAATTTATTTGTCAAAATCAAAAAACAATTTCAAGTTATTTTATCTTTTATAAGTTATTATAAGTTGTTATGCCTGGATAAGTAGGGCTGACATAGGGCCCAGTCAGCACAAGTGGTCAAGCTCTAGGTAGACCCTGCAGCCATTTAGGCCCGGCCACGTCGCGTGTTAGCGTGAGCAGCATGCTACTGCCAGTACAATGGGTATGCGCCAGACTGAAGAAAGGCTGGAGGTTGCCCACGTGTCCAATCCCTGCATAAAGCGAGGAAATCATGCGAGCAAGTGAATAACGGGACGCAAATGAGGATTTGCACGGTACCTGACCCCTTTTTACGGATTCAGTAATGATTACGTCAATGTATCCCACTATAAATAGAGAGCTTCTTTCCCGTTTGTGGGATTCGCTCATTTTTTACTCATGATTAGCTAATTTCGCTCTGTAACAGCTCTCTCCCTCTCTCATTTGTATTCTCAATATTTCATAGTCAGCTTGCTAAGCCGCGACCTGACTCTTCAAACATAAATACAATATCAGTGGACGTATGATTTGCTTGTTTAAGCATCCGAACAACTTTAAACATTGTCTTGCCATCATTTACATTCTCAATCCCCCATTCACGTGTGTCTTTTAGGTCAGCTCAACATTTCACACGTGCGTTTAGTTGGTGTCAAAATCACGCATCAACATAAGTAACTCTAACTTAACCTGTAAATTATTACTGTTATGCCTAAAAGATCACACTGATGTCAGCTCTACCTAAAAGACAAAATATACTAGTTACCAAGCCTATATCGCCTCAAAGATATTTATACCAACCATCTCTCATTTCAAGATATGGACGGATGAGAGCTCTTTATGTGTCAATGTAATTTGTAAAACACTTATTACATTGACCTCAAAGATATATAAATTGGCATCTCTCTTCATGAAAAAAAGAGGTTGGACAGATAAGAGCTGGGTATAGATTTGAGCTTCATTTCATTATTTTTCCTTTGTAAACAAAGTTTTTCTCTATTCTTTGTACGTGTTATGGGCAATATCATAGAAATAGTCAGAGAATAATAAAATCACAATGAACGTAGGATTCGCTTTTGAGCTTCCGAACCACAATAAAAACCCCTCTTACCAATCTTGTAATTACGTTTCAACATCATATTCAAATCTCTTGAATTTATCACGTGTAATTTTTAAGTGCGCTTAACAGTTTACACAGGTGAATCGTTGGTATCAAAATCAAGCATCAATAATTAATAATATTAATATTATATTTCAAAATTATTATTATTATTATTTTTTATTATTTACAATTATGTCAAAGGCATCATCATCAAAGATTTTTGTAAATCTGAAAAATACAAAATCTTTAAAATTATTTTATCATGACAGAAAATAAATTCATGATCAAACTACCTTCGTTATAGATGCATTCAATGAGGGAGAAGCCAGATGAAACTTTTCATAGTGAATTTCAATTATAGAAATCACCTTTCATATATATATACATACAAATTTTGCATATGTAGTGATTTACATCACCTTATATACATAGCATTATCTATACCATGTTCTGTAAGACGATTCAGTTTCCCTATATTTTTTACTACAACTATATTGGAATGCTTGTTGCTAAGATATTATAATCCAAAAGTTCAAACCCTTTGAACAACACAAAATCTAAGTTTGATATTTTCATTGAACTACTTCTACACTTACATTTGTTGGAATTAGCGAAGTTGTACAATTTTTAGATTTAATATTTCCAGTGCCAATTTTCATCTGAATACTTGGTTGAATATAAAATCCTGTAACACCTAAGTTAACCCAAATGAAACATAAGTAAAGCGTTTTTAACACACTTAAAAAATAAGAAACAAGTCAAGTAATCCAGCTGGTTTCTACAATTAATGAATCTCTGAAATCGTTCGATACTGCAGTCAATAAAGGGTATTAATAATTTTGAAAATGAACAAAATTAAATAGATATATAATAAAAGTATAAACTACATGGGGTCAGTGGGGTCAGCACCAACCCCCGCTAGGTGGACCGTCCATGGGTAATAAAACATTCCTAAACTCACCATAAATTTTGATTAATTTAGTATTTTTTTTTTTAAATTAACTTTATATTAGTTAGGGGTTTGTTTATAAATTTTATAAATTTGGGGTCATAATTAATTCTCCTAATTTAAAGGGGAGTACGATATTTTCCCACCCAAGGTTTGGTGAAACAACACTTTCCCACCCTTCAAGTTTCAAAATGACACTTTCCCATCTTTCGTTAGGTTCTGTTATGTTTTCTGTTAATATTTTACTGAAATGATGAAAATACCCTTAAATATTTGACTTCATAATTTTTTTTTTTAATTAGCCAAAAATTCAAATATTAAAAAGTCAATAATAATAATAATAATTAATCCCACCTAAAAAATTAGGAATAATACTATAGAATTGTTTAAAGTTAAAAGACCTTAATATTTATTTATTTATAAAATCATTAATATCTCATCATTATTATTTAATAATCTACTAAATTTATAATGTTTTTCATTTTTACTAATTAACATAGAAAATCAATATTCTTAATTAATTAAATAAACAAAGGAAAAAAGATATATTTATACTTGAACTAATAAATAATCGAGAGTAAAGACTTTGGTTTAACTAAATTTTAATTTATAATAAACTAATTAAGAAATAAACTCTTTGAGGGTATTTTTGTCTTTTTAGTCAAATATTAACTGAAAACATTAATAAGACCTGACAAAGGGTCATTTTGAAACTTAACGGGTGGATAAGTGTCGTTTTGCCAAACCTTAGGTGGGAACATGTCGTTCTCCCTAATTTAAAGAGTAAAAAGAGACAGTATTACGTTGATAGTGTTATTAAATTCAATAATAAGCATTAATTAAATTATCTGCAATCATAATCATATCATCATATTGATGTTAATTAGAGTATAATCTTTTTTTTTTTTTTTTTAAATGTTTTGTTCCATTATTATAGCATCTATCTTAAATAAATGCAGTCTTGTGCTTTTCTTGCATACTACTTTAGTGACATAAATCTATCATCTTTTATGGACGTTCCTGAGTAATAAAAAGTTATTAAAGGATGTTTAAATATAGAAATGCTTTTATAAAAATCTAAAAAATATTTTTAATTAATTTATGTTTTGATATCTCATTAGATACCGTATAATAATAAGAGACAATTAAAATAATAACTAACCAAACTTTCACATGCATAAATTGTCATTTCATTTAGTACAAATAAATAAATATTAAAACTTCTGACATTTTCCACGTCAGTTAATGTCGTCCAAATTTAGACTCACATTCACATATCTACAGGTCAACTAGGAGCTGTCTGACGCTTGGAGCCGGCTTAACACTTTTCTTCCCAAAATATCCCTACCCAAAATTCCAATTTTATTCGTAAATAAAACAAATGATGGATGAGGCAGTAATTGTACAACGGCTAGTTCCATTGCCGATCAAAACACAGGCTTCAATGGCTTTGTACGAACTTTGATTTCGATTTCGAGCTCCAAATCACACAATCTCTCGCAATTTTCCAATTAAAACCCACAATCTGTAGATTCTTTAATGCTTCGTAACACCTCTTATAGAAAGATTCATCATTGTCGTGATTCAAGGTAGATTCAAATGTCTTCATTTTTTACGTTTCTTCTACTTCTAGGGTTTACTATTTTAGCTCTTAAGTTGTTATTTAGGTTAATTGAAGGTAGATTTCGTTATTTTTTTAAGGTTTGTGTTGTATTGAAGTTCTAGGGTTTTTATGGTTATTAATCTTTGCAATTGTCTATTTAATGGTTTTGCGGAGGTTTTGTTCAATGAAGGGAGATTGAACAATGAAATAGAAGAATTAGAGGAGAAAAAGTGATTTTGAGCTTGCACTAAGCATGTTTACGTGGCTGAACATGTCATTTGATACATGTGGTTTTTGTTGGTTAGAATGTGTTGAGGAATGGTGAAATGTATGTAAAATTAATGGGAAAATTTTTTCACGAGTATTTTCTTGTATTTGTGTATCATTATTGGAGAATTCAATGGACTGAGAGTGAACTTGGAGGCAGTCGCAAGTCTGTTAAAAATAATGGAATATCTTTGTAAAAAGAGGGAAAATCTAAAGCCTGATTTCTAGTCATACCTTACTGATATGTAACAGAAACTACATTCCAAGTGATGTTGCTTTATTGCTTTCTAAATTAATTGGATGCTAATCCGCATTTTGTATTTAGATTAATCGACCTGTGGTGGGCCCAACTGTGGGTATAAGATTATTACACTAGTATTAAACACTTGTATAAGACAAAAGTATTTGTTCTAGGTTGGGAAATTGCATAAGTACTTTTTATAATTTATAATATTCTTTTACTGCTCTTCTTAGGTTAGTTAAGTTTTTATTGCCTTAAACACTTGTATAAGACAAAAATAAAGATTTCAGTGCATTAATTGATATTTGTTTTTCGTAAATTTTTGATGTCTTTATCTGAGCCAGTTACATTTGATGTTGTTAACAGTCCATTTTTGTATTATTTTCTATCATGTTATTGGCTTAAAACTGATGTCAAAATAAGTTTCTCGCATGATGGAACTCTTGAGCTTTGGTTTCCATTAATGTTTGTCACATCTTGCGTGCTTGGTTTGTCTGTCTGTGTTTTTGCTGCAAAGTGAGCTGCAGTGGTTAGTTTAGGAGACAGCAGTTGCTTTGAACTTCTGTAATAATCATATATCTCTAAGTTTTGCTGCCTGTAGCTAGTTATGATCGTCTTGGTAGTTGAAACAGAGCTTGAATTCTTTTGTTTATGTTGGCATAGCTTATTGATGAAGTTGTTAACCAATTCAGAGACTGGTTTTCTATGCAAGTGGGGCATAAGCATTTGGATTCTGTCAAAGATCTTTATGCTAGAAGGATCTTATCTCCGTATAAAATAGGATGGATGGTGAGATCAAAGGTTTATTCTAGCTTAGTTGTTTGAGTATATATGCTTAGTGAGAGAAAAAGGGAGAAAAGTGGATTGTTATAAAAGTAAGAGATACTTGGAGTTGTTAGAAAAACTGTTTTAATATACTGATGAGTTACATGATGGCCTATGAACGAATACATGATATTGTCATATATAGAAGTTTTAATGAGAAAAGATAGAAAAAGTGCAATGATTTACCTCAAGCAATCAGGTTTTGAAAATTTGTTATGTTTGAGTTGTATTTTATTTGGTGACTGCTAGCAGTTATTCTTTTTTAAATGTGGTGTGCCTTGCCTCTCTAGTTGATTAGTTCAGAAAATTGATTTATCATTAAAAAGAGTCCATTTTCACGGTTGAGAATTTCATAGCTTCGTAACTGGACGGGGAGGTGTGAATAGATGAATTATGTACTTATAAGTGAAAAAAGAAAGTTTTATATGTATCTTTTTGAACCATTATGGAAACCGAAATGTGGATCCACAACATCTATAATTGACCTGAAGAAACTAATACGGGAACTTTATGGTGTAAAAGTTTTCTGGTTTATGAGTCAATTGAGCTTATTTTCATGCTCATATATTTCTGCAACTGAAATACTTGTGATAATGTTGAATCAGTCCAACTTTTTATATTCTGTCACACTTCTGTTGTCAGCATTAAGTATTTAAAAATGTGAATCTGGAAGTATCATGTGAAGCTTAGTATAGAATTTTGAAGGAATTAAGATTTGTGTGCCTGTTCTTTAGTTTTTCCTTTTTGCAGGTGCATTGTCTTGTCATTTTCCTCAGAACATCGAAATTGGCCTTTATGTACTGTGCTGCTCCAATTTTGTCATGCACCACGGCATTTTTTTGGTTTGTAACAAAGAGGATGAGCAGAAGCTGATGCAATGGCAATGTCTAGCAAGTTTGATCTGTCTTCTGGTAGCCCAGATAGGCCATTATACACCAGTGGACAGCGTGGATCCCACTTAGCTGCTCAACTGGACAGATCAGGCAGCTTTCGTGAGAGCATGGAGAATCCAATCCTAGCTTCTCTTCCAAACATGTCAAGAGGCAGTTCTGCAGTAACACAAGGAGATGTGTCAAGTTTCTTCCGATGCTTGCTTTTTGATCCAAAGGATGTTGTTGCAGATCATAAGTCTAATCGTCAAGGAGACTTTAGACGACACATGAATATTGCTCTTGGTGTTCCAGTAGATGATTCTCCAAATGGTTTGTCAAAAGGCAAGCTTCTGCCGTGTCCCGTACCGGAGGAAATTAAAAGAGCCAAGGCTGGTCTGCGTGAAAACTCTGTCAAGGCCAGGTAGTTCTTTGTAACTTATGTATTTTGGATTGGAATTATTACTAGTTTGTTGTAATTATTTTATATTTTTGGCTGGGTTAACAGGGAACGGATGAAACTTTTCAATGAAGCCTTATCTGTTTTTAACAAGTGTTTTCCAAGCATACCCTCAAAGAAGAGGTCACGATCAGAAAGTTTTGCTAATGAGCAGCGCAGTGCCTTGTTATCAAGTGAGAGGTCTGTCCTGGGACCAAACCTTAGTAAGATGGGGATTCCTAGTCATGCCATACCTGGTGGCTTTGAACTAGAGCAGCAAAAGTCAGAAGAGCGAACAAAAACTGCTGTTCCAAATAAGCGGACTCGAACTTCTATGGTGGATGTGAGGGGGGTACGTAACCTGAACTTCGTTCTTCAATGTCTTCTTTCTGTCTCACATTTTTTCAATTTTTATCCCGTATTAAGTGTTCTATATAAGTAATATTTGTGGTTTACTTGTAACAACTATTTAATGCACTTATTGTTTATTGATTGGGTATTGCCTTTTCTGTTTCTTGTTCCTTGTAAGAATCATCATCTGCTAATGTATGATGTAGATATTATAATTGATATCCCTGTTTCTTTGACGCCACTTAAGTTTTATGTTTGAAATGAGATAGACAAGAAGGGGTTAGAGACCACTCAAAAAATGAAATGCTATTATTTGTGGAAGCCCAGTTAGTTTTCTTTCCAGCTGTCACTAAATTTGAAGCTATTCATTTTTGTTTTTTCTTGGTTGAGTGTGGGGCCCAAAATATCCCTACCCAAAATTCAATTTTATTCTTAAATAAAACAAATGATGATAAGGCAGTAATTGTACAACGGCTAGTTCCATTGCCGATCAAAACACAGGCTTCAATGGCTTTGTGCGAACTTTGATTTCGATTTCGAGCTCCAAATCACACAATCTCTCGCAATTTTCCAATTAAAACCCACAATCTGAGATTCTTTAATGCTCGTACACCTCTTATAGAAAGATTCATCATTGTCGTGATTCAAGGTAGATTCAAATGTCTTCAACTTTTACGTTTCTTCTACTTCTAGGGTTTACTATTTTAGCTTTTAAGTTGTTATTTAGGTTAATTGAAGGTAGATTTCGTTATTTTTTAAGTTTGTGTTGTATGAAGTTCTAGGGTTTATGGTTTTAATCTTTGCAATTGTCTATTTAATGGTTTTGGAGGTTTGTTCATAAAGGGAGATTGAACAATGAAATAGAAGAATTAGAGGAGAAAAATGATTTTGAGCTTGCACTAAGCATGTTTACGTGGCTGAACATGTCTTTGATACATGTGTTTTTGTTGGTTAGAATGTGTTGAGGAATGGTGAAATTATGTAAAATTAATGGGAAATTTTTTCACGAGTATTTTGTGTCTTTGTGTATCTATTGGATAATTCAATGGACTGAGAGTGAACTTGGAGGCAGTCGCAAGTCTGTTAAAAATAATGGAATATCTTTGTAAAAAGAGGGAAAATCTAAAGCCTGATTCTAGTCATACCTTAGTGATATGTACAAAACTACATTCCAAGTGATGTTGCTTTATTGCTTTCTAAATTATTGTGCTAATTCGCATTTTGTATTTAGATTAATCGACCTGTGGTGGGCCCAACTGTGGGTATAAGATTATTACACTAGTATTAAACACTTGTATAAGACAAAAGTATTTGTTCTAGGTTGGGAAATTGCATAAGTACTTTTTATAACTTATAATTCTCTTACTGCTCTTCTTAGGTTAGTTAAGTTTTATTGCCTTAAACTTTGTATAAGACAAAAATAAAGTTTCAGTGCATTAATGATATTTGTTTTTCGTAATTTTTGATGTCTTTATCTGAGCCAGTTACATTTGATGTTGTTAACAGTCCATTTTTGTATTATTTTCTATCATGTTGATCCCATGGGCCCAGGACCGGTCCTAGGACCAGTCCCATGGGCCTTGGACAATTTCATTTCCCCCCTCAAATTTTTTTATATTTTGGGAGTAAAATGAAATTTTATAGGGGGTTTTTAGTATTTTTTAGGGGTAAAATTTGTAAATTTTATAAAATTTTTAGACCTGGAAGATTTTTTTTTTAATAAATTTTGTAAAATTTCATTTTAACCCTCGTAATTTATATCTATTTAGAATTAACAGGGGGTTTTATATAGTTTGACAAGGGACTACATTGAAAATATACAAAAATTTTTGGGCCCAGGCCTGGGACCAGTCCCAGGCCCGGGCCTTGGAGGAGGGCCCAGTGGAGGGCCCGGGCCCTCCTCCTAAGGCCTGGTCCCGTTTTGAGACCAGGCCTCCTAGGACCGATTTTTGGAGCTGGGCTTTTGGGCCCGGTCCCAAATGCCCAGCTCTAAGTAACTCTAACTTGACCTGTAAATTATTACTAATACTAATATTATATTTCAAATTTATTTTTATTATTATTATTTTTTATCATTTACATTTATGTCAAAGGCATCATCATCAAACATTTTGTAAATCTGAAAAATACAAAATCTTTAAAATTATTTTATCATGATAGAAAATAAATTCATGATCAAACCATTGTTTTAAAACCCGGACCGGAGAGCAAACCATTGTGCTATCCGGGTCACGGTTTTGGTTGTACCGATGACGTCAACAATATTTTATTTTTAAAAATTTACATATTAACCTCTTAAATCTTATATATTACAAAAATTCCCCTAAAAAAGTTCAAATTGGTCCCTAAAATTTTTATTTATTCAAAAAATGCCCCAATAAAATTACCAATTAATTCCTAAACTTTTGATATATCTTCAAAATACCCCTATAAAATTACAAAGTAACCCTCATAATTTTAAAATATTTCAAAACCCCCTGAGACCTAAACCGGACCGGAGAAGCTACCGGTTCCTGATCTAACTGGTCCGACCGGCAGGTCCGGTCCGGTTTTTAAAACAGAGGATCAAACTACCTCTTGCCTTCGTTATAAATGCATTCAATGAGGGAGAAGTCAGATGAAACTTTTCATAGTGAATTTCATCCACAGAAATCACCATTTATATATATACATACAAATTTCGTATATGTTGTGATTTACATCACCTTATATACATAGCATTATCTATACCATGTTCTCTAAGACAATTCCGTTTCCCTATATTTTTTACTACAACTATATTGGAATGCTTGTTGCTAAGATATTATAATCCAAAAGTTCAAACCCTTTGAACAACATAAAATCTAAGTTTGATATTTTCATTGAACTACTTCTGCACTTACATTTGTTGGAATTAGCCAAGTTGTACAATTTTTAGATTTAATATTTCCAGTGCCAATTTTCATCAATAATAAAAGTTAATCCTTGCATTTTGATTATCTGAATACTTGGTTGAATATAAAATCCTGTAACACCTAAGTTAACCCAAATGAAAATATGTAGAAACATAAGTAAAGCGTTTTTAACACACTCAAAAAATACGAAACAAGTCAAGTAATCCAGCTGGTCTCTGAAATCTTTCGATAATGCAGTCAATAAAGGGTATTAATAATTTTGAAAATGAACAAAATTAAATAGATATATAATTGAATAAAACATTCCTAAACTCACCATTTTAATTAACTTTATATTAGTTAGGGGTTTGTTTGTAAATTTTATAAATTTGGGGTCAAAAAAATTCTCCTAATTTTATTTTTTAGGGGTTTAGGATTTATAAAAATACAATAGATACTTCAGTGATCAAAATCAAGTCAAATTAGAGTTTAAATAGACAAAAACTAAACTAACCTGGGGATTAATATAATATATATTGTACCCTCTCTTCACTAAAATAATTCCAGGCACCTAACTCCTCGGTTATGGTTTTGATGAATTTAAAGAGTAAAAAGAGATAGTATTAGGTTGATAGTGTTATTAAATTCAATAATAAGCATTAATTAAATTATCTGCAATCATAATTATATCATCATATTGATATTAATTAGAGTATAATCTTTTTTTTTTTTTTTTTAAATGTTTTGTTCCATTATTATAGCATCTATCTTAAATAAATGCAGTCTTGTGCTTTTCTTGCATACTACTTTAGTGACATAAATCTATCATCTTTTATGGACGTTCCTGAGTAATAAAAAGTTATTAAAGGATGTTTAAATATAGAAATGCTTTTATAAAAATCTAAAAAATATTTTTAATTAATTTATGTTTTGATATCTCATTAGATACCGTATAATAATAAGAGACAATTAAAATAATAACTAACCAAACTTTCACATGCATAAATTGTCATTTCATTTAGTACAAATAAATAAATATTAAAACTTCTGACATTTTCCACGTCAGTTAATGTCGTCCAAATTTAGACTCACATTCACATATCTACAGGTCAACTAGGAGCTGTCTGACGCTTGGAGCCGGCTTAACACTTTTCTTCCCAAAATATCCCTACCCAAAATTCCAATTTTATTCGTAAATAAAACAAATGATGGATGAGGCAGTAATTGTACAACGGCTAGTTCCATTGCCGATCAAAACACAGGCTTCAATGGCTTTGTACGAACTTTGATTTCGATTTCGAGCTCCAAATCACACAATCTCTCGCAATTTTCCAATTAAAACCCACAATCTGTAGATTCTTTAATGCTTCGTAACACCTCTTATAGAAAGATTCATCATTGTCGTGATTCAAGGTAGATTCAAATGTCTTCATTTTTTACGTTTCTTCTACTTCTAGGGTTTACTATTTTAGCTCTTAAGTTGTTATTTAGGTTAATTGAAGGTAGATTTCGTTATTTTTTTAAGGTTTGTGTTGTATTGAAGTTCTAGGGTTTTTATGGTTATTAATCTTTGCAATTGTCTATTTAATGGTTTTGCGGAGGTTTTGTTCAATGAAGGGAGATTGAACAATGAAATAGAAGAATTAGAGGAGAAAAAGTGATTTTGAGCTTGCACTAAGCATGTTTACGTGGCTGAACATGTCATTTGATACATGTGGTTTTTGTTGGTTAGAATGTGTTGAGGAATGGTGAAATGTATGTAAAATTAATGGGAAAATTTTTTCACGAGTATTTTCTTGTATTTGTGTATCATTATTGGAGAATTCAATGGACTGAGAGTGAACTTGGAGGCAGTCGCAAGTCTGTTAAAAATAATGGAATATCTTTGTAAAAAGAGGGAAAATCTAAAGCCTGATTTCTAGTCATACCTTACTGATATGTAACAGAAACTACATTCCAAGTGATGTTGCTTTATTGCTTTCTAAATTAATTGGATGCTAATCCGCATTTTGTATTTAGATTAATCGACCTGTGGTGGGCCCAACTGTGGGTATAAGATTATTACACTAGTATTAAACACTTGTATAAGACAAAAGTATTTGTTCTAGGTTGGGAAATTGCATAAGTACTTTTTATAATTTATAATATTCTTTTACTGCTCTTCTTAGGTTAGTTAAGTTTTTATTGCCTTAAACACTTGTATAAGACAAAAATAAAGATTTCAGTGCATTAATTGATATTTGTTTTTCGTAAATTTTTGATGTCTTTATCTGAGCCAGTTACATTTGATGTTGTTAACAGTCCATTTTTGTATTATTTTCTATCATGTTATTGGCTTAAAACTGATGTCAAAATAAGTTTCTCGCATGATGGAACTCTTGAGCTTTGGTTTCCATTAATGTTTGTCACATCTTGCGTGCTTGGTTTGTCTGTCTGTGTTTTTGCTGCAAAGTGAGCTGCAGTGGTTAGTTTAGGAGACAGCAGTTGCTTTGAACTTCTGTAATAATCATATATCTCTAAGTTTTGCTGCCTGTAGCTAGTTATGATCGTCTTGGTAGTTGAAACAGAGCTTGAATTCTTTTGTTTATGTTGGCATAGCTTATTGATGAAGTTGTTAACCAATTCAGAGACTGGTTTTCTATACAAGTGGGGCATAAGCATTTGGATTCTGTCAAAGATCTTTATGCTAGAAGGATCTTATCTCCGTATAAAATAGGATGGATGGTGAGATCAAAGGTTTATTCTAGCTTAGTTGTTTGAGTATATATGCTTAGTGAGAGAAAAAGGGAGAAAAGTGGATTGTTATAAAAGTAAGAGATACTTTGAGTTGTTAGAAAAACTGTTTTAATATACTGATGAGTTACATGATGGCCTATGACCGAATACATGATATTGTCATATATAGAAGTTTTAATGAGAAAAGATAGAAAAAGTGCAATGATTTACCTCAAGCAATCAGGTTTTGAAAATTTGTTATGTTTGAGTTGTATTTTATTTGGTGACTGCTAGCAGTTATTCTTTTTTAAATGTGGTGTGCCTTGCCTCTCTAGTTGATTAGTTCAGAAAATTGATTTATCATTAAAAAGAGTCCATTTTCACGGTTGAGAATTTCATAGCTTCGTAACTGGACGGGGAGGTGTGAATAGATGAATTATGTACTTATAAGTGAAAAAAGAAAGTTTTATATGTATCTTTTTGAACCATTATGGAAACCGAAATGTGGATCCACAACATCTATAATTGACCTGAAGAAACTAATACGGGAACTTTATGGTGTAAAAGTTTTCTGGTTTATGAGTCAATTGAGCTTATTTTCATGCTCATATATTTCTGCAACTGAAATACTTGTGATAATGTTGAATCAGTCCAACTTTTTATATTCTGTCACACTTCTGTTGTCAGCATTAAGTATTTAAAAATGTGAATCTGGAAGTATCATGTGAAGCTTAGTATAGAATTTTGAAGGAATTAAGATTTGTGTGCCTGTTCTTTAGTTTTTCCTTTTTGCAGGTGCATTGTCTTGTCATTTTCCTCAGAACATCGAAATTGGCCTTTATGTACTGTGCTGCTCCAATTTTGTCATGCACCACGGCATTTTTTTGGTTTGTAACAAAGAGGATGAGCAGAAGCTGATGCAATGGCAATGTCTAGCAAGTTTGATCTGTCTTCTGGTAGCCCAGATAGGCCATTATACACCAGTGGACAGCGTGGATCCCACTTAGCTGCTCAACTGGACAGATCAGGCAGCTTTCGTGAGAGCATGGAGAATCCAATCCTAGCTTCTCTTCCAAACATGTCAAGAGGCAGTTCTGCAGTAACACAAGGAGATGTGTCAAGTTTCTTCCGATGCTTGCTTTTTGATCCAAAGGATGTTGTTGCAGATCATAAGTCTAATCGTCAAGGAGACTTTAGACGACACATGAATATTGCTCTTGGTGTTCCAGTAGATGATTCTCCAAATGGTTTGTCAAAAGGCAAGCTTCTGCCGTGTCCTGTACCGGAGGAAATTAAAAGAGCCAAGGCTGGTCTGCGTGAAAACTCTGTCAAGGCCAGGTAGTTCTTTGTAACTAATGTATTTTGGATTGGAATTATTACTAGTTTGTTTTAATTATTTTATATTTTTGGCTGGGTTAACAGGGAACGCATGAAACTTTTCAATGAAGCCTTATCTGTTTTTAACAAGTGTTTTCCAAGCATACCCTCAAAGAAGAGGTCACGATCAGAAAGTTTTGCTAATGAGCAGCGCAGTGCCTTGTTATCAAGTGAGAGGTCTGTCCTGGGACCAAACCTTAGTAAGATGGGGATTCCTAGTCATGCCATACCTGGTGGCTTTGAACTAGAGCAGCAAAAGTCAGAAGAGCGAACAAAAACTGCTGTTCCAAATAAGCGGACTCGAACTTCTATGGTGGATGTGAGGGGGGTACGTAACCTGAACTTCGTTCTTCAATGTCTTCTTTCTGTCTCACATTTTTTCAATTTTTATCCCGTATTAAGTGTTCTATATAAGTAATATTTATGGTTTACTCGTAACAACTATTTAATGCACTTATTGTTTATTGATTGGGTATTGCCTTTTCTGTTTCTTGTTCCTTGTAAGAATCATCATCTGCTAATGTATGATGTAGATATTATAATTGATATCCCTGTTTCTTTGACGCCACTTAAGTTTTATGTTTGAAATGAGATAGACAAGAAGGGGTTAGAGACCACTCAAAAAATGAAATGCTATTATTTGTGGAAGCCCAGTTAGTTTTCTTTCCAGCTGTCACTAAATTTGAAGCTATTCATTTTTGTTTTTTCTTGGTTGAGTGTGGGGTGCTGTTCTGTTTTATGCTTAGATATTGTTAAACTTTATTTTATACATGTTTTTGGGATAGAGTCATACATATTCTTTTGTGGGGTGCTGTACTGTTTTATGCTTAGATATTGTTAAACCTTAATTTATACATGTTTTTGGTATAGAGCCATACATATTCTTTTGTGAGGGTGGTTGGTTTACCCTTGTGATTTCTTCATATCAATGAATAGTCTGTTTCTTTCCGAAAACAAAAAATAAGAAAAGGAATATGTATAAACTTGATTAGTGGTTTGTGTTGCATTTTCTTTCCACGAAGGAACATGGTATCTTTTGAGATTGCTTGCTTATCTAACTACATTCTCCCCATGCTATATGATTTTATTGTTGGTAGTCTGCTATTTATTGATGCTGAATTTGTAAATGCCAATTCTTGTGTCATTATCACATGAATATTGATATTTCCATTGTAATAATTATAGATGGATGTTCGGAGTAATGCTGTTGTCAGACCGCCTGGTTCTGTAGATAGGGATAGGGAAATGCTAAGACTTGCAAATAGTGGTGGGGTTCAGGGTGAGGATCGGACTTTATCTATTGGTGTTGATGCTTGGGAAAAATCAAGAACGAAGAAGAAGCGTTCTGGAATAAAGCCAGAAGCATCTCAAAGTTTTGTGTCACCTAAACCTACTGATGGTTATCGGGAACCTAAACAGGGGATGCAGCAAAGACCCGTTACTGATGCCCGATCAAGGATAAATGACTCACATGGCTTCAGGTATGATATCTGACACTGCACTATTCTTCAATACGAGGAATGTTATATGTTCATATACCCAATTCTGACTGCTTGAAGCCTTGGCATAGTTGCGTGTATTAAATGTCGCCTTTTGGGATTGCTAGGAGGGAACTTTTTAAAACATGGCTTTTGTTCGATGTTGGTGACCTTAATTATGAGCAGAAGCTTTTAAAGTAATGATAGCAAACAACAACAATAATAATAATTTTGCTGTAATTATCTATTATTTTCTAATTGGGGAAGTTCAGGCTCTTAAATTAGAGCCAAGTTTCAAGAATTTGAGTTTTGTGCTAATTGCAGCGTTTGTTGCTCTTTATGCCCTAAGTTTCTTATTCTGTTGTAAGCCCGCTTTTAATTATGATAGAGATATAAGGGATAAATTGGTACACCTTTGAAAGCTTCCTTGACCGACGTTGTGGTAAGAATTGGGGAGAAGAATGACTGACATGTATGTAGATGTTTTCAAATAACTTTATATTTATTGTGCTTATGGTAGATTTTATCATCCTGTGCTATATTACCACTATACAGTTTAGCCTCCCGGCAATAATGAGGAAAACCATCTCAATATATGGTATTAAGATTAATTCACCGATTTTTATTTTCGCCTTATTGTTTAGGGCATTGGTTGAGATGTTGAATTTCATGCATTATGTGAAGGTGAACTTACCAAATTTAAATGAATAAATTTATAATTATCAATTGACCTTATGTTCTGCGGAGGGTTTCAGTATTCCTCTCCACAGATACTACCCGCTCGATTGCCAATTTTGAGTAGCATGAGTGCTTAATTGATATAAGTGCTTGACATCAAGGATTGCCATAATGAATACCTTAATCGATTTGGAGTCATAAGCCTAGTTGTTGGATTCGTTAACTTCTTGCAACTATTAGTTGCCCTTAATTTGAATTGAAAACAGTGGAGAAGAACCTTTGAAAAGAGTTTTGGCCACGAAGTATGAATGGGACAAACTTTCTTTCTAATCATGTTGAATGGGACAAACTTTCTTTCTAATCATGTTCAAAAGTAAGTATGGTTTTCAGAATTTGTGAGTTAGGGATTTTTGGTATGTCATTTCACTGAAATTCTTACTTCAATAATATATTAAAAAATCATCTCTTTTTCAGTTTATTTTTTTCCATCGATAATTACCCTTTCAAGCTCCTTTTCTGAGATGATATTAATATGCATCTTAATATAGGCCAGGAGTTGCTAATGGAGCTGTTGGAATTGGAAAATCAGATGGTATCTCACAACAGACTGGCTTGGGTGTGCGTACATCCATCCCTAGGACTGAACTGGATAACAACTCCATTCTCAATGAAAGGAGAGACCGTTCTATAGGTTCAGATAAAGAAAGGGTGAATCTCAGAGCTGTCAATAAGTATGCATTGTGTCCCTTATCATATCTTTTATTTATCATCATAATTGCAGCGTCTTCTCCTTTTCTTGTTTATGGGAGTCTTGTGCTCATTTTTTATTTTAAAATTATATTCTGCCATCTCATTCGTACTCCTTTGAGATGTTTTATTATATACTGTGTTTATTTACATTATAAATGTTCTAAATAATGCTTAGGATGAATGCTCGGGATGAATTTAAATCAGCTAGTCCTACTTCAAACACCAAAATGAATGCATCTGTTCGAGCTCCGCGATCAGGTTCAGTTGCTGCACCACCCAAGTTGTCCCCAGGTTTCCATAGAGCAACTGCTCCTAATGACTGGGAACTTTCTCATTGTACAAACAAGCCACCTGCGGTTGTTGGTACTAACAATCGCAAGCGCACAGCATCAGCTAGATCTTCATCACCAGTTGCTCATTGGGCTGGCCAGAGGCCGCAGAAGAACTCCCGTACAGCAAGAAGGACAAATTTGCTTCCTATTGTTTCTAATAACGAAAAAACTCCTGCTTTGGATGCTTCATCTGATGTAGCAGGTAATGAAGTTGGAATGGGATTTGTTAAACGCTTGTCTGGCAACTCTCCTCAGCAAGTTAAATTGAAAGGTGATCCCTTGTCTTCATCGGCATTATCTGAAAGTGAAGAATCGGGGGTTGCTGACATTAAACCTAAAGACAAGGTCAGAAAGTTTGATGAGGTAGATGAGAAAGCTGGGCAAAATGTTCAAAAGAAGTCCACTTTAATTCTGCCATCCAGAAAGAATAAGCTGGTTTCTGGGGAAGATCTTGGAGACGGTGTACGGAGGCAGGGGCGAACCGGGCGGGGTTTTACATCTACAAGGTCTCTCACGCCAATGATGGTTGGGAAGCTGGGTCATGTAGGAACTGCAAAACAGCTTAGAAGTGCCAGACTTGGATTTGATAAGACTGAAAGGTTAAACATTTTCTCCTTACCTATTTTGTTTTTTGGACATGTGTCTTCCCTAATTTGTAGTTGCAACTGTGTCTTAGTTGAAAATCTCACAGCTTTTTGAAATATTTTTTCAGCAAGGCAGGTCGTCCCCCAAGTAGGAAATTGTCTGACCGCAAGGCTTATAAACGTCAAAAGCATACAATGACCAGTACAGCAGCTGATTTTCTTGGTAGTTGTGCTTCAAATTCATGAAGAATTTTTTTTTTGGGATTGCTATTTAATTGAAGTTACTTATTTTGTTTTCCATCTATTTGTGTTTCAAAATTTTCGTAGTTGGTTCAGACGATGGTCATGAAGAGCTACAGGCTGCTGCAAAGGCTGTTATTAATTCTGGTATCATATCAATTAATTTTTTTTGTCATTCTATTGGTAACCACTTGTCTTGTTGGACTGATGGATTTAATTTTCACTTCAGCACATGCTCTTTCCAGCTCATTTTGGAGGCAGATGGAGCCACTCTTTGGTTTTGTATCTGATGGAGAAATTGTTTACTTAAAGCAACAGGTGATGCTCTTTATGATATGAATTATCAAATACTGTGTTATTACAGGTGATGCTTCCTTTGATTTTAATTTTAAGTTTTTTTTTTTTTTTTTTTTTTTTTGGGTTTAAGCTATCGTAACACAAATTTGTGACACAAATTCATGACTTTGATACATGGTAATTTGTGGCTTAGAAATTCTTACTTAGCTTAAAAATAACTAACTAATTCTCATCCAAGTCGTTGTTTACATGGAATCAAGGAAAAGAATTTGTGTCACAAATTTGTGTAAAACATTTCTGTTACAATAGCCTAACCCCTTTTTTTTTTTGGTCATATTGTTGTAATATTGTGACATGGTATATGCAGTTTTGTAGCTGGACCAGCTTGTTTCAGGCCTGCTAATACCTAATTTTAAATTGCGGTCACATATTTTTATTATATTTTTTTACGCATCATATGGTTATATATTAACAAAATAATTATTTTTTTCTTTGTCACATATCTTGAATGCATTATTGTGATCTATAATCAGTTTTCCATGTAGTTGGGATTAGATGATACTATAATTTATTCCTCCACCCTACCAAAGAAAAGGAAAAAAAGTAGTTCACGGTTAAATTAACTTTTGTATTTTTATCTACAGTTCCTTTATTTGTGCGTTTTAATCTCTCAAGTGTCTGTTTTTTGTCATTAGTAATGTTATTCTAACTGTTTCTAATTCTTACTATCTTTTAGGGAAATCTTGAATCTGCCACACCAACACCAAAACTGTTTCCTTCTAACACAGGTGGTTGCACTTCTGTACCTAATGGATATGGGTTGGCAGAACAGGAGAGAGAGGTTGGGCTTGAAACAGGGAGAGGTGATCTCCTTATGGAACAGTTAGTAACTGGTGCAAGAGATCATGCTTCGATCCCGCTTTACCAGAGGCTCATAGCTGCTTTAGTTATAGAGGAAGATTATAGCAGTGAGAATGAGGACCTCCAAATTGATGCATATGGAGTTGGATTTGAGCTAGATGGAGAGATGGAACCTAATCTTTTGGATCATCTATTGAACTTTCAGTCTGAGCATACTGGTTTTAATGGTTATAGGATAACTGGAAAAAGAAATATTGATGATGAGCCAGAAATTGATATATTGGGAATTTCAAATTCTGGGATTAACTCAAACTTTGGTCAGTCCCTAAGTGGTGTACTTCCTGATCAAGCATTGATACCTGGCATGACCTTTTCAGAATTTCAGTATGATAGTATGCAGATGAATGAGAAACTTCTTCTGGAAGCTAGGAGTGTTGGTATTTTCCCAGAATCGCTGGTAGGTTTATTCTACCAGAAGTCTTCTAATTCTAATTCAGTAGTATTGCTTTAATTGGCCATTTTATCCAAATCTGATTCCAGCTGCCTCCTCAGCCTCCACAACACAAAAACACTCTCTCAATTGTTGAATAATGCACTCCCATGGAATTTTCACTTCATGTCCTCTCATCTTTTTGCCCTTACAGGATCCTGTGTGTCTGTGTGATATTTGGCTTTGGCTCTAGGGTTATCTTGTTCTTGGGATATGCTTAGCATTTTGTTGTGTGTTGTTTTTATCTTATTTTTATTTGAAGATATTTGACTAGTTGAACATCCTTCTTTTTCTCAGACTGACATAGTACAGTTAGAAGATGAAGGAATCAGTGATGAAATCAAAAAATTAGCAAAGAGGCACCACGAACAGGTAATTTACAACCTTAAACGCCTTTATTTGAAATCTACCTTTTCTTTTATTTGTACAATATTCATTTTCACCCTTCTTTGAGTTGTCATGGGATATTCCACAAATTTGAACTTTCTGTGCACAACATATTATTTATGGATATTGCTTGCCCTGAAGTAAGTTTTATTCTTGAGAATTTCATCTCTTGATCTGATTTTGATGCAATAGGTATCCAAGAAGCAAGGGTTGCTTGATAAACTCTTGAAGTCTGCCTCAGAAGTGAAAGAACTTCAAGAAAAGTAATGAATTTGTCTTTTTCTTATTCCCTAGAGATGAATGTGTGTGCTTTTGTCTTTTAGCTCAATTTTTTTTTGGTACTTATGGTGTTCGCACGTATTCTGCTTTTTGTATAGGGAGTTTGAACAAAGTGCCCTTGACAAACTCGTTGCAATGGCATATGAGAAGTATATGGTAAGCTCTCTTAACGATCAATATCTTTTTTCATTATTAGTTGCTCTTTTCATTTTCCTGTTATGGTCAAATGGATTATTGGGATGCTGCATTTAAGTGCTGCAGTGCCAAATTGATGTTGTACATTCCTTTGACTAGGCATAAAGCCATCTAGGATAGTCTTCAAAGCAGGTTCTAGTTAAAAATGTGCTATGCTGGAGTTTTGGTCAAGCAGGTTTCAGAATTAACTAAATGAGTCAAGAATTTGAGAGATATATAGGGGCAAAGAAAGATTAATTTGAGGTGTTCCAGACCTTTCAAAAATCTTGTCTCTGAAGAGAGTAGGCATGTCATTGATTACTGTTAGATTCTGGAAGGACATTTGGCTATTTTCGAGTAAAGATGATCTTAGCGGTTATACTTTTCTCTTCTGCTTAAAGAGGGCAATACTGGAAAGAGGTCGTTACCCAGTGTTTGTACGACCTCAGCAGGGTGTTCAAAGGTGGCAATACTAGCGATTTCATTTTTTTAATTGGAAGGACATCTATACATTGAGATGAAGAAAGAAGAAAGAGCATCTATATTCATTTTGAACAAGCCCATAGATTGAGTGGTGTAGGACAGGTTGAATGAGATATCAGATCCAAATTTCCAACCGTAATTGGCTTGAGCTACCCCAGAATTTTCTGAAGAATATACCTAGACTCTAATCTTCTGCAGTCTCCTTCAATATAAATAATGTCTTTCACTGAACAGGAATCTATCTGTTGCTAGGTTGGATGTCTACATAATTACTGACCCACAGTTCCTGTTTGAATGGATTTTTTTCCTATTACCGTTTTGTGTTATTTTATATCTTATCCTCACTATATGTAAATTGAAGTGCTTTATTTAAATTAAATTAGTGATCTCATTCTTTCCTCTGGTTATCTTGATTATGCTATAATACAAAATCGAGCTGCTGCATTTTATTTATGATTGATTAATTTATTTTTGGTTTGATAGACTTGTTGGGGTCCTAATGCCACTGGTGGTAAGAGTTCCAGTAACAAAATGGCCAAGCAAACTGCGCTAGCATTTGTAAAACGAACATTAGACAGATGTCATAAATATGAAGATACGGGTAAGAGCTGCTTTAGTGAACAGTTATTTAAGGATATGTTTCTTTCTGGGTATTCCCACCTAAATGGTGGACAGCCCATAAATGCTCCCACAGATGGTGAATCTGCGAGATCATTTGCCAATACCTCTGGCCATTCTCTGGAAGTTAGAGTTTCAGGTATCTTTATATTGTCCCTCCTGGATAAAATACTTGGAATTTACTTTTATTCTTAGCGCATATATGAATATTCAAATGGGCTAATACAAGTCTTTGGTTTCTTATAAAAAAAGAAAAAATGATTTTTTCTCTAGTATTCTTTGATAAATTTGGCAAATATCTTGGTGAGCTTTTTTGTGCGTGCCTTTTTCTCTCTTTTATGTTTCTGCATTTTTTTTTTTTCCATGTGTCATGGTTAACATTTGGATTATTACTTTTGCTCTTTTCTGCAGCATCCATGGGCTCACAGCCAAGTCCTTCAACATCACAGTTGGGTCAGAATGGGGATAGTTCTGATATGCTTCCAGCAATAAATCGCTCATCTGAACAAAGTACTGGTAAAGAAGATACATGGTCAAACAGGGTGAAGAAAAGGGAGTTGTTGCTTGATGATGTGGTTGGTACTATTGGTACCACAAGTGCCCCATCAAGCATTGGAACTTCCCTATTAAGCAGTACAAAGGGAAAGAGAAGTGAAAGAGACAGAGATGGAAAGGGACATAGCAGAGAAGTTTTATCTAGAAATGGAACTAATAAAATTGGTAGGCCAGCATTATCAAATGCTAAGGGGGAAAGGAAATCTAAAACAAAGCCTAAGCAGAAAATTACTCAACTATCTGTTTCTGTAAATGGCCTTCTTGGAAAGATGTCAGAGCAACCCAAACCAACAGCATCCGTGTCAAAGTCAAGTGAAATGGCTACCAACAGTAATGCCAAAGTAAAAGAAGAGTTTAACTTGGATGTATTGGATGGTTCTGAGCCTATTGACTTCTCACAGATATCATTAGATGTCTTAGGTGATTCTGATGATCATGCTCAGGATCTTGGTTCATGGTTGAACATTGAGGATGATGCATTACAAGATCATGACTTCATGGGCCTTGAAATTCCAATGGATGACCTTTCAGACTTAAATATGATGGTTTGAAGTTACGCTTTTTGTATAGTCTTGTTCATTATACTATTGACAAATCAAACATAATTGCTGTTGTCAAGAAATGACCAGTTACGTGGACGGTCATTCAGCTATCCAGTCCACAATTAGGTTATATAGATTCTTTTGTAGACCCCTCCACAAGTTGATTTTCGAGTGATCCTTTTTGAGATTTTGGATTTTGCTCCTGTATTAAGTTGGCAACTTCGACTGTAAAGATCTGCTGTTCCAAGGTGCAAATTAGCATGCCCTAGCATTATGTCTTAGCCAACTCTGTATCCTGGCTGTAGCTTTTACCAATCAGAGAACAATGATGTTTCTTGTATATACATTTATATTTTCAATAAAATTATCTTTTTATTCAGTGTATTATCCTTTGCGAGCATACTCGTATGCAGAGTTTTCTATCAACACTTAATGTCGTATAATAATTTTTGGATATATTTTGTCCTGGCAATCACTCATGTTGCAGATTCGATTCTCAATTTTAAATTCTTTCTTGGTTTATATCCCTTTTGATGCTGTCTCTGGTTATAATAGATAAATCTCTCAGGATATTGTTGGTAAAGTTTTTCATAAGTTGTTTAGTTCAATAGAATCATCTGCTGCAGATCTTATTTCTTTATTTTTGGCCAGTGCAGATTGGAAGAGATGATGAGCTGTGATTTTGTGATCTTGTGTACTTTTCAAATACGAGGTCATGACATGATTGCAGGACCTCCCATATGCCTTTCTGATAAATCATAGTTTCTTCTGTTTTGGCGTTTAAGTGCTTGGTGGTTGCTGGAAAATCGCAGGCGTTTCTAATTGTCTTATTCTTGACAAGAGTTAATCGTGATGTAGAGCTATGCTGTCATCTTCACAAGTCCAATTAACTGGTATTCAGCTATATCGGGCTGAAACAGGTACATCTCTCTTTTTCTTACTTTCTTTTGTTTTTATAGCTAATTGGTGGTGTTGAAGTCCTAACATTTTTTTTTGTATTAGCGGTTTAGCAGTTTTTATTCAATTTATTTATTTTTACCTTCTGTGTTCTGCTAAAGTTATCTGCAAGCAGAAGTTTAGGAACATGCTTAAGGCCTGGCAGCATAGGCCAGACTCTATTGGGGTGTTTATATCTCAGAATTTTGTAGCTCACCTAGAGACAACTTGTTTCCTCAAACCTCAGGCCTAGTTTTGGCCGGGAATATGCCTTGCTAGGAAGCTCTGTTGCTTCACATTGAAGCTTAATTTTTTTTTTTTTTTTTTTCACTTTTTGTTGGTTCAATATGCAATATTCAAACCTAAGACCTGCTATAGTCTAGTCATTGTTTGAGCCAAGGCCTTGGGGCTGATATTTCCAAATCAGAAAATGTCTGTAACCATAATTCATAATACTAATAATTATGCTTTTAAGATGATTAGAGTATTCGATGCCTTTTTACATTTGAAAGATCTGGCTTTTATATTGTAAACAATTACTTCAATCTGTAAACTTAAAATGGAACTTGTGGTTTAACCTGGTTCTCATTTCTAGCTGGTTTTTGGAGGTGAAATAAACTGTTTTATGTTATTTGGTTTTCATTATAATTTAATTTCTGTATCTCATAGCAAATCATTTAGTTTCAATTGCCGGATATATTTTGGTAGTTGTACTCTCATTGGCTTTGTTATGCATATTCCAATGAAGGGTAAGGGTATTCACCTCCAAAGAATAGTGAACGATATATATTTGGTAGTTCATTGAGTTCTTTGTATCTGTTAAAATCAACCTTATACATACATTTGAGGTAGTGAATACCAGTAAAATGTAGAACCCATTTCTTTGGTATTTGTGTCTGCATATGAAGACATTGGGTTTGCACACAAGAACATTTGCTGGTTTTCTTCCCTTAAATAGCTGAATTGATTTAACAAAGGAAAAGTGGGATGTTCATGTTCAAACAAGAATACATGTCCAAGGTATATTTTCTCTGGTGAACCACCATTATTTCCATTGCTTGTTTTTCAACTTTCAGGTGCAGGAGGATGGGGCTATTACAACTTTGCTCTTTTCTATTTCTATTTCTAATCTTTATCTTCTCATTTAAGAGTTTCAGACTTGACAACCCCATAAAAAAGATCACATTTCTTTTTTGCATCGCTTCTATGTAAAACCATACTATTGTTTTTGTTTATTCCTCGTGATGTTTACGGTGAATTTTGATTGAAATTCATTTAATTTCACTACAAATTACAATCCGTATATAGTGTATTTGTACAGTATAACCTCTATAAATTAATATTCGATAAATTAATAATCTCTATTATATAATAATTTCTTATAGTCCCGGTTATTAGATTAAATTAATAATTTTAATAAATTAATAAAATAATACTTTTCTAGAAAACCTTATATAACTTTGTGGTTCCGTTCATATTATAAATAAATAATTTATTAATTGACCAGATATTTTATTAAAATATGACTCTATTGTTACTTATTTTTTCTCAAAATTTAAATTTGGTTAGATCTCATCTCTAACTTTTTTCATTGCATTTAGAAGTTTTAGGGTTAAATTGTCGAATTGCTATAAAAAAAATTACTATACTACGCATCTCATCTGTCATGTTAATTTTTTAACACTTTTTAGATAGAAAGTCATTGTGATTATGAAATATAATAAGACTTTGTATTTGTTTATATAAAGATTATTTTTAATCTAGTTGGTTAAATACATTTAATATAATTAAAGATATTAAATACAATAAATGCATTTAATTTAATTTAATTATACACATATTTTTTTTGTTGAATACATTTAATTAGATTAATGCAATTATATACAATGAATATTTTTTAATTAAGTAAATAAGTACAATCAATTTATTATATACAAGGAATATTATTTAATTAAGTAAATAAGTACAATCAATTTATTATATACAAGGAATATTATTTAATTAAGTAAATAAGTACAATCAATTTATTATATATAAGGAATATTTTTTAATTAAGTACATAAGTACAATGAATTTAAATTAATGCTTTAATGCATATTTATTGGATTAACTCAAATTCAATTTATTAGATTGGTAATATACACTGAATTTTTAGTTGATTAAATGTATGTTTGTGTAAATACACTCTATAAATTAATAAATTATTAATTTATCAACGTAGATGCTAAAATCTATGGTTACGGAAAGAAGGTTTGACCTTGTGAGGTTGAAGGTACTGACAATCCGTTGTACCTCCACACAAAGTAAACAAGTGTGAAGCTTACGTAAACACTGATGTGGTGTTTGCCGTAGGCAATCCGACGCCCAAGTCAGCAAGGCTGAATGAGACAATTTAGTGAGGGCTAAGAGAATGAAAGGTTATCGGAAGTCTAATCGGAAACTAGAACTACGGCGTAGATATATAACTCTTAAGAGTAGGAGCTTTGGAGCAAGTAAATGGTATTGAGATTGAATGCCTAAACAGAGGCGTGTCCCCTGTTTAAATAGTAGTCATAGGATCTTCATATCCTAGTAGGACTTTTGAGTCCATAATAGTAGTGGTTTAGTGAATAGGAAAATGGTTTAATGAATAGGAAAAGATCATGATTTACTTGCCTCAGTAGGATTAAGAGTCCTAATTCACATAAGATACAAAATCTTAGGCGAATTAGGATAGAATCCAAATAAGAAGAGTCCTAATTATCTTGGACCAATGAGCCTGGCCCTAGGTGGGCCAATAGTGATGCCCAATCTAGAGAGAGGCTGGGTCTGGGCTGTGCGTTTTGGCCTATGACATGAATTTTGATATAGGCCCAACCAGAATTGGACCACGGCCTTGGGCCTACATGGTAGAAAATACCTGCTTGGGCCTAATAAGGCCCAAGACGATTGTTGGCTCGTACAGTTGGCCCCTCACTCTCTAAGCTAAGGAGTATTTAGCTTGGAGAGTAATCAGTTTGGCTGGAGGTTAACCAGATTGGATGACGGTATCTTCGGTTGAGCGAGCGTACCCTCGATCGAATGAAGGTGTTCTGTCCCAACGAATGATGCAAAGTACCTTTACCTTTATCGTAGATATGCCCACTTGGTTGATCGAGCCGAGTGACGGGATGCGAGGTGAAACCTTTGTAGATGTGCCTACTCGGCTGACTGAGCCGAGTGGCGGGATGCTAAGTGCATCCTTTGTAGTTGTGCCCACTCGACCGACCGAGCTGAGTGGTAGGATGCCAGGGGCATCCTTTGTAAATGTCTTCATTCGGCTGACCAAACCAAGCGAGAAGATGCAAGGTACACTCTTTGTGGATGTCGTCACTTGGTCAACCAAACCGAGTGCTAATGTTTTTTGTCTATGAACTTTTGAGAGAAAGATTTCACCTCTTCAAGGACTGGAGCTCGAATCGGCTTGTCTGGGTGAGATGAGTTCTGTCTGAGCGTGACACTGGGAGAACGAGATGCTTGTAATGTAGGGTTTCATAGGCTTTGAGCAGGAAACGAAAGATTACAAATCACGTGATGAGCCTATCACACGACACGTGTACCATAGGGATTTCATTTTCACTTTGAGTGAGAATTCAAACAGTCATGCTTAATCGGCAGCTACCACGTACACCTCTAACAGGCTAGGCGCTTAGAAAGAAAGGGAAAACACGTTTAGGCAACCACTCGCATCTTCGCATTCCTGAAGAGTTTGCCCTTACAGAGAGGTTGAAGAGGAACATCAACATGGACATCCCGAGGGCAAGTGAAGCAGCTGCACAACACCAACCTATGAGAAAGAGGGAGTCGACGTTGAGGTCGAGAGAAAAAATTCAAATGGAACGAACTGAGTCAACTCTATCAGCTGGGCAATCGTTGGCTAGATCCAGGTTGTCGAAGAGTGTCCAAATCGACAAGGATGCCGAGAAATTGACAATCACCCTTCCGACGATCGCCTCTGTCTATTCTGACGTGGTTGAGATGAGAAAGCTCAGTGTCCTTTCTGCTCCCGACGGATGAGAGTCGACGACTGAATCAGATGGGGATGACTGTTGCAGCTGAGTGGGCTGTGGCTCGATAGTTTCAGGTAAGTCTTGGCTTTGAAATTTTTTGTTTAAGTATACAACTCTTAATTGTATGCTCTTTTGTAGGCTTTGTGTGGGAACCTCTACCTAAAGAAGGTCGTGGTTGCCCAGGACGTAAAAATCCAAGAGTTGACCAAGTCTAACACTAGCCTATGCACTTGGGAGGCTTTGACGTTGAAACTGTCAAAGGAGAGCATCGTCAAGTTGTGATAAGTCAAGTCGGAGTTGGATGAAGCAAAGAAAGCGCTAGCTGAGAAGGAAGAGGAGTCAGTTGCCCTTAGGGAGCGGCGCAAGTCAATCACCACGGACGCTATGATCAAAGCTCCTATTAACCTGATGAAAGAGTACAAGGCCAGGAACACTTCCTATTGGAATCCTGACGATGACATTGAATTGTGGGAAGAGATTGAAGCTGAGTCAACTTGGGGGAGAGGGGGGGGGGGGGGGGGGGGGGGGGGGGGGGGGGGGGGGGGGGGGGGGGGGGGGGGGGGGGGGGGGGAGGAGGAGCGGAGGAAGACCAAGCTGAGCCAAAGCCCAAAGACTTGGAGGAATTTGCTGAGGACTTGGAGTGCACTCTGGCTAAGTTGACTGAGTCTACTCCTCAGGACGAGTTGGCTGTGATGGCGTCCGCTAGCAAGGGGAAGGAAGTCGAGCCATTTGTGGGGTAGTCGACTCAAGATGAAGATTTGGAGCATGGTGCTCCTTGATGTATTTCTTTTTTTTGTTTGCTAAACTCGTGTTTTGGGGTGTTGAACGCCCACTGCCTTGTAATTAACTTAGCCTTATGAAGCTTTATATAAATTAGATGTTTTGTTGATGTTGATTCGTACTTATCTATTTTGCTTGTAGATGTATTGACTTGTTTGAGTTCGAGTCTATGTTGTCTGACTGATTTAGTAGTTGTGAACACTGAGTAATGTTCTGAGGTCAAATCGGCATGACTGACTGGCTTTGAGTCATTGACTTTAGGGTTATTGCCTAAGCTGATGTCCTAAGGCTTGATGGGTATGACTGATTGACGTTGAATCATTAACTTAAAATCTTTGCAATTATTTGTGAATAATAAAACAAGTGCTGAGTAGGTCGAGTTGGTATGACCGACTGAATGTGAAGGTAAATGCATTAGGCCTTCTGTGTTGAGTCGATGTGACTGACTAGATGATGTTGAAAGGCATTAGGCCTTCTAAGCTGAGTTGGTGTGAGTGGCTAGTTGTGAAAGTAAGACATAGGCCTTGTGATCGAGTCGGTGTGACCAACTTGTAGTTGGAGGTTGTAAAACGTATTAAGGATGAATATTCACATACTTCTTATTCATAGAATAAAAGGATACATATTTATATACACTTGTAGTCTTCTAAACTAGGTAAGTGATCAATCTCTATTAGGATACTAGATCAATGTGATCCCTATAATCCTGGATATCAATGTGATCTCTATAATCCAGGATATCAATGTGATCCCTATAATCTAGAAAGTTATATACATCTGTAACACTCCCCATCAAGCTGGAGTATAGATATCAATCATACCTAGCTTGTTACAAAGATAATCAACTCGAATCCCAGTTAGAGCCTTTGTGAAGATATCTCCCAATTGTTCTTTAGTCTTCACGTACTCAGTGGAAATCAGACCTTGCTGTAGTTTCTCACGGAAGAAATGGCAATTGATCTCAATGTGTTTCGTTCGTTCATGGAACACTGGATTAGATGCAATATGAAGAGCTGCTTGGTTATCACACCATAATTTTGCTGGTACTGAAGTGTCAAGGCCTATTTCAGTTAGGAACTGATATATCCACATCATTTCACAAATAGCTTGTGCCATAGCCCTATATTCCGACTCTTCACTTGATCGTGACACGACATTCTGCTTTTTGCTCTTCCATGATATTAAATTTCCTCCAACAAAGACACAATAGCCTGATGTGGATCTTCTTTCTACCTTGGAATCTGCCCAATCTACATCTGAGAAACATTCAATATGAGAGTGACTATGATTGGAATATAATATACCACGTCCATGGGCTCTTTTCAAATAGCACAAGATCTGCTCCAAAACTGCCCAATGATGAACTGTTGGGGAGGCCATAAACTGACTGACAACACTTACTGAATATGCAATATCTGGATGAGTCGCCGTAAGATAGTTCAACTTCCCGACCAATCTTCTATATTTCTCAGGATCTCCAAATAGTTCATCATCTTTCGTAAGCAGCATATTAGGAACCATCGGAGCACTACATGGCTTTGCCCCCAATTTCCCTGTCCCAGTTAATAAGTCGAGCACATATTTCCTTTGAGAGGGGAATATACCTCGTTTGCTCTTTGTAACTTCAACCCCAAGAAATACTTCAATATCCCTAAGTCTTTTGTGTGAAACTGGGTATGGAGAAAAGACTTAAGAGATGTGATGTCCACACTATCACTCCCAGTAATAACTATATCATCCACATACACAACTAGAAGAATGATGCCAGTTTTAGACCGTTTGTAGAAAACAGAATGGTTAGTTTTACATTTTAGCATACCAAATCTCTCAACAGCCTGATTAAACTTTCCAAACCAAGCATGAGGACTCTGTTTTAAACCATACAGAGATTTGCGAAGATAACATACTTTCCCATACTCCCCTTGAGCAACAAACCCAGGAGGTTGCTCTATATATACCTCTTCCTGAAGATCGCTGTGAAGAAAAGAATTCTTGATGTCTAGCTAATGCAAAGGCCAATCATAAGTAGCTGCCATAGAGATAAACAACCGAATAGAGGTGAACTTAGCCACAAGGGAAAAAGTATCAGAATAATCAACTCCGTAGGTCTGAGCATATCCTTTAGCAACCAGACGAGCTTTTAGCCAAGCAACTGACCCATCTAGATTAGCTTTAACTGTAAACACTCATTTGCATCCAATTGCTTGTTTCCCTGAAGGTAAATCTACCAATTTCCAAGTACCATTGTCATCTAAGACATTCATTTCCTCTATCATTGCATTACGCCAACCACGATGAGAAAGGGCTTCATGAACAGTTTTAGGGATAGTAATAGAATCAAGGGAAGCAGTAAAGGAGCATGATGAATGAGAAAAATGATCATAAGAAACACAAGAAGAAATAGGATAAGTACACTGTCGTTTACCTTTTCGCAATGCAATAAGAAGATCATTACTTGAAATTGGATCGAATGACGAAGAAGTTGGTGCCGGACATGAAGCAAGAGGAGGTGGATGATGAGAGTAGACTTTGACAGGAGCAGTATCAGAGATAGGAGCCGATGCAGGAAGCACAAGAATAGTGACAAGGTTAGAGACAGAAGCTGATTCAGATATCGGTGCAGAGGAAGTGAAGGTATAAACTAACAAATCATCATTATCATCATCCTTCTGATGATCTGCAGGAGAAGAGGAAAAGTATGGTGTTTCTTCTAGAAAGGCAACATCAATGGAAACAATACTTATTAAGACTTGGACAATAATATTGATATCCTTTTTGAATTTGAGAATAACCAAGAAAGACACATTTTAATGACTTGGGATCTAATTTAGTGACTGACTATCGAACATCCCGAACAAAACAAGTGCTACCAAATACCCTAGGTTCAAGAGGAAATAATGCTTTGTTAGGAAAAAGAATACTGTATGGGGTCTCACCATGAAGGACAGAAGACGACATGCGGTTAATCAAAAAGCAGGCGATGGAAACTGCATCAGCCCAAAATTGTTTATGAACATTTATTTGGAATAATAAGGCTCTGGCAATTTCAAGAAGATGTCTGTTTTTTCGTTCTGCTATTCCATTTTGAGATGGAATATCAACACATGAAGTTTGATGAAGAATGTCATTCTGAGTCATGTAATTTTGAAAAGAAACTGACATATATTCTTTTGCATAATCACTGCGTAATGTACGAACAGAAACATTGAAATGAGTTTTAATCTCAGCATAAAAAGACAGAAATAAGAAAACAAATCAGAACAATTTTTTATTAAGAATAACCAAGTATACGAGAGTAATCGTCCACAAACGTAACAAAATATCTAAAACCAGTTTTAGACAACTGGACAGGGACCCCAAACATCAGAGTGAACTAATTCAAAGGGAGAATTAACTCTTTTATTGACTCTAGGACTAGAACTGACACGATGATGTTTAGCAAACTGACATGACTCACACTCTAATGTATACACTTTATTAAACTGAGGACACAATCTCTTCAGTGAAGGAAGAGATGGATGGCCCAAACGACAATGTGCTTGAAACGGGGATGCAATGCTAGAACAAGCGACAGGTGTAGATTTTGGTCTGTCAAGAATATATAAACCTTCATATTCATGTCCTTTACCAATAATCTTCTTCGTCGTAAGATCCTGAAACAAGCAATAATCGGGAAAGAATAAAACACAACAGTTAAGAGCACGAGTAAGTTGGCTAACAGAAATCAAATTGAAAGAAAAATCTGGTAAATGTAAGACATTTGACAAGGGAAGTGTGTGGTAGGGGTAACTGTGCCAGACCCAAGAACATAGGATGGTGACCAATCTGCTAAAGTCACATTCGAAAGGGTTTTTGATTGATAAGTAGAAAAGAGATTGGGATTACCTGACATATGATCTGTTGCACCAGAGTCAATGACGAATTTGGAGGATGAGGAAAAGAGACATGTATTTGGCTTACCTAAGTTAGCCATAGCCGTTACAGGAGTAGATGAAGCTTTTAATGATTCCTGTTACAATGAAAACCTGGCAAATTCATCTGCAGAGATAAGAACTGACTGATCAGAAGTATCGTTGGTGGATGCAACATGGGTAGAGGAATTTCTTTTATTTCTGTTCTGAAGCTTTCTACAATCACGCTTCATGTGTCCTGGCTTATGGAAATAGTGACACACAATTCCTCCCATATTACTATTTGACCCTCCTCTTTTGTTGCCACTTCCAAATTGTGATCGCTTAGATTCAGAGTCATTCTTTTAACTGACGAGAGCAGCACTAAACTGAATCGGTGGGGTACCTTCTGTGCGAAGTACCCTACTAAAGACATCCTGCAACGAAGAGATCTTTGGACTGGCTAGAACCTGAGACTTAGCAGTCTCAAATTCAGAAAGAAGACCTGTAAGAAAACTTATGATTGCCATTTGCTCCTGTTGTTTTTGTTGAACTTTGACATCATCACTGAAGGGTAACAACATGTTTAACACTTCATAAGTCTTCTTAAACTCCATAAAATAAGCTGTAAGAGACTTATCTTGTTTCTCTGCATGGTAGAATGCCTTACACACTTCATAAATATGAGAAACATTCCCTTTTCTAGAATACAGAAACTCCAAATAATCTTTCAGTTCTTTAATAAACTCACAATGATTAATTAGGCCAATTACCTCACCGTCAATCGAGTTCCGTATTTATAGAATCAATCGAGCATCATCCCAGGGCCATGTTTTTTTCGAATCATCCTTAAGTGGATCATCAGTCATATGATCATCTTTATCAATACTCCGCAAATACAGTATAACAGTTTTACATCAATCATGGTAATTAGTTATACTAATAAGCTTATGTTCTGTAATTTTCGACATCGTCGGTATCATTTCCATCACTGGCTTTGTATCAGACATATCTTAAACAAACTATAATCCCAATGCACACCAACAAATGGTTAAAACAAAACAAATTAACCAAACTTCAGTGACACACCAAATCAATCAATAGCCACCGCCAACCAGAGGCCAAGGCACAGTAAAAATCCAATAATCAAACGAAAACAAAGTTCCGAAAAAATCACAACCAAATCCTCAGAATATCCAAACAAATAACAGCAGTAACCAGTAAGAGATTACCCAATCCAGCACGAAAATGTGTTGTACAAGTGCCGACGAAGAGAACTGAAAGAGACGTCAATAATGGATGCTCTCTCACGTGCCGACGCATGGTACTATTGATTGGAGTTTCAGGTGGCACATGGAGCTCATGCACGGGGATTCCGATGGCTGGAACTTGGGGTTTTGCTGATCGACTGCTTCTGAATCTCCCTAGGGTGGCGGTGTCGAAGAAATCTCACCCTAAACAGGTGTTCCTAATTGAAACCCAAACTCTAATTACCTTTTAAGGCTATGATACTATGTAAAACGTATTAAGGATGAATATTCACACACTTCTTATTCATAGAATAAAAGGATACATATTTATATACACTTGTAGTGTTCTAAACTAGGTAGG
This sequence comes from Pistacia vera, assembly GCF_008641045.1. Lineage (NCBI taxonomy): Eukaryota > Viridiplantae > Streptophyta > Magnoliopsida > Sapindales > Anacardiaceae > Pistacia > Pistacia vera. The sequence continues at coordinate 247,364 of NW_022196543.1, forward strand.
TGGTCAATCTCTATTAGGATACTAGATCAATGTGATCCCTATAATCCTGGATATCAATGTGATCCCTATAATTCAGGATATCAATGTGATCCATATAATCCAAGAAGTTATATATATTTGTAACACGAGGCCTTGTGGCCAAGTCAGCATGACCGACTTATAGTTGAAATTCAAGTTATCAAGTCTTGTGGCCGAGTTGGTTTGACTGACTTATAGTTGAAATTCAAGGAATCAGGCCTTGTGGCGAGTCGATGTAAATTGATTGAAGTTGAACATAGTTTTTTGTTGAATAGTACTTTTATTGATTTAAGGCCTAGAAGCCAATGGTTGTGAAGGAGGTGGGCAGACCCATTCATTATTTTTATCAACAAAAACAAAATGAAGCTGAGACACATCCTATCCGAAGTGATAGCACTTGAAGTGGATGGCATTCCAACTGTGGTCGATGTCTTTGCTTTCGGGAGATTAAAGTTTGTAGGCACCTTTGTCGATTGACTTGGTGATCTTGTATGGCCTTTCCCAAGTAGGATCAATTTTGTTAACATTGATCTCCTTGGTGTTCTGGAATACTTTGCAAATGACCCAATCACCTTCTTTTGAATGTTCTCACTCGAACATTGTGGTTGTAATGTCAAGCGACCCACTGTTGATATATGACATTTTTTATCTGGGCTTGTTCCTAGAGCTCATCGATGGTGTCCAAGTTGTGGCACAAGTTCTGACTGTTTGACTTTTTATTCATCCATTATAGTCTAGGTGATGAGACTGACACCTCGATCAGGATGACTGCTTCCGAATCGAATGCAAGGGAGAAACGTGTCTTACTTGTGGATGAGCAGATGGTGACTCTATCAGACCATAAGACTCTTGGTAGTTTATCTACCCATGCACCCTTCACTTTCTGAAGGCACTTCTTCATTATTTGTTTATTATAGTCTTATTTGATGATTCGGCTTAATCGTTTAACTGACGGTTTCAAGGTGTCAAGAAGTTGAGTTTGATTCCCCATATCTCACATAAGTCTCTAAAGTCAGGGCTGATGAATTGAGACTTGTTGTCGGTTCGGGGACATATGACGTTCTTTCAAATGAAAGTTTTTACCTCCTGGTCTCGAACTTGGGCAAATGCCTCTGCCTCAATCTACTTTATGAAATAGTCGGTGACTACCAGCATATACACTCACTGCTTGGGTGCGGTTGAAAGCTTGCCAACGATGTCCATCCCTATTTCATAAATGGCCAAGGGGTGAGGATGAAGTTGAGTCGTTCGGGGGGGGGGGGGGGGGGGGGGGGGGGGGGGGGGGGGGGGGGGGGGGGGGGGAGTGCGAGACATGCGTAAATCATTAGTAATTGTCACATTTCTTGACATATGAGGCTGAGTCTGAAAACATAGTGGGCCAATAGAATCCGGAGATTATCACTCAGTGTGCCAAGTTACGTCCCCCATCGTGGTTCCCGCACTCACTCTTGTGGAGTTCTGCTAGTACGTATTGGGCTTCTTCAGGAGTGATGCACTTAAGGTAGGGACCCAAGAATGACTTCTTGAGGAGCCGACCCTCGTAGATGGTGAATCTGGATGCATTTGCTCTTAGTCAATATGCTTCATTCTTGTTGGCTAGGAGCTCATCATTTTCTAAGTATCTAAGGATAGGGGTCATCCCTGAGTCGGTTGGCTCAATATCCATAACCTCGACAGGTTCTTTGGGGATCAACACTGTCTCAAATGGAGGTTTTTTTCCAGTCGGCTGGCCATTAAAGAAAGAGTAATGGGATGGATGAGTCAAAAGTACCTTGTAAGGTTGAGCTGAAGTTGTCAAGTGCATCAACATGGGTATTCTTAGTTATTGGGACTTGACATATGGTGAATTCTTTGAAGGCCGACTAGAGCTCTTTAACTATGTTCAGGTATGTTGTCATTTTCGAGTCTTGAGCCTGGTAGGTGCCTTGTAGTTGATTGACTATGATTTGAGATTCAGACTTGACTTCCAACCCTGTAACCCCTATCTCTTTTGCAAGTGAAAGACCGGCTATCAGAGCCTCATATTTGGCCTCGTTATTCATACACTTGAAGCTGTATTAGATGAATTGTTGGATGACTTCTCTATCTGGTGTAACCAATACTATACCCAACCCACTTTCATTTACATTGCTCGACCTGTTGACCGAGAGACTCCACTTCAAAGGTGTCTTGCTTGTTAAGCATAGTAGCTCTCTCTTCGCCTGACTAGAAGTGTTATGAGTGAAGTCCGCTATGAAATTTTCTAACACTTGCGACTTGATGACGGTGCGCGGCTAGAAGGAGACATCGAATTCACCCAGCTCGACTGTCCACTGGGTCAGTCGTCCCTGGAGCTCGAGTTTGTGCAGGATCTTTTTAAGTAGGTAGTTAGTGAGAATAATGATGGGAGTGACACTGGAAGTGGGGCCGAAGCTTCCAAGATGGGTGGATAAAAGCAAGTGCAGTTTTTCTAGCTGATTGTATTGGGTCTTGACGTCAAGGAGTGACTTGCTTACATAGTAAATCGATAGTTGTTTTCCATTGTCTTCTCTAATCAGGACGACTGAAATAGCTGATTCTGAAACTGTCAAGTATGTGTACAATTTTCCCCAGTTAGTGGCTTAGAAAGTAGATGAGGAGAAGTCAAGTACCTTTTCAGCTGCTGTATGGCTTCTTCGCAGGCTAAGGTGCACTCAAACTGCTTTGCCTTTCGAAGGGCTGCAAAGAAGTGGTAACACTTGTCGGCCGATCGAGAGATGAATCGACTTAGGGCTGCCACTCTTCCAGAGAGACGCTGGATGTCTTTGATGCATGTAGGTGAGGGAATGTTCAGGACGGCTCAGATTTGATCAAGGTTAGTCTCTATCCCCTACTAAGTCGCCGTGTATCCAAAAAACTTACCAGAGGAGACCCCGAATGAGCACTTGGCTGACTCGAGCTTCATATTGTACTTCATCAGTACTGTGAAGGCCTAACTGAGGTGGTCCAAGTGCTACTCAGCTATCAAGGACTTGACATGCATGTAATCGATGTATACTTCCATAGTGTCCCCTAAGTGTTCTGCAAACATCTTGTTGACGAGCTGTTGATAGGTGATCCTTGCATTCTTGAATCCGAACGACATCACTTTATAATAGTAAGTGCCCCTCTTTGTGATGAAAGCATTATTCTCTTGGTCACTCGGGTGCATGAGTATTTGATTGTAGCCAAAGAAGACATTCATGAAGCTGAGCAACTCATGACCAGTCGTAGCATCAACCAGCATATCGATGTGTGGGAGTGGGAAGGAGTCCCGAGGGCATGCCTTGTTCAGGTCTGTGAAATCTATGCAGAATCGCCACTTTCTTTCAAACTACCACCACATTAGCGAGCCAATCGAGGTAGTGAACCTCCCGATCGAGCCCATTTCTCAGCAATTTCTCTACCTCTTCATTAATGACTCGATTTCGCTCTAGAGCAAATTTTATTCTCTTCTATCTGACCAGGTGACAGTCAGGGTCAACCTGCAGATGGTTCACCATTACGTCAGAGTCGATCCTTGTTATATTTGCATGGGACCACGCGAAGCAATCATGGTTCTATTTCAAAAAGCTAATTAGTCGTTCTCTGATTTCAAGACTTACTTGGGACCCAATCTGAGTCTTTTGGTTAGGGTGGTTTGGGTGAATCTGTATCTCATCCAACTCTTCCTATTGATGGTTAATCCGGCTCCGTTAAAAGAGTGGGGTTGGTCTATAGTTGCTATAATGTGTGGGACTTGCCTTTGAAGGCATTCTTGTAACAGTCCCTTAAGGCCTTAAGGTCATCCCTAATCTCTCTCACACCTCATTTGGTGGGCAACCTGACTGTTTGATGGAAGGTTAATGAGACGACTCTCATATCATGGATCCAAGGTCGGCTTAAGATAACATTGTAGGGTGAAGGGCAATCCAACACAAGGAAAATGCTTTTACTCAGAGCTGAACCCGACCAAGATGTTGAGGTGCTTGTTGATGTCCGACTCATCTAGGCCTATTGTCTTTATAGCTTCTAGGAATATGATGTTGTCTGAGGAGCCTCCATCCACGAATATCCTCTTGACTAGAATATTCGTTATCTACAAGGTGATCACTAAAACATTATTGTGTGGGGCAAACAAGGTGACTGGCTCATCGTCTTTGAATTAGATGACTTGTTTAGATGGTTTCTGAGCGGATGGGAAGAGCAGGCTTCAGGGTGATGGCTGGCTCGGGCATGCCTTTTAGCCGAGGAGTAATTCACTCCACTGATTTCTAAACTACCAGATTCATGTGGTAACAGACTTCTGGCTTTGGATCTGAGGGAGGAGATGATCGGCTTTTCTCATCTCTGTTATTCATGGTGCTTTTACCTTTGTCTGTCAGTAGATCCCAAAGATGTCTTCTTTTAAGTAAAGCTGTAACCTTTAATCTCAGAGTGATGTAGTTAGTTGTAGTGTGCCCATGGACATGGTGAAACTTGCACCACTTGGTTGTGTCCTTTTAATATCGGGTCTAAGCTTGGGCGGCCATTTGACTGTCTGACCCATCCTCTTCACTATTGATACCACTTGGGCCAACTCAACATTAAGATTATACTCAGAGACGACAAATGGAGTAGAATTGGAGGTATGTATGCAGGTCAAGTTGGAGAGCGATCATACGGTCTTCGATTGCTTTTGTTGAAGCCGCGTGATGGAGGTGGGTGGTTTGTTTCATATTGCCGAGCTCCAAGGCGTCTATCGCTTCGGCTCTATCGACGATCATTATAGGGTGTATACCTTCTACGGTTTGTCTCATCTTCCTCCCACCTTATTTGGATGATCGGTCGGGCTAGAGCATCCTCCATGGTATTTCAGCCCAATTTGGAGAGATCTTTGTAAAGTTCTCCATTAGGGAGGAGCCGCTTCCTGAAAACGTCCACTACTATTTCATGATTGCAAGATAGGATAAATATCTTCTCCTTTTTGAATCGACTAACATATTCTCGGAGTGGCTCTCCTTTCTTCTGATAGACCATGTATAGGTCAGCTGATAGCTTCTCAAGTTTTTGCTACTTGCGAATTGCTTAACGAATGTGTCAGTGAGCTAGGTGAATGAGTTTATGCAATTGTTGGGGAGGTTTGTATACCACTGAAGAGCCGGTTCTGAGAGGCTAGAGCCAAAGCTTTTGAACATGCATGCTTCCATAAGATCCTATGGTATGGAGGCGGTAAATATCCTCTGTTTGTAGGAGACAATGTGGTCATCTGGGTCGGTTGTACCATTATAGGGTCTCATGTTTGGGATGGAGAACTTGTGAGGCATCTTGACTAGGGCTATGGAGTCGATGAAGGGTGAGTCGACATAGTTATAGGAAGGCTTTTCTTAGCTGGGGTGGGGACTCCGGGTATGCGCCTCATCATGGCTTCCATATCAACCAATTTCTTGGCTAGTATTTGTTCTAAGGGAGTAGCGACAGATAGCAGGTTTTGATTGATGGTTTGGTGATGGATGTTTCTTTCACTCGGTCTGGTAGGGCGAGCCGAGTCATTAGGTGTAGCTTGATGGTTGTTATTTATGTGTTAGGGGCTCCATTCATTCCTTCAAGATAATTTATCATGAGTGTAGCAGTTCGAGTGCTTCTGGCAGCATGTATGGTTAAAGGTGTGACTTGGGGACCGCTCGACCCATGAGGGTAAGCCGAGCTGAGCGGTCTTTGGTAGGGGTGATTGCTAGACCCATGAAGGAGAGCCAAACTGGAAGGTTCTTGGGCTTAGTGTGGGTCAGTCATACTGATGGGATGGTCGATGTTGGTGATATTTTGTTATTGCTAGCTGGGGATGACTTGAGTGAGCTGGTCACGAGTGATTGAGGGGTCAACTGATAGGGGTCGTGTTTGCATGGCTAGGATAGTTGTGTTAGTGATGGAGGGTGCTGAGCCATCCATCATGGATGATTGGAGTTGGGAAGACGGAGGGTCTAAGGTCGAGGATTTGGGGTCTGGGGTTATGAGTGGCTGCATGGTATTCATCAGGACACGGAAATGGTTCTTCGGTATCCAATTGAATGAGAAATCAAGAGAATAAAATTGAGTTACCTTTTCCCGTAGACTCTGATTCTCGGCCTGGATGTTGTTGTTTTTAGCCTGAATGCTGATATCCTCGGCTTCTAATGTCGTGACCTTGTTGGCCTACTGTTGCACTAGTGTTGAGAGAGCCTTGACCTTAGCCGTGAGGTCTATTGAGGCAGTGTTTGTGATTTCAATCATGTCGTGATTCTCTATAGAGCAGGATGTTGAACGGGAGTTGATTGTCAGAGGCCCCATGGTGGGCACCAAACTGTAGATGCTAAAATCTACGGTTACGGAAAGAAGGTGTGATCCTGTGAGATTGAGGTCATTAATAATCCGTTGTACCTGCACACAAAGTAAACAAGCATGGAGCTTAAGTAAACACCGGTGTGGTGTCTACCGTAGGCACTTCGACGCCCAAATCAGCAAGGCTGAATGAGGCAATTTAGTGAGGTCTAAGGGAATGAAAGGTTACCAGAAGTTTAGTCGAAGACTAGAACTACGACGTAGATATATAACTCTTAAGAGTAGGAGCTTGGGAGCAAGTATGTGGTATTGAGATTGAATGCCTAAACAGAGGTGTGGCCCTTATTTAAATGGTAGTCGTAAGATCTTCGTATCCTAATAGGACTTTAAGTCTATAATAGTAGAGGTTTAGTGAATAGGAAAAGATCATGATTTACTTGCCTTAGTAGGATTCAGAGTCATAATTCACATAAGATATGAAATCTTGGGCGAATTAGGATAGAATCCAAATAGGAAGAGTCCTAATTATCTTGGACCAATGGGCTTGGCCTTAGGTGGGCTAATAGTGATGCCTAATCTAGAGAGAGGCTGGGTTTGGGCCGTTCGTTTTGGCCCATGACATGAATTCTGATGTATGTCTAACCAAAATTGGACCACGACCTTGGGCCTACATGGTAGAAAATATTTTCTTTGGTCTGATAAGGCTTAAGACGATTTTTGGCCCATATAATTGATTAATTAATACTTTTTTAATTAATAGAATTTATATACTTTGTTTTCATTAAATATTACAAAAATTTAATAAATTAATTAAGAAAAAAGACAAAAGAGAGCGTGAGTCACACCATGGTGGGACTAAGAAGCTATCATCAACATCAACATGTGATTCACAAGAAGTGGGACGCTTTTATAATGGCATGTATTCTTGAAAATGACAGCCGCTATGTCTATATTGTACTTGGGGTAACAGAAAGATGTTACTATTTATTAGATTAGGATTTTAACTCAAAAAGAAGTCTTTACATGTTAACGTTACCCAACACTACAGTTATCGTATATTCGTATTACTTTAAAATATGAAAGGGTGTGTTTGGTTTAGTATTTTGGATAGGATTTTAGGGATAGTATTGGGTTATTGGATATGGGAGTATTACGAGGTAAATTTTAAAAATTTATAAAAAAGCCCTTAGGTTTACTAATTTAACTAAAGACCCTAACATATAAAATGACAAAAACACCCCCACCACCTGCAGTGTCAGATTCCGTCGGAATCTGGCCAGAAAATTTCGTTACGGCACAGACTTGTCGGATCTGTGCCGTAACACGTCGTTATGGCCTTTTCCGGCCAGATCCATGTTGGATCTGGTCGGAAAAGGCCAGATCTACGATCTGTTATGGCCGTCGACGGTCGGAAAAGGCCAAACGAGGGCCATCTTTGGCCGTCAGCGACGGCCAAAGATGTGGCCGTCGTTTTCGGTCAACGTCACCACGGCCTTTCTTTGGCCATCGCTGACGGCCAGATCTGGCCTTTTCCGGCCAGATCCTGGTGGATCTGGCCGGAAAAGGCCACAGCGTGACTTCCGGCCATTTCTGGTCGGAAGTTAGGCCGTTGTACAGATTCCGGCTATCACCGACGGTGGTTGCTGGAATCTGACAAGTTGGGTTGATGGGGTGTTTTTTGTTAATTTTTAAACTTTTTTTCAGGGGGTATTTAGTGAATTAATAACCTTATGGGGTTAAAATGTAATTAAAAAAATAAGGTATTTTTAGAATATTTACCAAACGCTATTTCGAAAATAGGATCCAGAATAGGGATAAAAAATATAAACCAAACGCATATAAAGTTATTTCTATTTATTTTATTTTATGGAAAATAGGGTGTCCACTATATACTTATATTCAAAGTCAATTAAAATACCAAGACTTAAAAAATATGGTGTTCAGTTATTGCCCACTATAAATAACATTATAGTTGACCAAAAGCTGAGTGAATAAAGTCTTTCTCTTAAAACCTTGATTAATTGGGTACAGTATAATCCACAAATTGTAGTAGTTATAGATATGTAAACACCAAAGGAAGCGTTTTATTAATGTTAATTGAATCCAATGTTTTTTTGTTTAGGAAAGGACAACATATCTGACATCTCATTTATAAACATACCATTTTCATAAATATTTTTGGGTGCGTTTGGTTTAGTATTTTGGATAGGATTTTAAGGGTAGTATTGGGTTATTGGATATGGGAGTATTACGAGGTAAATTTTAAAAATTTATAAAAAAGCCCTTAGGTTTACTAATTTAACTAAAGACCCTAACATGTAAAATGACAAAAACACCCCACCACTGCAGTGTCAGATTCCGGCCACCACCGCCGAATCTGACCGGAAAATTTCGTTACGGCACAGACTTGTCGGATCTGTGCCGTAACACATCGTTATGGCCTTTTCCGGCTAGATCCATGGTAGATCTGGCCGGAAAAGGCCAATCTATGGTTTGTTTTGGCCGTCGACGCCGGAAAAGGCCAAACGACGGCCATCTTTGGCCGTCAGCCGGCCAAAGATGTGGCCGTCGTTTTCGATCGACGACGGCCAAGATTTGGCCGTCGTTGACCGTCAACGACGGCCATTTCTTTGGCCGTCGCTGACGGCCAGATCTGGCCTTTTCCGGCCAGATCCGTTGTGGATCTGGTCGGAAAAGGCCACAGCGTGACTTCCGGCCATTTCTGGTCGAAGTTTGGCCGTTGTACAAGATTCCGGCTATCACCGACGGTGGTTGCCGAATCTGACAAGTTGGTGGATGGGGGTGTTTTTGGTTAATTTTAAACTTTTTTTTCAGGGGGTATTTAGTGAAATTAATAACCTTATGGGGTTAAAATGTAATTAAAAAATAGGGTAATTTTTGAGAATATTGTACCAACGCGATTTGAAAATAGGATCCAAATAGGGATAAAAATATTAACCAAACGCATACTTTACTGTTTTTCCACAGCTGGTGCGTTTGTTTTCCTATTTTCGCCCTATTCCATTCCTATCTTTTCCAGATTACACGATAATCGTTTAGAACTTTCCTTTCGCTATAGATTAATCCCCACTCGCCCTTTTTCTGCTTCATCTTCATCATTCCTCTAACCAACACACACCTCAGCCAAACCAAACATGGAGAATTAAAGCCCACCTCTGCTAATTCATGCCCGCTGACTCCACTAGGTTTCTTGGAAAGAGCTGCAACTGTTTCGCTGATTCTCCTTCCATCATTTACCACAAACTACTCACACTTGGTCCCAACCCACCGTCGTTTTCTCCAGCTCGCTTCTTCCCTTTCCTCTCTCGGCATCGCCAAGGGCCACGTCGTCTCCGTCTTGCCCCCAACATCCCCGCCACTACGAACTCCATTTCGCCGTTCCTTTCGCCGGTGCTTTCTCACAACATTAACACCCCCTCGACGCGCGGACCGTCTCCGTTCTCTTACAGCACAGCCAATCCAAGCTCGTCTTCGTCGATCACCAATCACGCTCTCTCCTTCTCAACGCCGTGGTTTTGTTCCCGCCAAATATCAAACCCCCTGCTGTCGTCCTCATCACTGACGAGTATGATGCTTCATCTCAGACCGTTGATTCTGATTTCGTTTGCTCCTACGAGAGCCTGGTTGAGAAAGGAGATCCCCAGTTCAAGTGGGTCAGGCCGAGAGCGAGTGGGACCCGCTGGTATTAAACTACACCTCAGGTACAACTTCTGCTCCAAAAGGCGTCGTTCATTGCCACCGTGTATCTTCATCGTGACCGTTGATTCTTTAACTGACTGGTCCGTACCGAAACAGCCCGTGTTCTGTGGACGCTGCCCATGTTTCACTCCAACGGCTGGTGTTTCCCTTGGGGCATGGCTGCCGTGGGCGGGACCAACATTTGTCTACGTAAATTCGACGCTTCAATTATTTACGACTCCATTCGAAGACAGGCGTCACTCACATGTGTGTGCTCCCGTTGTGCTCAACATGCTATCAACTCTCCAGACAATCAACCACTCACAACTCTGTTAGATTCTCACCGCCGGAGCTCCACCGCCGGCCGCCGTCCTCTTGAGGACCGAGTCGCTCGGTTTTGTAGTTAGTCACGGTTACGGTTTAACGGAAACCGGAGGAATCGTTGTTTCATATGCGCCTGGAAATCAAGATGAACGTTTTGCCGGCAACGGATCGAGCGAGGTTAAAAGCGAGACAAGGGGTGAGGACATCGTTTGACTGAGCGTGGATCCTGAGTCAGGAGCGAGTGTGACACGTGACGGGTCATCATTGGGTGAGATCGTGCTGAGGGGAGCATGCATAATGCTTGGTTATCTTAAAGACCCGGTTGGGACTCGTAAATGTTTGAAAGAAAACGGGTGGTTTTACACCGGAGACGTGGGTGTGATGCATACCGATGGATATTTAGAAATAAGAGATCGTTCAAAAGACGTAATAATAAGCGGCGGAGAGAATTTGAGTAGCGTGGAGGTGGAGTCAGTGCTGTACTCACACCCGGCCATTAATGAAGCGGCGGTGGTGGCTCGGCCGGATGAGTTCTGGGGAGAGACTCCATGTGCGTTTGTGAGTTTGAGGGGGGAGTTGAGTATGAAACCAACGGAGAAAGAAATAATAGATTATTGCAGGAAGAGGTTGCCCCATTACACGGTTCCGAAAACGGTGGTGTTTAAAGAAGAATTGCCCAAGACTTCGACGGGGAAAATTCAGAAGTTTGTGCTGAGGGAAATTGCGAAGGGAATGGGGTCGGCAAGAGTGAGTCGAATGTAGAGTTGACTAATTAGGAAGTGAGTTGACTCGATAGGTTATTTCCTATTTGGATCGCTCCTTAACTCGGTCAAGGGACTGGTTTTCCGATTGTCCGGTCCAATCGGTTAGACCGATCGATCTTACCAGTATTCAACAGACGTATATCTGAATAATTTATCAGTCTTTATAGGTTTGAAAATCTGTAAATATATCCTTAAAAATTACCCGTAAGTCCTTGTAAGTATGAAATAACCCGCCATTTTTATTGTTAATTTTTTTTTTCTCCCTCATCACTTTCATCTTTGTCCTTTTTTCTCTCTCCCCATCAATTTTATCTTTCTCCTTCTTTTTTCAGCCGCTTCTTTCTGCCCTTTTCCCTCTTTCTCCTTTAACTTTTTTCCTTCCTTCCTCTTTCTCTTCATCTCCTCTTCTTTTTCATTTTCCTCTCCTCTACTTATTCTTTTTTACATGATAGATTTTAGAGTAAATGAAGAAGAATATAAGATGAAAATGGAAGATGCAATTTAATCTTTGGAGATGAAAAGGGTATTAAAATAAAATGGAGGATGTTTGCTGACTCAATAAAATGGAGAATGTTTGCTCACTCAATGAAATGAAGAATGAAACGGTGTTACAAATCTGGTTTAAGAATTAGGGATTAGATTAACCCCGAAATAATGAACCGTTTTAAGCTTCGGATCGATCGGTTCGACGGTTTTATACTGTTCCATAAGTCTATTATTAGTCCAAAGTGGGTTTTATGTTATTTCCGGTTTTATCAGAGTTAAGGCTAGGTCCCGATCGAACCAGTTGGACCGGCCAGTCCGGTCCGGGTTTTAAACTGAGGGTTAAAGTAGGACTCCATAAATTGATGTCTATTTGATCGAGTCGAATGGGTTTGTACTTTGTAATTTTGTTTTTGTTTAAATGTTGACTTGGTTTTACATTACGAAATGGATATAAAATAATACAGTAGAACTTCTCTATAGTGATATTCCATATAGGAATAACTTTTATGTAGTCATAAAAACTTTCAATCCCAACTAGGTCAATTATAAATAAGAATAAATTTTACATTGTAATAAGTTATGATTTTTCTAGGTCTCGTTATAAGGAACTTGTCTCTACATAGTAATAATTATATACATATTGCAAAAAATATATACTATGTTACATTAAAGGTTTAAGATGAATTAAATATTTATCTAAAGTTATTTGAGACAATGTTTATGTTTTAGAGTTGTTATCATATTTTTTATCTTGCGGGTACATAATAAGCAATTAGCATGGATACCTTCTTATTGAAGTTAAAATATTTATTGCTCTTAAACATGTTTAGAGTTTCTTAGCATAAAATTTTTGGTATTTCTATACTATCATCCTCAAGATTATTTCCTTCTTTTTCTTGTCTAATTCTAGTAATGATTTATTTTTCAGTTAAAACATATACGATTTGTTGCTCATTTGGATTATTAAGGAAGATATTAATATCCATTTGATTAGTGTAGTGAAGTTATCGAATTTTATCATTCAATTCTACAGTGATTCTTTGATATTCATTTCTGTACTATCCTAATGTTATTATAACAATGAATTAAAATCCTAGTATTTTTAAAACATGAATTATAAAATTAAAAATTAAAATAATAATTCTTATAACTACACCTCTATTAAATTATAATCTCTTTATAATCATAAATTTAATTGGTCCCAATATCGTGATTATAAAAATATTCTACTATATAATGGACAATGCCTCATAGTTCATTGCCAATAGTATTGGTTTTACATTACGACAAGGATATAGAGTAATATAATGGGACCATAAATATTTGTGGATATTCTCATTGGTGCGGTGATAGTAGGTAGTTTAGTTATGGCGTGTTTTAATTGCGTATGTTGCCATCAACGTCTCCATCTGCCATTCTAATTAAGAATAATTAGAATATACAGATACATAGAAGGCCATATGATACATTAATTAGGTGGGTAGGTTTCTGTTCCGCTATTTATGATGCAATTCTACGACCGTCTTCACCCTACTACTACTCTCTCAACACTTTAATATCACAAGATAAAGAGTAAATGGCGTAAGGGGTGAGCATACAATCAAACCTTAAAAAAGGAATGAAATTGTCGTAATCTATGATTGTGACTAAAATGTGACATGATGTTTTTTTGTATTTCATTTTAGTTACTGTTCAAAAAAATGATTAGTTAGTGCTTAATTTCTATTTTCACATATGTATTTGATGTTAATCACGTGCATATTAACATGAAAAGTTAACCTTATTTTCCACATGTTTATCATCAGTTAATTAATATCTTTATAATCACCCCTTCCTTCTAAAGCTATATTTGTAACTCAGTTTTTAGAATTAGCACGTAAAGTTTTCAATCAAGCTTATAGCCTGTGTCTAACACCAGTATTACTGAGGTTGATTATCAACTTTCTCAAGAGCATTCAAAAGAGCGAGAAAAGATTGTGAGATGGAAAGATTTCATGAAAAGTGCATGCATATTTTAAAAATAATTACATCTTTTCTTCTCTAGCTATGTGTTCATAACTCTCTGACTATGAATTACAAGAAAACAATTATTTCAAATATAATTTAATATACAACTTCAACACGTACCTATGTCATTCCTCATTGGTACTTCATTTACAGATGCAATAAAATTTGGATGTGAATATGGAATTATTAAATTATAAATAAGAAGGTATGGTTGAGTTTTGTGTAAGGATTGCAAATCATATCTGGAACGGTCGGTGCTGAAAAATTAACAGATCATATGGGTGAAGAAAACAGCCTGTAGCGATGAGGTTGAATATTAGTAATTAGATAACTGTTACAGTAGTCTTTTTCGCCATCAAGGCAGAACCATTTTGAGGGTCCCGAGGTTTGAGATGAAATTGTAAATATCAATATATTCAGGATTGAAAGAGAAGCTATTAAGAAGTTGAACAAACAATACTATATATAGATAATTTTTACAGTAGGTTTTTTTTTTTTTAAAAAAAAGGAGAATCTTATTAAATACTGTTATTTTATTTTTCATAATTACATTATTTAGTTTAAATTATAAAAAATTTAATATAACAATATCGTAAATGATTAGTTAAGTAAACAGAATTGAATCTTACAATAACAATTGTAGACTTTAGAGACAAGAAAGAGTTTACTAGAGAGGGACTAAAGTTTCCACTTTTATATGGATAAATCTATGTGATTAGATTTGGGTTGAGATTTAGGGTGTTCGTAATATTTTGTTATTTTGAGGAGTGTGAGAGTGAGTGTATTACATGATTTTGTCATATTTAATGGAAACTAATTCGTCCAATTTTGTAAATTCGACATGTTGTTTATGTGTTTGTTTTGTTTAATTTGCTGGTTTGTATCCTTAAATTTGCTTAGCTTTATGTTTATGATTCTTGATACACTATTGCAAACAAAATGTTTGAATAACTTGTCACACTTGAGATTTTTTTTTTTCTTTTTTTAACAAACATATTGCTTAAAATAAAAAAGTTAGGTTACGAACATCTACCATTAAGTCTAACTTAAAAGGAAACTCAAGAACTCCACATATGATCTTAGCCGCGAAAGTCCTTTCTTTATCAAACAAATGGCAAATTGGATTAAATTAGTTAGTTGTTTTATGTTGAAATTGTAATATTATAAGATGTAGGAAATTAAATCAAATTTTATTAAAAGTCTTATGTTGTTAGTATATTCTAATCTAAATAAGAGTTATCTAGATAGATAGATAGTGTTAGTGTCTAATTTAATTGTTTAATATTAGGATTCCTAGTTTGATTAGAATTAGAGTTTAACTCCTATGCAATGTTTTCATAACGAACCCAGTCAGTGACTTTTTATTGTGGTTGTGAATATGAAGAGACGGTTTGTTGCAATGCCAGGCAAGGCCAATTGGTGATGTGAAACGCTATGTCAGGCTGCGCGAATCTGGTAGCAAGACTCTGGTTTGAAATGAAACACAAACGGGTTTGAACTGAGATGAAGTGAAGATCAAAAGAAATGCAAACCTCGGTGGCTGGCAACGGTAGGGCAGTCGATGGTGGACAAATTTCATTGTGAAAGAAGAAGAATTGTGGTCGATCGAAAAAGAAAACTAAAGAAGTTGAAGATCAGAGTTTGATAGTGGAAGAATTGTGGTCGATCAAAGAGGAGACGAAGTTTGATTGTGGAAGATTGAAGAAGAACTCAAGAAGTTATGTCGACTAAAATTGGAACTGATAAAATGAAAAGAGTTAGGGATTAAGTGAAATACAAAATGTAATAACCCGATTTTGGGTCAAAACCGGTTGGACTGGTGGTTTGATATAATAACCCCGGTCCAATCGTGGGTCAAAACAGGTGAAATGTTATTATTGGTTTTCCACCCTAATTACCAACCTAACTTAGTGACTGGTTCTCGGTCCGGCCAATTGAACTGGTTGGGCCAGGCCAAGCCAGGGGGGGTTTATCTTCGTCATCCAGAACCAGGCTTATGCTCCTTTCGTTGATGGCCAACCCTAGGGTTTTCTAGTTGTGCTCTTTGTGGTTGGGTTGAAATTGGTGTATTTTTAAGGGTTGTTTTGGTGGAATTAGTTGCCTATTTGGAGTGTTTGAAGTATTGGGTGTTTTGTTTGTGTTTTCCGGTTGATTCCATCTTCCCCTGGTGTCTTTTCTCTGGCCCCTATTCAGTGCACGCCAAGTGTTCGGTGAACTTTCCCGGCAAACACACTTCACGCGCGCCCAGGCACTACTGTGCGCGTGCCTGCCCTTAGCAGCCTGCACTGGTTGCTCGAGAAACGCCTTTCACCCCCCCGCCACTCCCTCTACCAACCACGAACACATCACCAACAACCTTTGAACCACCCTGGCTCACCCTACACCTTTCATTTCACCGGAAAAACACCTTAAACACACACCCACCACCTACTTAACAAAATGCTCAACCAACCAAAACTCACCCTCTAACCCTAACCCCCTTCCCAAGCCGCCAACAACTGCCCCTCCGACACATGGTGGTCAATCTCAACCCAATTTCTCTTGAGCCAATAAGTTACAAGTAACCAACTTCAAATCTTCTTTCATGCTTCCCCACACCCACCACATTGTGGAAGGAGATAATCTAGTTGTTAAGCCATAGTCTACTTTGCTCGAGAAGGGTCGAGTCCAACGACACCTTTGCGTTGTTGGATCTTTCCCAGAGTGAACAATGCCTTACCACACTATCAAGTCTATAGCTACAAGGGTGTAGACTTCTTATGGAATTCGGCAAGTCCTATCAAATACGGAAGAATTCTTCTTCCATTTCAAGGACAAAAATGCCACCTGTTCTGTCTTAGTGGATGGCCCATGGCTATTTGGGGGGAAGCATATCATCTTCCGCCAATGGCAACCACAGAATGTGCTGGAGTTTCCAAGATAAAAAAGGTTTCGGTTTGGATATGTTTACACGGATTGCCCTTTGCTCTTTGGTTGCATGAGGGGTTGGGCTTTGCGTCCAATGTAGTTGGTCACCCGTTATGGTGCAACCAATCGACTTATGAGTTCACTTAACTTGATTATGCTCGAGTGTGCATGGAGATCAATGCTGGCAATCCTATACTGCGCTTATTTACAGTTAGTATGTTCGACCTCTTAGCCGAAGTCGAAGGCGGTGTCCAAAATGCTGCGTGTTTGGCCATGTTTGCCACCCGCCAAAAAAGGCGTTAACACCTTCTCAGGGCCGCTCAGAATGTCCTTCATCCGAGACCTCCCGGGGCCTTAGAGATTCTCGCTGTGAGCACCAACCTTCCTAACTGAAAAGGTGACCTCCTAGGTGTTGACCTGATACCGAGACCTCTCAAGGTCTCAGTGATTCCCCTCATGAGAAACAACCTCCCTAACCGAAAGGATGCCCTCTCAAGTGGTGACCCGATACTGAGACCTCTTGAGGCCTCAAAGATTCCTCCCATAAGCACCACCCTCCCTAACTAGGAGGATGTTCTCCTAGGTGGTGGCCTGTTTATTGAGGCTTATGATCTTTTACCCCACAAAGCCTTTAAAAAGGCGATGATAGACCAATTGACTGATGAGTCTTCTGTTGACGGTCGATAAGGGTCGTTAGCCATGGTTCTTGGCTTCCTGCTACCCCCATCGAAGACATTGAGGTAGACCTCCACTCTAAGATGGAGTGGTCCACATTCCAACCCTAGTCCTCCCGTCTTCCGGATCTACCGATGCCCAAAGGTAAGAAGAGTATGAAGAAAGAATAATGATCCTAGTTTCTTGTTCCTTTTCTTCTTCTTTGTAGAGTTTGTGTGCTCTCTTCGGGTGTTTGTGCCTTTTTTTTGTGTTTCTGTTTACGAGCCTGCATGTTCCTTTGTGGGTGTCTATGCCTTTTTCCTTTTATTTGAGCCTGCGTGCTATTGTGATAAAGGTGTGTGTGCTTTTGTTGTTTTAGTTTGTTTGGCCTTTAGGCCATTTGTGTTACTTTGTAACCTCTTTTTTTGGATGTAGAAAACTTACTTATTGAAAAAAAAAAAAAAATCATTGACAACAAGTTTTCTTTCTCTCTCTATTATTATATGTATTATTTTAAAATTTCTTACAAGAGATATCAAAGCTCCAAGTTGCAACCTAGGAGATGAGTTTTTTCGAGATGGTGGAGCACAAAAGAGACTAACTACAACGGGTTCAAATTGAAACTGTAGGTGGAGTGGTTTTCAGATCTTGATGTCAAAATTTAGCATGGTTACTCTAAGACTTAGATGTTGTGATAGTGGAGCGTTTATCTTCGTCATGTCCCTCACTGTAACAGAAAATATGCAAAAGTGGAGATTGTTGGGATATTATGGTTCGTTTTCCTATTTGTTTTCATGTAAATTTGTATCTCTTTAGGAAATCTATCTATAGAGGAATACTTTCTAAATAAGAATAGAACTATGAGAGTTCTATTAGGAATTAAAAAAGATTCATATTAGGAATTAAAAAAGATTCATATTAGGAGTAGAATACCTTTCATATCACCTATAAATACAGATGATATGAGAACACAAGGTATTTGATGTAAGAGTTATTAAACACTATGAGTGTCATTAGAAACTAGGATTGGTTTTGCTCTAGGTACTGGGTTGAGCGTGGTTAGAATTAGGATTGTTTCTGCTTTGTCAATTATATATCGGGTTTACGGTATTATGTACTCTTATATATCGTGTTAATGAAACTACATTGGATTCTCTCTCATCTGTGGATGTCGACGGGTTATGCCAAACCACGTTAAGTATCATATGCACTTTTATATTCATGTTATTTTTTGCAGTTTCTTACAAGTGGTATCAAAACCCATTAGGCAAAGGAGATCATATCATACGTTAAGATCAAAAGCCAGTTAGACGTAGAGGCATCATCAGTTTAAAGATAGTTAGGCAGATGCATCATCATATTACGATAAAAAAGGGCCAATTGGGTAAGAATCTATGACAATTAGAATTGAGGTTAGTGAGAGAAAATCTTCTCCATTCTCTCTAGGTTAGTCAAACGTATTTTCTTTCATCTTAACCTGCCACCTCTTTCCACCCCCATTGCCACCACCTCCACCCTCCACCTCCCCTCACCTTCAATAACAACCTTTTTGTCCCCTTTTTTGTTGTCACCTCATTTCAACCTCCATTTCCATTATTTTAGGATTCGACTACTCTTCTTTTTATTGCTTGTTTGTGTTGATTTAGGTTCTTTTGGTTGCTGTTTTGTTTATGTTAAGTTGGTTTAAGTTTTTGATCCAGTTTTCCTGGTGTGTCTAACCTTGTTGTCTCATGTTGTCTTCTTATCTCTTGTTCTTTTTAAGCTTTCGTTTTGAAGGTGTGATTTTTAGGCTGAGTTTGAAATGTTGTTTTCGTCCTAGAAATGTAGTTGGTGTTCAAGGGTTTCTCTTTGTGTGTCTAACCTTGTTGTCTCAGGTTGTCTTCTCATCTCTTGTTCTTTTTAAGCTTTCGGTTTAAAGGTGCGATTTTGAGGCTGAGTTTGAAATGTTGTTTTCGTCCTAGAAATGTAGTTGGTGTTCAAGGGTTTCTCTTTATGGCCGATTTTCTTACTGGTCATCGGAGTTTAGGTGTGTAGTTTGGCTAGAGTTGGTTTGCTTGGTCGGAGTTTGTCTTCCCTCATTGGAGCATTGGTTGCCTCAAATTTTTTAAATTTCCTCCCAATCCTATCTCTTTGGATTCGCCTTGTTTCTTATTGGCTGGACTGATATTCCCTTATCCTTTTTTTCCTTATGACTGATTAATAGAGTGTCCTTTAATTGAGCTTGACACATCATCTCTTTCTATTGGTCATTGTGAGATTCTCTTTATCTTATCCTCTCTTTCCTTGCTAGTATTTTGTTTTACCCTTCATGTGTCCAACCATGTCTAATCCACCTCATGTGCCACTTGCCACATCACTCCCTTGCCACCTCATCATGCCACATCATCGGTGACACGTCATCACTTCCCATTTCAAAATAATTTCAAAATTTCCCTCCTCTTGCTTTGAAGCAAAATGGACAACCTTCTTCTTTGGGGAAAAATGTTGATGAAAAAGTCAAGAGAAGCTTTGTTCAAGTCAAGTTAATGAAGCATTCGTGTTCAAGTATGGATCACTATGAAAAAGTTGAGATTATTTGGGTTTAGAGATGCCTTTTGCAAGGAGCTCAAAAATCCCAATGGTAACTTATGGAGGTGGTGATGTTGTATGATGAAATTGAAAAGATTCAAGTTAAACAAAGTGTGGTTTTAGAGAGAGTGGCCAACGATGAGTTTAATCCGTGAATGGAAGTGGCTCAATGGGTACGAATGGTATTGTGGAAGATAAATCGGTGGAAGAGAAGAAAAAATGAGCTTGGAAAAGTGTTCTTTTCTCAAAGAGGTCTGACGTCTCCCTTGAATATGTCAAGCCGAATCTGAGCAAGGTTGGTGCTAAACTTAGAATTCTGATTCCTTGTGAAATTGCGACATTAGGTGTAGACAAATGGAGCGATTGCCTAGTTGGGTTTTTCCTTGGGAAAAAGGTTGTCTTTCTACTTAGTTAAAAATTTTGTTGAGAAAAATTGGTGTTGGTTTGGAGCTATAAGGGTTACTTCATATGGGCACGAGGGTTATATGCTCAAAATTTTGAATGAGGTTACTAAATTGGATGTGTTGAAGAGTGGATCATGGTTCATTGGTGGCCAGCCCCTTTTCTTGAAGATGTGGTCTCCTAATTTGATTTCAGGCATGATTGAGTGACTAGGGTACCCATATGGGCGAAATTCTATGAAATCTCTCTTGAGTTTTGGACCCTTGAGGGATTAAGCCACATAGCAAGTGTAGTAGGAACTCCCCTTTACATGGACAATATAACCTAATCAGATGAAAGACTTGAATTTGCCAAAGTGTGTCTTGGCCCAATGGTACTCATGTTACTTAGCCAAGGTATAAGTCCAAGGTATAAGTCCAAGGTTCAAGTCATGGGTGAAGCATTCGCAAGGTGGAAAAAAAGACCACGAAGAGAAACAAAGCCGTGACGGTCTGAATGAGGCGTGGCTAGAAGGACCCATAGCGGACAATACGTTGGACGTGTCCGGCACGCGGGGAAAACCCTTGAGCCCGGAAGCTTCTTCGGAGTTTAAGGAATAATTTGAGTTAGAGCTATTGAATGATGAGATAACAATTATAAAGGTAGAGTATGCATGGAAGCCTTTTTCTTGTAGTTGGTGTAAAACACTCAGGCATGTCCAACATAATTGTAACCTAGCTCCTAAGGAAACTAGCTCTTTGTTACCAAAAAATAAGCCTAACCCTCATGTTCAAGAATGGAGACAAATCTCTTCAAGGAAGCCTATGTCTAGTACATCGGAAAGGAGTAGGGATGGTGCCCCGGAGGAGCAGAAAATTGACTTCTATCCCTTTGTGAGTGAGAACCAATTTGTGATGCTATCCGAAAAGGGTGAGAAAGTGAGAGCTTTAGCTAATGAGGTAGAGAGGAGTGGGGATAAGGGGATTAACAAGGGGTAGGTTAGTGCTAGAGATGAAGGTGAAGTTATGAATGTGGGGGAAGGTAAGATTTTGAGTGAGGGTCATGAGGAGAGTACTCCACCTACTAAGACCATTAGTTTGAATAATCTTGAGGGGTCTAGTTCTCCAGCCATTGTGTCGTTTGCTAATCTTGTGAGAGTGGATGAAAAGGAAGGATTGGAGAGAGGGGTGGGGAGTCTTTTGAAAAACCAAAAGAGGAAGCTAGCCAAGAAAATGAGAACCCCAACCAAACCGCCACCCTCCAATGGTTAAGATAGTTGCATGGAACATTAGGGGTCTTAATTCCCCTATTAAACAAATAGAGGTTAGAAAATTTATTAGCAATAATAATTTGAGTTTGTGTACAATTTTGGAGACTAGGGTCAAGGAGAATAATAAGGATTTTGTTAGAAATGTGGTGTTTCGTAATTGGGCAATGGTTGAGAATTATAGGGATTGTGATAGAGGAAGAATATGGGTTGGATGGGATGTGCACGTTATGCAAGTTCAAGTGCTCTAATGTACGGATCACTATTCTTTGATAAGTTTTGGCCCCAAAAGAAAACTCGAAGTTCTTTTGCTTTATTATCTATGGGCTTAATAGTGCTGGAGAGAGGAAAGAGCTTTGGAAGGGAGGGGTGTTCAAAAGTGGTTAACCGTTTTTTCTTAACCGAATTGGTTTTTCAATTTAGAAAAATTCCTGAACCGAAATCTAACCGGTTTGGGGGGAAAACTGGTTTTTCAGTTAACCGAAAAACTGGTTAACCGCTTTAAAAAAACCAGTTAACTGGTTTTGAACTGGTTTTCCCCTTTTTATTGGATAAAACTTTATTTTTTAAATTTTTTTCCTAAATTAAATTGTAAACATCAACAATACATATCCAAATAAAAATTAAACATTCATATATTATAATATGATATAGATATATATATATATATATATATATATATATATTATTATATATATATATATATATATATATACCACAACTAACAATACATTAAAAATTGAACAAATAAAAGTCCAAAATTAACAAAAATAAAAGTCCGTAATAATTCCATAATAAAAAACAACAATACTAAATAAGTCCCAATGGAAAACAACAAAGAATTTGTGTAAATTTAGGGATTAAATTATTATTATTATTATATATTATTATATATTTTAGTAAACCGGTTTTCATTTTTACCTAATCGAAAACCGAACCTAAAACCATTTTTTTGAATTTTTGAACTGTAACCAAACCGTTTTTTTGTTACCGATTTTTCGTTTGGTTGGTTTTTGCTTTTTTGAACACCCCTATTGAAGGAATTGATTCTTCATGTGAGGTTAGTTCTCGTGAGCCTTGGCTTATAATGGGTGATTTAAATGTCTTAGATTTATTAAGGAAAATAAGGGAGATTCCAATAAATGGAATCCGCAATGTGAAGAGGTAAATGACATGTGTAAGGAAGTTGAAATTGATGATCTCAATGCCATTGGGGCCTTCTTTACTTGGAATAACAAAGGAGAGCTTAATAAAAGGATTTAGTGCAAGTTTGATCGGGTGATGTGTAATGAATATTAGAGCTGCGGTTTTCCCAATTCTTTTTCCTCTTTTATTACTCCGAACATTTTTTACCATTTCCCAATTATGATTAATAGCAGGTTGAATCTTCAAGGTAGGAAATCCCCTTTCAAGTTTTTTAATTTATGGGTGGAACATGAGAATTTTTTACCTACAGTGGAAAGAGTGTGGAGAATGGAGGTTGAAGGTAATCCTATGTATAGGTTGGTCTCTAAGTTAAAAGCTTTGAAGTTTGAGCTTAAGAAACTCAATAGAAAAAAGTTCTAGAACATTTCAAAAAGAGTCAAAATTGCAAGAAAAGATCTTATTCAAGTTCAAAAAAGGCTTAATGTGGATCCGGTTGACGATGTCCTTTTGCAAGATGAGAAAGTTAAGCTGGTCAAGCTATCCAAGGTTGAAAAATCCTTAGCCAAGCAAAAGTCTAGGGCAAAATGGTTATGGGAAGGGGATTCCATTACCTCTTACTTCTTCAAGTCGAGTACTAGATGGAGGAATAGGAATAGGATTTAGTCCTTCAAAATTGGGGAGGATTCGGTTACTGATGATCAAGATAGAATCAAATAGGAGTTTGTGTCTTTTTACTCCAATCTTTTCAAAGATAAAGATGAGGGCATAGAGGAGCTTATTAATCCAATTATTTTGGAGAAGAAAGCCAACTCTATGGTTGCTGAAGTCTCCAAAGAAGAGATACAAAAGACTTTGTTTGATATAAATAAAGACAAAGCATCGAGGCCGAATGGGTGTTGAAATCCTATGAAATCCGGTGTAATTATTTTGGGATTATAGTATACTTTTAGGAGATTTTCTTTCAACTATTAATTTAGGATAGGAGATATTTCAGCTCTTAATTTAGGGGATTGTTAGCTTAATTTAAAAGATATTTGTTTCTTTTTCATTCTCATTGTGTACTATAAATTAGCCCCAATTCTTGTACAATTCATTCAAGAAATACAGAAATCATTTATTCTCATTTCATTCATTTTGATTACATGGTATCAAAGCTACGGTTTTTCTAAACCTAGCAATCAATGGCAGAACCTCCCATTAACAAAGAATAAAAGATCTCTGAAACTCTTGAGAACAAGACAGAGGTAGTCTCCACCATGAGTTCAATCAGAAGGAGATAATTCATCTTTTCAAAACACGATGGAGAAATTCAGTGGGAGGAATTTCTACGAATTGGCTCAGTCTATAAAACTCGTGGTTGATGGCAAAGGAAAGTTTGATTACCTTACTGGCAAGACTATTAAGCCAATCGATGCTGCCACTTTGTAACAATGGAAATCAGAGAACTCAATGGTGACTGCTTGGCTCGTCAATTCCATGAAGCCCTCCATTGAAAAAATGTATCTCTTCCTTTCGACAATGAAAGACGTTTGGGATGCCATTAGAGAAACATATTCCGATGGTGAAAATTCATCCCAGATCTTTGAGATCAAGACTTAATTGTGGCAAATGAAGCAAGAAGAGAGGGAGGTCACTAACTACTACATGGAAATGACATCCCTCTGGCAGGAACTTGATCTGAGTTTCGAAGAAGAATGGGAATGCTTTGGGGATAGCGCAAAGAAGCTCGAGAATGAGCGGGTGTTTGAATTTCTCGTTGGGGTCCATCAAGATATGGACGATGTAAGGGGATAGATTCTCGGCCGGTGACCTCTTCCTTCAATTCGCGAAGTTTTTTCGAAACTGAGAAGAAAAGAAAGTAGAAGGAGAGTGATGATGAAGGATAATGCTAATAGTGGGTCTACTGGGCCTAAAATTTCAGCTCTAATGACTAATGGACCTCAATCTGTCCTAATGACTTATGGGCTCCATGGAACTTAGCCTAGAGCAGGCCCAAATCAGCAAAGGAAACGCCCTTGGTGTGAGCATTGTCGAAAGCCCGGACACACGAAGGATACTTGTTGGGAAATACATGGGAAGCACGCTAATTGGAAACTAAGGCAAAATAATAAAAATCGTGGCTATCAAGTTGTGATTGATAATCAGGCTGAGAAATTTGAAGAGGTGAATTGGAAAAATTCTTCAAGCAGAGCATTTAATCTTGAGTAACTAGAGCAACTCTACCAAATTTTCTCCAGCCTCCAACTCTTTGGTCAGTCTTCCACAAATGTTTCCTCTACTTCGTTAGCGCACAATGGTAATTTTTTAGTGCCTTAAGTACCACTTCTTGAACTAAAATCCCTTGGATTATTGACTTAGGTGCCTCAGATCACATGACTAATGCCTACCATTTGTTCTTTGCATACTCACCTTGTGTTGGTAATCTTAAAGTTAGAACTGTAGATGGCTCACTCTCATCTGTCGCAGGAAAATGGAGTATCCGTATCTCTGATTCTATAACCCTTGAGTTTGTTCTTCATGTCCCAAATTTGTCTTGCAATTTATTGTCCATTAGCCAGCTAACAAAAAGTTCCAATTGTTCTACAAAATTCCTTCCCTCTTATTGTGTTTTTTAGGACCTATCATCAGGGAAGACGATTGGCAGTGCTAAAATGTGTGAAGGACTCTACTATTTTGAGGAGGCCAATGTGGGTGAACAACGTCAAATTACAATTTGTGATTTTGCATCTATTTCTAAGGATAGTGAAATTTTGTTATGGCGTTTTAGAATGGGTGATCCCAATTTTCAATATTTAAAATGTTTATTCCCTTCCATTTTTTCGAATAAAAAGATATTTAATTTTTAGTGTGAAATATATGAATTTTCGAAACATCAACGTACTTTTTTTTCAAAATCTCAAAATAAACCATCCAAACCATTTACCATGATTCATAGTGACTTATGGGGACCTTCTTGTATTCCTAATCATAACCACACAAAATGGTTTGTTACATTTATTGATGATTATACTCGGGCTTGTTAGGTTTATCTGTTGAAAAAGAAAACTAATGTTCATACTGTATGTATTAATTTCTACTCCATGATTCAAACTAGGGGTGAGCATTGGAAGCAGGTAGAACTGGAACCAGCGGGTAAAACCAGAATCGAACCAACACTGTGCAAGTAGGCTCCGATTCCAATTTTTATGAACTAACACTATGCGGGTCCGATTCCGATTCCTACATGTGCAGGAACTAGAACCGGGATAAAAACCTGGGATGGGAACCGGAAGCGGGTACTTGGTATAGAACCTGCTTGGAATCGAGTTGGGTACTTGGTATGGAACCTGTCATGGAACCGGGACTGAAAAAAATATTAGTAAAGAATGGGGGGGCTATCGTAATTTTACATATAAAAAAATTAAAATGGGAATTACATGTGTTTTAATGCTATATAAAAAAAATTTACATATAAAAAACTTTAATATAATATAAAAAAAGTTACATATAAAAAAATTTAATATATTATAATATTAAAGTTTTGATTGATTAAGTATATAATTGGAATATTAAAGTTTTGATTGATTAAGTGTATAATTGGAAATATGATACAATTAAACGTGTTTTAATATTATTAAAAGAATTATTTTTGAATAAACTAGTATAATTGATTGAATAATATTTAGTTATTTACTTCAATTATCAAATTCTAACTTCTAATTATATCTATAGTAAATGAGTAATTAATTAATTATATATGATAAATTGATAAACATTACTACATTAGTACATTATTTAATTAAATGATTAAAAATTTAATTAATTATAACATTACATTAGGGGCGTTTGGATCATATAATGTTTCATTATAGGGGGATATTATATTAACGGAATAAAATATCACCTTGAAGATTACTGAGAATGTTTAGAAATAGGTTTATTTGGTTTGAATAAATTGGTGAATAATNGTGTTTAATGTTATATAAAAAAATTTACATATAAAAAACTTTAATATATTATAATATTAAAGTTTTGATTGATTAAGTGTATAATTGGAAATATGATACAATTAAACATGTTTTAATGTTATTAAAAGAATTATTTATAAATAAACTAGTATAATTGATTGAATAATATTTAGTTATTTACTTCAATTATCAAATTCTAACTTCTAATTATATCTATAGTAAATGAGTAATTAATTAATTATGTATGATAAAATGATAAACATTACTACATTAGTACATTATTTAATTAAATGATTAAAAATTTAATTAATTATAACATTACATTGGGAGCATTTGGATCATATAATGTTTTATTATAGGGAGATATTATATTAACAGAATAAAAGATCACCTTGAAGATTACTGAGAATGTTTAGAAAATGGGTTTGGTTTGTTCGAATAAATTGGTGAATAATATGTTTGGTTGGGAGGATAAATGGGTGGGTATGTTATATAGACTACTAAATTGCCCACCTTTTTAAATATTAATATAACGGTATTTTTTGAATAGTTTTTTTTAACCCTCTACTTTTTAGATTAAGCAAAAACATCCTAGCAACTAAAAACGTTTTAAACTTAACAAAAATACCCCTACCCACCCCCAAGCCACTGCCGGCAACCAGCCACCACCGCTGGTAGTGACTTCGGCAGTGCTAGAGATCTGGCTGTGAAATGGCCAGGTCAGACCTAGCTGTTTCACGGCTAGATCTGTCGTCGTTTCAAGGCCACATCCTTGGCCGTGAAACAGCCAAATCTAGCTTTTCCGATCCATGGTTGGAAAAAGCCTCACCAGCGCACGGCCGACCATATACGACCAATCGTACGCCATTATGACAACTTTTGGCAACCTCCGATGGCGGTCGACGGTGGCTGCCAATGGTGGCTAGTTTTGGGTATAATGGCATTTTTGTAAATAATGACAATAACAAGGGCAATGTCATCCAAAAAATTTAAAAGTAAGGACAAAAGTGTCTGCATGAGTGATTGGGTGTTTTGTAAATATTAAAAAATATAAGGTTAATTTGGACCAAATGCTCAACTGTTTAGGGGCAACATGGGAAAAAAATTGTAATATCAGGGTAAGTTTTAATAACAGCACAACCCAACACCGCGCGCGCCCCCCCCCCCTCGGAGTATTAAGATTCCCGGAAATATACCCCCCAAATTGGCAACTATTTGTCATAAAATATTCTGAGAATAATTTTCAATTTAAACAATATTCATTATTATCCTAGTTATCTAATATTAACCCGATCCAAATGGCCCCATTATAGTATGACAATTCATGCCTCATAAGTCATGGCATATTAAGAAAGGTAATTGTTTTGTAATCAAACTTAAATTAATGACATAAAACAAACTCATACTAATTATTTAATTAAATATTCATAAATCATATTAATATTTTATTTTTATTTTTTTGTCACAAATTCACAATTAATGTTAATTTAACTTATAGGCAAATTCAAAAACTTCATTTTCACTCTAGTAATTAAAATATTATATAAATTAATTTTATCTATTCATAAGTAATTAAGTATGAATCGAGGTTCAACGAGTATCAAAGTCAAAGATAAATGATTAGTCGTTAATTTATTAAAATACAAAAATCAGAACCACCTACTAATTGTGTAAGAAACTTTTTTCGAAATAATTTAATTATTAGTAATTATATTTTATTTCTCTATTAAAAAAAAAAAAGATATTATAATGTTAAAGTTTTGAGGGTATGTGATTAAAACTTAAGAGAATTAAAATAAATTAGATTCATTAATTATTTGATAAATTAAGTATATAATTGGAATTAGGATCCAATTAAAATGCTTTAATGTTATTAAAATAATTGATTTTGAATAAAATAGTATATTTTATTGAATAATATTTAGTTATTTACTTCAATTATCAAGTTCTAACTATATCTATATTAAATTAGTAATTAATTAATTATATATGATAAATTGATAAACAGTAGTATATTATTTAATTAATTATAACATTACATTATAATATGACAACTCATGTCTCATGAGTCATGGTATATTAAGAAATCATTAAATAAACTTAGAGTTAGAGTCATACTAATTATTTAATTAAAGATTCATAAATCATAGTAATATTAATATTTAATTTTATTCTTTTGTCACAAACTCACAATTAATGTTAATTTAACTTGGGGGCAAATTCAAAAACTTTATTTTAACTCTAGTAATTATAATATGGGAGAACAACTTTTTCCCACCCAAGGTTTGGCGAAATGACACTTTTTCACCTAACAAGTTTCAAAATGACACTTTTCCACCTAACAAGTTTTAAAATGACACTTTCCCACCCTTTGTTAGGTTTTATTAGTGTTTCATGGTAATATTTGACTAAAAAGATAAAAATACCCTTAATTAGTTGATTTTTTAATTAGTTTATTATTAATTAAAATTTAGATAAGCTAAAGTCTTTACTCAATTATTTATTAGTTCAAGTGTAAAAATATTTTTTTTTCTTTGTTTATTTAATTAATTAGGAATATTGATTTTTTATGTTAATTAGTAAAAATGAAAAACATTATAAATTTAATAGATTATTGAATAATAATGATGAGATATTTATGACATTATAAATAAATAAATATTAAAATTATTTAACTTTAAACAATTGCATAGCATTAATCCAAGCTTTTAAGGTAGGGGTTAACTATTTTTTCTTTTTTGACTTTTTAATATTTGACTTTTTTACCAAATAAAAAATTTATAAAATCAACTATTTAAGGGTATTTTCGTCTTTTCAATAAAATATTAACGAAAAATATAACAGAACCTAACGAAAGGTGGGAAAATGTCATTTTGAAACTTGAAAGGTGGGAAAGTATTGTTTTGCCAAACCCCGGGTGGGAAAATGTCGTTCTCCCTTATAATATTTGTATTTATGGATAATAAAGTTCACTCAAATTTAATTCCCAAAATTAATTCCACAACTATACTTTGATGTAAAATTTAATAATATATAATATGGGCGAACGACGTATTGATACCCAAGGTTTGTCAAAACGACAGTTGGTACCTAAAAGGTTTTGAAACGACAAACAGGTACCTTCCGTCATGTTCTGTTAGTGATTTTCATTTGATAATAGTGAAAAGACTAAAATGCCCTTAAAAGTTTAATATTTTAGTTTTTTTATAAATTTAAAAATTTCTAAAAAACCCCCAGGTTTGCTAATTTGACTAAATACCCCAATATATAAAAAGTTTATAAAATAACAAATACACCCCCGCCACCCACAGTGCCAGATTCCGGCCACCGCCGCCGGAACCTGGCCGGAAAATTGCATTACGACACAGACCCATCGGATCTGTGTCGTAACGCGTAGATCTTTCATTTTCCGGCAAGATCCGTGGCTGATCTGGACGGAAAAGGCCAGATCTACGGCCGTCGAGACCGGGAACTTGCCGGAAAATTGTGTTACGACACAGACCCATCGGATCTGTGTCGTAACACCTCGATCTGGCATTTTCCGGCCAGATCCGTGGAGGATCTGGCCGGAAAAGGCCAGATCTGGCCGTCGAGGCCGAAAAAGGCCAGACGTAGATCTGGCCTTTTCCGGCCAGATCCGTGGCGGATCTGGCCGGAAAATGCCAGATCGGCGTGTTACGACACAGATCCGACGGTTCTGTGTCGTAACACAATTTTCCGGCCAGATTCCGGCGGCGGTGGCCGGAATCTGGCACTGTGGGTGGCGGGGGTGTTTTTGTTATTTTATAAAATTTTTATATATTGGGCATTTAGTCAAATTAGCAAACTTAGGGGGTTTTTAGAAATTTTTAAATTTATAAAAAACTAAAAATTAAACTTTCAAGGGCATTTTAGTCTTTTTACTATTATCAAACGAAAATCACTAACAGAACATGACGGAAGGTACCCATTTGTCGTTTCAAAACCTTTTGAGTACCAACTTGTCGTTTCGGCAAACATTGGGTATGTATAAGTCGTTCCCCCTATATAATATTTGCAAAAACATTTGAAATACAATATCAAATAGACCCTTGTTCATGCCACATTTAATTTACATTTACAAATCAAAATACCCAGTTCGATTAGCATTTGGGGAAAATGGAATTGGGTATTATCTCTTCTGTCTCCGCTCCTATCCTGTCGTTCGTAGTCAAATATATCATCTTCTTCTCCGGCGAAGGTAATAGCGAGGACAGAGCAGAGTTGCTAGAACTTCAACTGCTGCTTCTCCGAGGGATACTTGCCATTGAAGGTGCGTGATTTATTCTGCTCATATTGGAGTTTAATTTTCTTCCTCTTCAGAGTCCTAGTTATGGATGACTTATGGAACTAATGTAATTTCCCTAGTTTCTATGATGAATGGTGTTTAAGGTTCTTAACTGATGCCTCTCCCCTCTGCATATTGTACCACTATTTCCATTATCATGATTGTGATTTTTTATCACCGTGATACATGTTTTGACTATTGAAACTTTTTTTTTCCAAAAACGAATGAGTGATTTACCAAAAAATTATCGATATTTTCTTTTGACTAAAACCTAAAGGCAATTGACAGTAATGTATCTGATAGTTTCTTTTTTCCCTCCAAATTACACAAGGCTGTTATATATAAATTAAATTGGCTCCTTAGAAGCATGTTGCAATCCCCTGGTAACGACCAATATATTGGTGATGATTTGTGGTTTGTTTTTTTGGCTTTACTTAAAAGATTTAACTAAACATGGATCAGTCCACATAATAGCTTATAAAGTCATGTCATTTTGGAAACAGATGAATGCAAATTCCTGCCCAAAGGAGATTCCAGATTATTAGTTCAATTGTACATCCTCATCTAGTTTGTTTAGATTTTTAGGTGACCCACTGAAAGCCTTAGATTTGATATCTTACTAATCCTAGTGTTGTGTGTCATCGTTGGGAGATAATAACTTTTGTAATTTTCTATATTGGAATGACGGTGCCTCTAGTATTTTGTGTGTGATAGGTTTTTTATCTTGCCAATACCTTGGGAGTGATGGAAAAGTAAAAATATGACCAAATATTTCTGTGTTATGAATTGAATTTATTGCTGAAGGAAAAACAAGTATTGCACTTGAAATGCTAATGTTTTGTTTGCTGAGAAGAGAAGAATGGGAACTTGGAATACACCATAAAAGTCTAATATTCTTCTTCATCATAATGTATTACATTCCGATTAGTTTTCAATAAATTTTTATCTTAAGTGATATATCAACCCTATGTGGTATTATGATGTCACTTACCCTATCAACTCATCGTACACATATCACAAGGATAACACATTTCTTTGAATAGGAGTTTCGGGATGCTACTTGGGATGTCTAGTATTTCACTCTTCAATAGGACCGTTTTCTAAATTGATGCTAAATGGTGTTGTTTATACTACTGCAATTTGCAGCAACAGCTTGCTACTACTTCAAACTTGAATTGCTGCTTTTACACTTATAAAATCAATTGTGACATTGGATCTTTGACAGACAATTTGGAAAATTACGTGGATTCCACAACCAATAATTTATTCTCTATTGTTTATAAATAATTCTTTATATATGTAATCTTTGCAGGAACAGTGTCATTAACTAGAGAAAACATTGAGCTTCAAGATGCAACCACTATTGCTGCAAAGTCAACTTCAAATAGGCCTCCACAACCTAGGCCAAATGTTAAGTCCGAGGTGTGGCAACATTTTGAGAACATTGTTAACAAGAGAACCAACAAGATTGAGTGGAAAAGTGCGTGTATTGTGATAAGATCTTGTTGTATAGTGTGGCTAATGGCACTTCTTCGACGCACAAGCATCTTACAAGTTGCAAGAAGTTTCCTTACAATGTGGACAGTTTGCAGACACTTCTCTTGTCTTTCAAGACCACACAAAAAGATGGAGAGCAAAGAAGTGAGATTGATACTTGGAGATTTAATCAAGAGGAGTGTAGCAGTTGCTTGCTGAAATGTTAATCACTATGGAAGATCCTTTCACAAAGTTTGAGCTTCTATCGTTTAAAAAATTTTTGGGTGTAATGCGTTATGGAAGAATTTTCCCGTTTCACAATGGCAAGGGATTGTTCAAAGATCTACAATTGTGAGAAAGTTTCACTCAAGAACAAGTTGTGGCATTTGAAGTCTAAAACTGCCTTGACAACCGACATATGGACTTCTATTCAAAATTACAGCTATTTATGTCTCATTGGTCATTTCACTGATGATAAATGGGTTCTGTAGAAGAAAATTCTGAGTTTTGTGAGAGTTAGTAGTCATAAGGGTAGGGAGATCGGGAAGGTGGTAGAGAAGTGTATTCTTGACTAGGGAATTGAAAATAAAGTGTCCATTATAACGGTGGATAATGCAACTGTTAATGATCTGGTAATGACTTACTTGAGGGAGAGATATGTGGATAGGAATACTCTGATTCTAAATGGTGAACATTTTCATATGAGATGTACAGCTCATATTTTGAATTTCATTGTGAATGATGGTCTTAGCGAGATCAAGGATTGTGTTAGCCGAATTCGTAATTCAATTATGTAAAGAGTTCTCCTAGTAGATGTTAGAGTAAGTGCTCTAGAGTCAATCAATTGTTGTAGAATTGACTTTTTGTAATAATATTTATTAATCAATAAAAGGCATTTTATTTTATATCATGTAAATCATATCTGTATGTATTGATATATGTCTTTAAGATGGTAAAACTGTCACTAGGGTATCAAGTGTTTCAAATCTTAATAGTGAGAACCTTATTATCACATATGGTAGTCATTCTAGAAATGTCCGTAGCCCCAGTATTATTCTGACCAAGGACTCAGATAATACGGTGAGGCTATCATAGTGTTGAACAACTCTGTCGAAAGACAGTGACTGATCTCACTTGTCAAGGTTGTTTGCCAACAACCTAGTGTAATGCATGAGTGCTTGTTATAGGCAAGTTCACTAGACAAGCCCACCAGAGGATTCCATATGGATGATAACCCCAATGTCTATGGAACAAATCCTCTAACGAATAGTGGCGCATGTGATCCTTAGACTTGATATCATCAGAGTGCCTTGTGCACCGATTGATGTAGTTTGACACTAGCCCAATGTAGTTCTATTCAGAGCTATTCATACGGTAGTGATTGGCTACACCAAGGGGTGTATCAAGATTATGATGTATCGACAAAAGATTCATCACTCCTGGGTACGGGAGAAGTTATCTCACTACACAATTCAGTAAATGACAATGACACTAAATCTGTGGCCACAATGGGATTGAGTTGTTGCTTAATCCAATTTATTTATCCGGTCATTGTCCAATAATTGAATACAAAGATATAGAGAATAACTAAGGTTGATACTATTTTTGTACCTCAGCCTCGATAAGATAACGTATGATGAAAGAATTTGATTGCACGATAACCATATCGTTAATTTGAATCTATCGAGTGGCCATGATGCCCTATAAGTGTCAATCTTGGTATGTGTTTAGTGAGACGATTGATTAGTGTCAATCGCGAGACTATTCACTACCGATATGATGAGGAGCTTACAGGTCACACTAGACTTGGGCATTTGGGACTGGTCCCAAAAACCCGGCCCAAGAGACTGGTCCTAAGACTGGTCCTTATAAGGCATGGTCCTAGGAGGGCTTGGTCCCAAACCGGACCAAACCTATGGGAGGAGCGACCTGTCCCTTGATCGGGCCCTCCTCAAAGGCCCAAGCCTGGGACCGGTCATAGGCCTAGGTCCAAACCTATTTAAAAAATTTTGAAACAGTCTTTTGTAAAATATCCAAAAACCCCTTGATAATATTGAAATTGACAAAAAATATTAAGGGTTAAATTGATATTTTATAAAAAATTAATACAAATAAACTGCCAACGGTCATGTGCTCTTTTGGGGGGGGGGGGGGGGGGGGGGGATGGGGGGCATTTTTTTTTTTTCATTTTCCCCCTAATCCTACACTATAAATAATCCCTCACACTTCCATTTTTTTTCACACCAACACTCAATCTCTCATTCTCCAAATCTCTCTACTCCAATCCAATTCTTATTCATATTTTCTTCAATTCAATTTATATTTATATTTATAATTTATTTATATTATTCAATTTTTTCTGTTTTTCAATATCATCTCTTACTCATATTATTATTTAATTTTTTTTAATTTTAATTATTTATTATTTTATCATAAATTCATAATGGAAGGGCCAAATGAGTACTACATTCTATTAACCGAAGAAATGGAAGGGTTCGATCCATTTTCACCCTTTCTAGAAGCAGCAGCTGCAATTCAACAACAACAACTACATTCAGCCGGGACGGGGTGCAACCAAACACAAGCAAGCTACAACTCCATGACCCAACCCCCCGACCGTCAAAGAGGGTCGTGTCCGATGTATGGCGATACTTCACCAAATCAAAATGGGCAAAGGCAAATGGGGAGGGGAAAGAATCGTGTGGGCTATGTAATTTATGTGGAACCGTTATCGGCACTGAGAAGGGGACTTCGACGATGCGACGACATTTGGAGAAAAAACACCCTCAAATAATGCAGCTATCTGGTTCATCTTCAACTGGACCAAGTAGGCAAATTCAAACTCAACTTAATTTTAATCCACAATCCTCAACTTTGTCAACATGGCAATACAATGCACTCCAAGCACGAGAGAAAATAGCAAAATATATAGTTGCTACGGACTCTCCCTTTTCTTTATCTGAAAATCCTTTTTTTATTCACTTGATTAAAATTGCATTTTGTCTAGCATATACCCCTATTAGTAGAAATACAAGTAGAAGAGACATACTAAAACTTTATAACCAAATAAATATTCAACTTAAAAATGAATTTCAAAATTTTAGGAATATATCTATTGCACTTGCTTCAGATATATGGGCTTGTAGATCAAAAACAGATTTTTTAACTGTCACAATACATTACTTAGATCATGGTTGGGGTTTACAACAAAAATTGATAGGTTTTAGACCATTATATACTGCACATAATGCTGACACTATTTATTTTACAATACTTGAAGTTTTGCAAGAATATGTATTAACTGATAGAGTTGTAGTGCTAACGCTAGATAATACAACTGCTAACACCGCGACTATCTCTTTATTTGAAAAGAGATTGGATCCGCTTAGTGAAGGCAAATTTTTTCACCAGAGATGTGCTTGCCACATCATCAATTTGATTGTTAAAGCAAGTTTAGAAGCTATAAATTCGAAGATTGAAAGGGTGCGCACAGCTATCAGATTCATCGTCGCCAGTAGCAACAAAAGATGATAAGAGTATGTCAAATATTGTAAGCAAGAGGATCCATTGGTTCGACCTTTGAAGTTATGCACGGACATGTCTATCCGTTGGAAATCCACCTACTTGATGTTGGAAAAAGTTTTGTCAAACGCAACACAAATTACAGATTTCGTCAACCAGAAGAATCTGCAGGAAGTTGTCAACTATGATTATTGGACGGTTTGCGAACTTTTTTATTAATTTCTTAAAGTTTTTTTATGAATCCACTAATACATTAAGTGGTATTTATTATCCTACTACTAATTTAGCATTAGATATTTTACTTCAAATTTCTAAAACTTTTGCTAAATATAGATATAATGACGTCTTAATGGAAATTGTTTCAAAGATGGAAAATAAATATAAGAAATATTGGTTAGATATTCCATTCTTATATGGATTAGGCCTTGTTGTAGATCCTAGATTTAAATTACACGTAGTTAATTGTATAGTTACTGAGATAGACCAGCATTTAGGACATGATTATACGTATTATTTGATTAACTTTAAGCAAAAATTGGAAAGCGTTTTTTCTTTATATCAGAGCAAGTACAATGGAACTGGAACGTCGAGCAGAGACGACCAACAGGACCCTTGTAACCCCCACACTGCTTTGTGTTCACGTATGTTGTATATAATTATGCATTGGTATGACTCTTGCATGTGTTCTCATTTTTTTTTTAATTTTTATTTTGGACGAATGAAAAGATTTTTTTGGTTGGTTGTGATTTCCTTATTTGAGTTGAAAAAGAGAAATCCAGCTAATTTGGTGAGATTGGTTTGTTTGAGTGATAAATAAAAGTGTTTTGATTAACTTAGAATGTGAAATGGTTTGTGTAGAATGTTTACTCTTGATTTGTCAATTCAATCACTTGAGGTATAAAATTTATGTTTGATGTGTCTTGTGATAATTGGTGGTTGGTTTGGAAAGGGATGACTTTTCCATGTTGGTAATTTGAGTTGAGTGAAATGTTGTTGGGAATGTGTGAAAAAGGGGGTGAACTACAAGTTTTAGAATTTTTTTGGGTTCAAGTGAAAGGATTTAATACATTGGGACTATATGGATATTTTGCATATTTTGGTGCCGCAACATAGTGCCGAGGCATGGTACATTCTGGAATTTGGACTAAATTGTCAGTTTTGAAAGTTTCTTTGTTATCTTGGGGGTGTAAGAGAAAATATTCAATAGTTTGGGACCTTATAAATATAGCGATAATATAGGGGTCTTTTTGTAATAAAAATACTGTTGTGTTGGGGGGTTTTTTGAAAATAACGTGAAAATTTAGGGGGCAAATTGATATTTTCCACTCAACCGACTTATATCCAGTTCAGCTGACCGGAAGGAAAAGAAAAAGAGAGGAAAAGAGAGAAGAAAAAGGAGAGAAAGAAGAGAAAAAAGAAGAAGAGAGGGGAAGGAAGAAGAAAAGAAAGAAGGGAGAGGAAGATGGAACCAATAAAAGTGAGAGAGAAGAGAAGAGAACGACGAAAGTGACTGAAAAAGTGACCGCCGGCGAGCAAATTCCGGTGATCGGAAAGAGCAAAGGGAGATTGAGCAAATGGGAGGTGAGTAAAGCTTGATATTTCCCCTTTTTTGTGATTTATGATTCAATTGGTTTAAAGAACTCTCTTTGGATTTTTTAGCTTATGATTTGGTATAAATTCATGAAAACAAAACTAAAATAAGGAGATTGATTTCAATAAATTGGTGTAGGTAGAATATACATGTTTTTCCTAAACAAAATTTGGTTAAAGACGTGATTTTGATATAAAGGCTCATTGTACAAAAATCTGACCATCTCGAATTCCGAAAATTATTAGTATGTTTTGGGTTTTAGTTTGAACCTGAATTTTGGATATGTTGTTGTAGACTTCTTGAGGAGTGTTTAAAAATTTATTTCACTTAAAAACTTGAAAGATTGAATTTTATATGGATTTTTGAAGTTGCCTTGTGAATTCTGGAATTTTCGTTTTCTGCAGAACATGTATTTTTGGAAAATGATTTGATGCATCTATTCTTATCCAAATTGAGTGATTTTAAATTCTGGTGAATCCTATATGTGTCTAGTTTAATTATGGAGAGTTTCGTGAGGTTTGGATTAAGGGCTGAATTGTTATGAATTTTTCAAGTTAGTAACCTTATGGGGACTTATGTATGGAGGATTTGTTGAATTTTGTATATAGGGAGGCAAGCGGCGGCATTATTGGAAGATTTCAATCATTTTCGGCTTAAGGGTCGAGCTTCAAATAGTGAGTGGAAAAATCTAAACCCTTAACTTTCATTTTAACAAGTTATCTTTAAATGCTTATTTATACTTGATTATTATTTTAAATTGCCTAATATGTTTGATTTCTTTATATAAATGAGCTTTATTGCAATGTTATTGTTTGAAATTGTTGATAGACATGAGAAAGATGAAATTTTGATGCTTTTGGGCAATAGTTTTGAAAAGAAATGAAAATGGGTTGAAATTGTTAGATTTGCAAATATTTGAGAACCTGCATTTATATTTTTAAGTTGTGCAATTATTATATGCTCATGAGAAAAATATTTTGAGAATAAGTATGAGATGATAGTGGGTTTCAAACCACCCTACGTAGTACCCATCCCCCTCATGATATTGATTTGATTCTACGCATGCGTATGATTTGATATTGCCAGCCTAAGTAGGTCGAAGGCCCGAGCGAGGCAAACATCGCTTCATATGATTGATATTGCCAGCCCAAGTGGGTCGAAGGCCCGAGCAAGATAGATATTGCTACACATGATTTGATTTGCTGACCTAAGTGGGTCGAAGGCCTGAGCGAGGCAGATATCGCTACATGGGATATGATGTTGCCGGCTCGAGTGATGCTTGGACTCACTGGGTCGAAGGCTTGAGCGGTGATCGATTCCGCCTGGCAGGATGGATTTATTGGTTCAGCTCGCGCGATGTTAGATCTTGCCGGGTTGGACGAATTTACCCCTGGGTACTAGTTGGGTGAGAGTTTTCACATGTGATTGAGAGATGATTTGGATATATACATATATGTATATCATTTATTTGAAAATGGGAACTTATAAATGTAAATGTTATCTGTATATGAACTGTTTCTTAGAAATGATGTTTTTAGAGAAACATGAGTATTTATTCATTTACCATAATAGTGTTCAGAAAGAAGTCTTGCCATGAGAGATTTCAACATGCGTTATGAAAGATGGCTTATATTATAAAATGTGTTTACGGAAATGAAATTTTATAAGCATGAGTGTTTTATTGTATATTGAAATGTTTTATTACATACTAACCCATTCCTCACTCACTGAGCATTTCTAGCTCACCCTTCGTTTTCAAATGTTTTTCTTTCCCTCCACCAGGTCTAGAAGGTGATCGTGCAGAGGAGTGAATTCCACTCAAGGTTGGGCCACACGACTTCATTTCATCACATTTCTAGCTCACCCCTCGTTTTCAAATGTTTTTCTTTCCCTCCACCAGGTCTAGAAGGTGATCGTGCAGAGGAGTGAATTCCACTAAAGGTTGGGCCACACGACTTCATTTCATCATAGATTCTATAGTTATATTTTGTTTTCCGTTGTAAAGTTTATGTTTTCTTCATCATGTATTTATTTCTTGTTCTGGATTATTAAAGATATGGAAAAAAAAAATCTGATACCATACATTTCATTTTGTGAAAATTTTAATTATAGTTGTTTATATGTAAATGACGTTACATTTTTATGATGTTTTATTTATAAATGGGTTTTATAGTTTTCTCACATGGCACGTCTCGATCACCCGAGTCTCATGGGTGCGCTCGGAGCCTATGGGATAAGGAGGGTCGGGAGGGGTCGTGTCAACCCTAATGAAGACAACTATCAAGAATCGAGCATGTCGATGTATATGGAACATGGCGGCAGAAGTAGTAGCTCTAGTGCGTACATACATGGACCAAATGAGTTGAATCGCTACCTACAAATGGACAAGTCCTACATGACGAAGAAGAAGAATGGTGAGATGGATGTGCTTCAATGGTGGAAACAACATGAAAGTCGATTCCCCATTGTAGCCAAAATCACACGTGACATTTTATCTGTGCCGGTTTCTACAATTGCATTTGACTCAGCATTCTCAACAAGTGGCCGGATTGTTGAAAACAGAAGATGCTCTTTAACCAATGAGATAATTGAAGTGATAACGTGTTTACAGGATTTGACTCATATAGAGAGAAGACCACAACAGCACACTGAAGATCCTGACCTACTCGAATTCTTCAGGAACACAGACTTGAACAATGTAAATACTGTTGATGATGAATAATTTAATAAAAATAAATTTATTTAATTGTTTATTTGTGAAGTGTGAATGTATGATTGTGTGAATATTACATTTACGTTAAAATTAATTAATTAAATTATCTCTTTAAATTTTAAACTTAAATCCTCATATTTATTAATTATTATTAATTATAATTAACCATTAATTTATTTATTATTTTATTATTTTTTAAAATTAATTAAAAACTTACTAATCTCTTGGGATGGAAATAAATTTTCCAAGTCCCTAAAAATTACATAAACCCCGCTACGTAATTTTTTTTTGCCCCTAAATATAAAAAAAAAAATTGGGGGGTGAAAAATAATTTTTTAGGCCCATAGGACCGGTCTGAGTTATGAAATCTCTCATGGGTCCCAGGCCCACGAGCGACTAGTCTCAATCAGGCCCAGACCCGGGCCCGGTTGGGACCAGTCCCTGCCCAGGTCTAGGTCACACACATAAGGAGACAGTCTAAAGATTAATGTGTGAAAGGGGTATTTTCATCTTTTAGGTTGAAAGGGTATTTTGGTAATCTCACAGTGCAATTAAATTTGCTGAGGTTGTGGCCTATATTTAATTTTAATATTAAAATTAAAATTAGTGAGATTATATTTAAATATATGTGCGCATATATTTAAATGGATTATTATTATTAATTAAATGTTAATATATTATTATTATTATTATTTGATTTTTTTAATTGTAATAATAATTAATTAAAATTTAAAATACCAATGAAAGGGTGTTTGGTTGCAATGGTGGATTAGGGTTGGAACCCATGACTATTTCTTAGTGGAATAAGGTTTTAATTAAATTGTACTATATAAGTGCAACTTAAAAATTAAAACATAATAATTATTTTTCACTTAACCAAAACCCTAGCCTCCCTCACGTTTTCACTAGAGAGAAAAGTGAGAATTTTTCTTGCAGAAATTCTGCACATCATTATACTTAGAGCATTGATTTAATCTAGCAAATTAAATCATTGTGAGTAATCCTGTCTTCGTGTAGATCAACGTTCGTGCGATTCCGTTCTTGAATCGATAAGCGTAATCAAAGCCTTGAAGGAGCCTCCAAACGTACGTAAGTTTTTTAATCCTTGATTGGATTAATTTACATTATACGGAATTTTGTAATAACATGTAAGCAATTTAATCGATACCTGGATCTTGGCGTAAAAAGGTGGTTGATTTTTTATTTAATTTTAATTTTTCCGCTACCTTCTGGAGATCAATCACTAACAATAGAGCCCAAGTCTTTGAGAGATATGTCAAAGAAGAAATGCTAGATTGTTGTTAGGGTGCCGAATGCACCAAATTAATTAACCTTACTAACCTAACTACTAAATTGTATATAGGGTGAGCAAGGGTCAATCCCACAGGGAATGATTCGATTAAATCCTATATTCTATGCCAATAGCCACAATGAAAACAACACAATAAAACCCTAAACAGTGAACAGGACAACACAACAGAGTAATGAAAGGGGTTTGTAATCAAGGCAAACTAAAGTAAAACAAAGAAGTCTCTAATGGAAGAAAAAATCAGATTACAAACAATCAGTTCTCGGTTCAAGATCCACCTAAACATGCATTGGACATGAACTAACCGTAACACTATTCTATCTCGTTATTATGGAACTACTGACCCTAGGAAACAACAAGCTCTGTTACCCGAATTCTCCCTTAATCGTCACTACTGAAATAAGCTCTTCAAGTAGATCCTAACCCTCGAACAACCTAGAATAAGCTCTCTAAGTTTAATTCAATGGCAGCCTTAAGAATTAGGAAAATAGATCAATCTAAGCAACAATCACACAAGCTCGGATTATTTAACTTAGGTTATGTTATTCAAGATGACAGAATGAAAACTTGTCCATAATCATCTATCATCATGTGTTACCCATTGAATAGAAAAAGGACAATTACGGATCACAATTCCTAATTCTAACAGATAAAATTCCGATAAAATAATTCAGCAGGCCATTACTAAATCACTCAAACAGAAAATTATAAACAATTAAAACAGAATAACATAAACAATTCCAATAAAAACGAGATTAAGAACAATGTTACTGAAGTTAGGTTACACCAATGACATGAATTTAGGCTTCAAAATCCCCTTGAACTGAAGAAGAAAGATCAGCCTCACATCTTGACGTCGAAAGTAAAAGAAAATCGAAAAAAACTAAAAACTACTGCTGTCTCTTCTCCCCCCCCTTTTTAACCTAACAACTCATCAATAAATAACATGTGTTTTCCTTAATTCTACCCCAAGAATCACGGAATTTCTTTCCTAGACGTTTCCAAGAAGATAGACTTCCAGATTTGTCAAAATCTTATCAGATATGGAAAACAGAATTCGTCTCCAGCTTGCACCAGGATTCTCGCAATGTAAAAGATCTTTTCTGGGCTCGGTCACTTCATAAAAATTGTATTCCAGGATGCATAGATGAATCTGGGCTTTTGAATCACCAGCTTTCGATATCTGACGCTCCAGTTAGGGCCGTTCGAAGATTCAATACTCAGCCAGGAAATCCTTCCGCGACTAGATTCCAGGTCCGGTTTTGCAACAACTAATGAAGACCCAAACGAACTCGGATTCTCGCCCATAATACCTTCCTGGAAATCTTGATTCGTTTACTTTAATTTCTCTGAAGAACTCTTTTGCAATCGAGAAATCTAACTCCATGAAAAACCTGAAAAACGCAGCACTGGTCAGAATAACAAAAATTCTGGAATTTCCTAATCTTTTATCACTTATTTCCTAAAGTCCATCCAACTATGCCAAACTCACAAAATAAACTCTAATCAACTCAAGGCATAAAACATAACAAAAAACATAATATGGAAGGAATAAAAAAATGTAAATTACACTCTTATCAATTGTAAAGGTAAGGTGTGTCTTGATATTACTACTCGATGGAAATCGACTTACGTCATGTTAGAATCGGCAATCAAATTCAAAAAAGCTTTTAAAAGGTTGGAAGAGGAGGACCCCAACTCCATTATTGAAACG
Source organism: Pistacia vera (assembly GCF_008641045.1). Classification (NCBI taxonomy): domain Eukaryota; kingdom Viridiplantae; phylum Streptophyta; class Magnoliopsida; order Sapindales; family Anacardiaceae; genus Pistacia; species Pistacia vera. Next base: position 290,436 of record NW_022196543.1, read on the forward strand.
CTCATTTTGATGAAGATTAGGAAAAAGCAATTGTGTTGGCCAAGTTCCTAAGGAAATTTTATGAAGCTACAACCCGGATGTCAAGGTCCAACTATGTGACTTCTAACAATTATTTTCATGAAATTGTAGGCATTGTCACTACTTTAAATGATTGGGTGAAAGATTTTAATCCTTGTTTTCGCACTATGTCAAAGAAAATGAGGGAAAAAATTTAACAAGTATTTTGGGAGTCTTGACAAAATGAATGTGATGGTGTTGATTGCAGCGGTGTTAGATCCTAGAAATAAAATGAAATATGTGAGTTGGTGCTACGAAAAGCCTGACAGGATGTCCAGAATCATGAGACATGTGTTACAAGAATTGTATGAATTTTATAAAGGACTTCCATCAAATTTAGATGAAAGTCAAGCTTCTAGTTCCTATCCACCAATCGAAAATGATCAGTCTTTACATGTTAGTAGTAGTGAAAGTGTTGGTATTGCCCCTGACCCTCTGAGGTTGGCATATGTGGAGGAGATGGAGGTAGAGGTACATGATGCTGCCAAGTCAAAGTTAGATTGGTACCTTAATGATAAATGTGAATCCATAATGTCTGACTTGAATGTATTGGAATGGTGGAAAGTAAATACATTAAAGCATACGGTTCTCTCACGCATGGCCAAAGATATCTTTGCAATCTCGGTGTCTACAATTGCTTCCGAGACAACTTTTAGTACATCGGCTCGTGTACTTGATAAATTTTGAAGTTCTTTATCTTGGCCGGTTGTTGAAGCGTTGATTTGTATAAGCAATTGGTTAAGATGTACACCAACTCCGATTGAAGATGACTTGGACGATGCAGAGGCTTATGAAGCGGGTATAGTATCTAACTATTTATTATACTTTTATCTCTTAAATTTATTTTAATTTATTGGTAAATAAATTTATTCAATGTTTTTACCTTTTTAAGCTACTAATTGCTTTCTTGTGTTTATTTTGTAGAAATGATGGGACTTCAATCACTTGACGAAGGAACATCCACGCCTAATTTGGAGCATTAGACATGAGTCATGTTATGCTTTTTGGGTTGTTTTGTATTTTTATAATTGTAATGACTGAAACTAGTGGGAGAATCAAAGAAGTTGGTGACATTGTAGTTTCTATATTGTTGTTTGTTTGAATGATTTTGGTGAAGTTATTTGATGTTTCTGATTGTGGGTATTGTTTGTCTTTTGAAATTGTGATGTGGGTAGTTGTCATTTCTTGGTTATTTTGAAGTTGATCATTTTGAGATAGTGTTAAATCTATTGCTTGCTTGTTTGCTTTAGTTGTTCTCTCATTCTTTTTTTTCTTATTTCAATAATCGTTTGTGTTTTGGTTTTGATTGAGAAATTTTATGTAAATTATGATGAATTGATTGAATTCAAGTGTTAAGTAGAGATTAGAGGATCAGTGAGTCACATTGGACACAAATGAATGAGTAATGAAAAGTTGAAAACTTCTAATAAAAGTTTTCTTAATTTGTCAGGGGTGTATTTGTAAAATTTTAAGGTGTGTTTGTCATTTTTTAAACTAATAGGGGGTAATTGATTTTTTACAAGGTACTCAGGTTAGGAATCAAAACCTGCATTTTAGGTTTTGGTTCCAAGAATCAAATAACCAAAACCAGTCGGTTCTGATTTCGGTTCCCCCAAAAATTGCAGGGTACCTTGAACCCCTCACCCTTAAATTTTAAACATAATTCCAAATACAAATCCAAACCTTCGTACTGATAATGGCACAGAATATTTCAACACTATTTTAGGAAATTATCTTAGCAAACATGGGATAATCCACCAAAGTCCATTTGTCGACACTCCTCAACAAAATGGGGTTGCCAAATGCAAAAATAAACATCTCCTTGAAGTTTCTCAGGCCTTGATGTTTACTACAAACATGCCAAAAATGTTTTAAGGGGATGCTATTTTGACATCTACCTATCTCATCAATAGAATGCCTAACCGTCTTTGTTCTTTTGAGATACCCCTTTAGAAATTCTAGACATTTTTTCCTACCTCTCGCCTTAGCTCTAATCTATTTTCAAAGTGTTTGGTTGTGTTACTTTTGTTCATGTTCACTTTCAACATCGTACCAAGTTAGATCCTATAGCTACTAAGTGTGTTTTCATTGGTTATGCCCCTACTCAAAAAGGCTACAAGTGCTATGATCCATCTACCAAAAAGGTATTTGTTAGCCTCGATGTTACATTTTTTTAGAACACTCCTTAATTCCAAAAGCCCTCTCTTCAGGAGGAGAATTTGAGTGAAGATTGTCTTTTGGACTTTGATCTCTCTCTTTCCAAGCCTAACCCAAACACTGAGCCTAACCTAAACATTGAGCCTGAGCCTGTCACGCCATCTCATTCTAATATACTATCTACAAAAGAAAACTTGAACTCTAAGGGAGGTGTAGGAAAACAAAATGACAATGAGCCAATTGTTTATTCAAGAAGGTCAAACTTGAGGAATAGAGAGATTCTCACACATGAATCACCAAGAGAGTCAGAATCGGTGATAGATCCAAATACTCATGAGTCTTCTCTTAGACCAGGTAATTCTAAGTCTCCCTATTTACCTATTGCCCTCAAAAAACAACCTCGATCATGTGCTCTCCATCCTATTTCAAGATTCGTATCATATAATACTCTGTCTACTAGTTTCATGCTTTTACCTCTAACCTTGATAGTACAGAGATTCCAAATAATATTTAGGAGGCCTTGGAAATTCCCAAATGGAGAGAGGTAGTAATGGAAGAAATGCGAGCATTGAAAAAAAAAAATGAAACTTTGGATGTGACTGATTTACCAAGAGGGAAGAAACCGGTTGGCTGCAAGTGGGTGTTTATTGTTAAATACAAGCCTGATGGGACGATAGAACGTTATAAAGCTCGCCTGGTTGCAAAGAGATTTACACAAACCTATGGAATTGATTACACGGAGACATTTGCACCTGTGGCAAAGTTGAATACAGTTTGGGTTCTCTTGTCTTTATCAGTAAATTTGGATTGGCCTCTTCAGCAACTTGACATAGAAAATGTATTTCTGAATGAAAAATTAAAAGAAGAAGTCTTTATGACAATACCACCATTTTTTTCTAAAAGGGGTGAAGAAAATCAGGTGTGTAAGCTCAAGAAGTCCTTTTACGATCTCAAACAATCACTAAGAGCATGGTTCAATAGATTCGCAAAGGTGATAAAGAATCAAGGATATGAGTAGGCGCAATCAAATCATACTATGTTTTTCCAGCATACTGGAGATGGGAATAAGACAATCTTAATTGTCTATGTCGATAACATAATCCTAATTAGGGATAATATAGTAGAAATGGAGAGATTAAAGAAAACTCTAGCCATTGAGTTTTAAGTAAAAGATTTGGGACAAATACGATACTTCTTAGGAATGGAGGTTGCTGGATCAAAAAGAGGTATTAGTGTTTCTCAACGAAAATATGTCCTTGATCTTCTTCTGAGACTGGCATGTTTGGGTGCATACCGAGTGACACCGATTGAAATAGGAAAAAGAATAGAGGATGTCAAGAAACCAGTGGAAAGAGACAGATATCAAAGGCTAGTTTGGTAACGTATATACCTATCCCATACTAGACCTATCATTGCATTTGCAGTCAGTGTGGTAAGTCAACATATGCATTCACCAAAGGAAGCTCACTTAGAAGTTGTGTACAAGATTCTCAGATACCTTAAGGGCTCCCCAGGCAAAGGATTATTTTTTAAGAAGAATAAAAGCAAGGAAGTAGAACTCTTTACTGACGCTACTTAGGTTGGTTCGACAGAAGATAGAAGATCTACCATCAAGTATTGCACCTTTGTATTTGGAAACTTAGTAACTTGGAGAAGCATGAAACATAATATAGTGGCTAGAAGCAGTGCTAAAGCTGAGTTTCGAGCAGTCGCACAAGGGATATGTGAAGTTTTGAGGCTAAGCAAACTCTTAAAAGAACTTCAGGTCATAATAAAATCTCTAATCAAACTTTACTGTGACAACAAAGTAGCCATCAACATTTCTCTCAATCTGGTTCAACATGATAGGACCAAGCATGTAGAAGTAGACAAACATTTCATTAAGAAAAAGTTGAAGATCGAATCATTTGTATGACCTATGTTCCTACAAAGGAGCAAACTACAGATACCTTCACTAAAGGGCTTTCTTGGCAAAATTTGATGATTTCATTTGCAAGTTGGATATGATCAATATTTACGATCCAACTTGAGAGGGAGTGTTGAAATCCTGTGAAATCTGGTGTAATTATCTTGGGATTACGGTATACTTTTAGGAGATTTTTTTTCAACTATTAATTTAGGATAGGAGATATTTCAGCTCTTAATTTAGGAGATTGTTAGCTTAATTTAGAAAATATTTGTTCCTTTTTCATTCTTATTGTGTACTATAAATTAACCCTAATTCTTGTACAATTCAGTCAAGAAATACATAGATAATTTATTCTCATTTCATTCATTCTAATTACAGTATAGAGCTCTTTTTTTTAAAAAAAATATTGGGATATTGTGGGTTATGATGTCGTTAAAGCTATCCAAAATTTCTTCAAGTCTAGGAAATTGCTTAGAGAGGTGAATTGTGTTATCATCGCTTTGGTCCCAAAGAATGAAAACCCCTTCTCTTGTAGTGAGTTTAGGTCGATTTCATGTTATAACACTATCTACAAGTGCATCTCCAAAATAATGGCCAATAGAGTTAAAAATGTGTTGCTTAAGTCATGGTTTTAAAACCTAGCCCGGTCCTAGCCGGTTCAACCGATTGAACAAGGAATCGGTGATCGAGCCGAGTCGATTTGACTAAAAAACCAAAAATATTAAATAACCCAGTTTGAACAGTGATTGGACCGGATTTTTTGTTGCGAATTGTCGATCCAATCGGTTCAACCCAGCGGTTGAATGGCATTTTTTTTTTTTATATGTCAGAATGATGTCAGAATGACATCATCACACTAACACCAGCATGATGACATCACGGTTCAACTCGACAGTTGAACCGGTTTGACCGACCAACCCAGTGACTTAGTCTGGTGACCTGATCAAGTCACTCCCCAGGTCGGGTTTTAAAATTTTGGCTTGAGTTCATTAACAAAGCCCAAGGTGCCTTTGTGAGGGGAGGAAAATTTTGAATAATATTCTTGTAAGCCAAGAACTACTTCACCACTATGATCGGAAGTTGGCCAAGGGTGCTAGTTGTGCTATGAAGGTAGACCTTATGAAAGCCTACGATTCGGTGAGATGAGAGTTTGTTATTAAAGTTTTGGATCTTTTTGGTTTTCCTTTGAAGTTTATTGAGAGGATGGAAGAGTGCATCAAAACTCCTAAATACTTTATTGCTGTTAATGGGGAGTTAAACGGTTTCTTTAGGGGATCTAAAGGGCTTAGGCAAGGAAATCCAATCTCTCCCTATCTCTTTGTTATTATTATGGTGGTGCTTTCAAGACTTCTAAGTAAGGTAGCGGCTAAACCTTCTTTCAAGCACCATTGGAGGTGCAAAGATTTAAATCTAACACATCTTTGTTTTGCAGATGATTTAATGATTTTTTACCATGTGGATGGAAACTCCCTTGGTCTTGTGAAGAAAGCCTTGGATCGTTTTACTTATTGGGTTGGTTTAGAAGCCAACCCCTCCAAAAGCAACAATTTCTTCTCCGGGGTTAGTGAAGAGAGTAAACAAGGCTCTTTCAATGAAGTATTTGGGAGTTCCTCTCATAACCAAAAAGTTTTCCCTTGCCGATTGCAAACCTTAGGTGGACAAAATTTTGGTCCGGATCCAATCTTGGCAGAGTAAATTCCTCTCCTATGTTGGTCGGGTAATACTTATTAAAGCTATCATTTTTAGTATTCAAGTTATTGGTCATCTACTTTCATGCTCCTTTCAAAGATTCTCAAAGACATTAATGCTAAGTGAAGGGCTTTCCCTTGGTCCGGGATTGACATGAAAAGTTCAAAGGCTAAAGTTGAATGGGAAGAGGTTTATGTTCCTATTGAAGAATGCAGGTTGGGTATTTTGAGAGCTAAAGATTGGAATAAAGCAACCATGATGAGACATGTTTGGAACCTTAATCAAATGCATAGTAGCTCTAGTTGGGTTGAGTGGATCAAAGCAACATTCTTAGTAAGGAAGAGTTTTTGGGAGATCGCTATCCCAACAGATGCTTCTTAGGCTTAGAAGACCATTTTGAGGCTTAAAGGTGAAGCTAGAGAGCATATCAAATCCATCGTTGGCAATGGTCAAGCAACTTATGTATGACATGATAATTGGCATCCAAGAGGCCCTCTCAAGGATGGATATGGCAGTCGCATTGTGTATGATTCAAGATTACATCATCTTGTAAAGGTTTGTGAGATTTGAGATGGAACAAGGTGGAGATGGCCAATGGAAAACTCTTTGGCCTTGATGGATATGAAGGATTCCATTGACTTTGATCCAAAGGGGAGCGAGGAGGACATGGTTGTTTGGAAGCCTAATGCATCTGGAAAGTTTACTATCAAATCAGCTTGGGAGGTTACTCAAGTGCATAAAAACCAAATGGAATGGCACCACCTTTTATGGTTTCCCAAAGCTATTCCACGACATTCCATCATCACTTGGATGGCGTGTAAGGACCAACTTCAAACAACGGACAAACTTATGAGGTATAACACAACTTCTAGTAATGTGAGTTGTTTTTGTAATCATGGGTAAGAAACTATGGATCATCCTTTTTTTGCTTGCCCTTTCACTCAAAGGATTTGAACCGAAATCTTGAGCCCTCTTCTCTTAGGTATGTTACCCGGCCTTGGAATGATTATGTTGAGCACATTGCAAGTAGATGGAGAAAGAATAAGCTAAAATACTCTATCGGGAAGTTATGTTTGGGAGCCACAGTTTTTTCTATTTGGAGAGAAAAGAATAGCTGGTTTTTTGGTGGCAATGCAAGGATGCTAATACACTCCACAACTCCATCAAGAATATGGTGAGGGAAAGGGCTATGGACCTTAGCAAGGTCATAAAGAACACCCACAATAGAAGACTTGCCGAGAAATAAGGTCTTCCCATGTCCATATTTAAAATTTCCCATAGGAGCTGATATTATGGTAAGATGTGTTATGATGGGTTTCCGATGTTGTAAGGTGATTTGGTTATGTGACATCCCGACTTTTGGCTGTGCTAAAAGAGGTTACTTCGACAATTGGAAGATTTGAGGTATTGATTTTGTACTTTGTCTTTTTGTTGTTAATGGGCTCAATCTTGCTAATGTCCATGTTCATGGACTTCTTTTTGTAAATGCTTATGCATATGGTTCTTGTTTTGGGAAACTTTTGAACCTTACCCAGGCATGTCCTATGGTAGGTTGGCTTCTTTGTATTCTTTAATCTCCACTTGGTTTCATTTCTTTGACAATGGGAATGGAAAAAAGAGAAGATTAAGGATATTCTTAGATGGTATCATTCTTTTGCTCTTAACCTAGAGCTTGTCCTGAGGTGGGTTGGCCGTTTTTTAGGCCTCTTTTACATTTTTTTCTCCTTTCTATATAAAATAATAATAATAAATAAAAAAAGAGCTCAAGAAAAAAATCTATGACGATTAGGGCTAAAAAGATAAGAGTTTTTTTTTTTTTTTTTTTTTTTTTTTTTAAGAGAAGAGACGAAGTCACTTGTCCATGAGTGACTTCCTCCCAATTTTATTAATAGGCCTCACTTGTGGCGGAGGAAAACCGTGGTAACAAGCAGGATACCTGGGATTGACAGAAATTCAATAAAAACCATCCTAGATATCAAAATTATAAAGAAAAAACAAAACAAAACAAAACAAACAAGCCTAAACCAAAGAAAAACCCAAAAAGTCAAGTTACCATCTAAACTGAGGCAAACCCACCTTATCCAACCGAAGAATGCCTTTCAACTTACGAGGCAAAGAATTAAAATCCAAAAAAGTATTATTATTATCCTCCTCGCCCCGTCTAGCGAGGAAATCCACTGCGTTATTCCCTTCGCGTAATTGATGATTAATGGTGAAATGTACGTCTATTAACAGTATCAAAAGATCAACCCAATAGTCCCATAAGTACCAAGCCGTGCACTTTCGACTACTCAACCAAGATACAATCAAAGTGGAGTCGCTCTCAATATTTATCTAATTAAAACCTAGCTCTTTACACAAAGAAATACCAGCTAGTAATGCCCTCAATTCAGCCTCATTATTTGTGCCATGCCCGAAAGAAGAAGAGAAAGCCCCTTTGAAAATACCTTGCACATCTCGAATGACACCTCCTCCCCCACAGCTGCCCAGGTTGCCCCGGCAACATCCATCTACATTCAATTTAATCCACCCTTCAGCCGGTTTCCTCCAATAAACCAGTTTCGGAATAGCCCTTGCTCTATCAATATAAGGCACTTCAAGAGCCCGAAGAATAACCTCATCCCTAGCAGAGATAGGCCACTGTTTTACCATAAGAGAGGAAATCTTACGTATCCATACTTTCACTACCAACCAAACATTAGCCACCGATTCAGCTGAGTTCTCCATGCAAGCCTTGCAATGACGCATCCAGAGATGCCAGGTAATGATAGACGGGATGAGATCGAGAAGAACCCTCTGTGACTCGACTTCTTGAAAACATTTAACCACTGCATCACAGTCGACCACCAAGAAAGACCATAGACATGAGTAATACCCAGCGTGATAGCTGCAGTCTTCCATACCTTCGTAGCAATACTCCCATTACAAAGCACATGATTTAAGCTTTCTGTGTGGCCATGAGTGCAGAAATTACACCGAGATGCCAACGGGATTCCCAGCTATTGCACTCGAGAATCCAACGCCAACCCATTAAAATGGGCTTTCCACATACACACAGAAAATTTCTTCGGTAGAAGGTGATGCCAAATCCAGTCCATGCCCAGATGTTCAGTGCCTTTCACTCGGATTAGATCCCACGCAGAAGCCGATGTAAAATCTCCCTTAATATCTTGTTTCCAAATGGTAATATCAGTTCCCACCTTACCAGCCACCACACCGTTCATAATCTCCTCTGTTTTGTCTAAATCGACCAGTTCCACCAAGTAATTCTCATCCCAGGAACCATCAACCCATACATCTTTAATTGTGATCTGAGAATGCCCTGAATCTCTACTGGCACATAAAGGCCCACTCGCCAACCACCGATCAAACCAAAAGGAAGAGCTGCCCTCTCTCACCTTTACAATCACATTTTCGGCCATATCAGGAAGCACATTCATAATAGACTTCTAGAAACGGGAAGCATTTCTTCTAGTCTCAGCAAAGAAAATGTGGCCGTGTTTCACATATTTCGCGCGGAAAAACTTGGTCCAAAGATTATCAACAGTTACCAATCTCCAAGCAAATTTCATGTGTAGTGACCTCTGCACTTCATGGAAATTTCGGATGCCAAGTCCCCCTTCCTTGTACGGTTTGCATATCCTATCCCAAGCACACCATTTCATTCTTGGTTTCCCATTCAAATCACCCCAGAAAAATGTCGACAGCAAAGAGTTTAGTCGACTGAAAACCTTCATCGACACATTTAAAACTACCAAGAGATGTGTTGACATACATGCTAAAACATGTTAGATGATGTTTCATTTGACGAAACATCATCTAACAAAGCGGCTTGAAAGCCGTTTAGATGATAAAATTGTGTGAAAAAGTAACAGATTTCGGGAACCATATTAAGTCAATAGGTGATAGATCAAGCACTAAGAAAATTGAAAGTTTGGTAGGTGAGTCCACGCTCGTTAAGTCTTAGAGCTTGATTTAAGGGAGGCATGGTAGGAAATTAAATCAAGCATATCTCTTTTATTAATAGTCTTATGTTGTTAGTCTATTCTAATCTAGATAGATGGATAGTGTTAGTATCTAATTTAATTGTGTAATGTTAGGATTCCTAGTTTGATTAAAATTAGAGTTTAGCTCCTATATAAGGGAGTGTATTTGTCAATTTATATGTGAGAGAAGAACAATTTTTCGACTAGTTTTCTTCCTCTCTCTTGTGTTGTGTTAGCTTAATTATGATTTATTATTATATGTGTTATTTAAAATTTCTTACATAAAATAGCGTGTTTGGGTCTAAAGAAAATTTCATAGTTTTACCAATATATTACGAAACGGATTAGTAATTCAATTTAACATCTAATTAAATATCTAACATTTTCCATTGATAAAAATATAATCTTCTTCGCTTGAAAGTTTAACCCCAATTCACAAAACAAGGCAACAGAAGTAGTTTAGGATGAAAATGAGAATCTATAAATTATGAAACTATAAAACTCTTTTCTTTATCTTTATAAGATGGCAAACGACAGAAAATCATCCGAGCTTTAGCGAAATCCCAAGCTGATAGTATTTATTCCAGATTCTCATCTTTAAAGTAACATCGTTTTTTTTATTTTAACAAATTTTCAACTTTTCACTATAGCATGGTGCACGTTAGCACCCTAAAGTGCGCTGACGCTTTCTTCGGTCGAAGACAAGCTCATGTTAGTTAAAAAGTGGCTCACGTTAGCAGCATTCAAGCCAACGATTTTTGGCTTTTTTCGACTGATTCTAAAGTCCAAAATCACTTTTGAGACCACCATTGGACTCCCCATAACCTCTTCTATAAAACTCATACCTTTATTTGTTGACCTCACTCATCATTTCTGACCAACTCTAACAATCACTAATAGTGTTAATTTCAGGGTGAGAATCTAAAATAAACACAACTAGAGATATCAATTTAGGATTTCGTTAAACTTTGAGTGGGAATATGTTGTTTACTCTTATAAGAATAATGTATACATGTTTTTAAAACATATAGATATTAAATTTTTATCAAAATTTAATACATGAATACGTGTCCTTAATTATTACATTAATAATATTTTAAAATTAGTTAGTGTGTTTGGTTGAACTACAAAATGATTCTTTTATTCCGATTCACATTAGCAAGAGAGGTTGAATGTAAAAAAATACAAGGAAGATATTAAAAAGAAATGGATGAGAAAAGTAAAAGGCAAGTGTCGAAAGAAGAAGGGAGAAGTTGTACGGTTAGAGTTGAGAGTTGAGTGTTGAGAGTTGAGAATGGTGTCAGCTTGTTGTTCTTACGATTAAATAAAATAAAAAGAGAGTTTCAAGTGCAATGCATATTTCCCAAACCTTCATCCATCTCCCTTGTCTAAACTCCTTTAACTCTATCTTCGTCTTCCTTACACGTCATCTTTTTATTTGGTCACCGACCTCTACCTTTACGTGACACTTTGGTCCCACTCCTTTCTCATTTTTTATTCTACTTTTCTTATTTTCATGGACACGTGTGTGTTTTCCTAAAACCCATTTCACTCTTCCCATCATCTTCTCTAATAATATTTAGTAACGTATCTTATTACTTGTTTCTGCTTCCGTTATTTTCAGGAATTCTTGCATGTGTTTTTCTTTTTTTTTTTTTTTAATTCGTTTCTGAAGTAGTTTGTGTTTTGAAAATGTTTTTACAAGTCTGAAGAAAGATATCTCTAGAGCTTATGAAAATGGAAGAGTAGGTGCTAGTTGATGACTCAGTGTCTTTTTCTTTTTTAATTTTTTCACTTTGGTTAGTTGTGAGTAATTGAAGAAAGAGAAAGAACCTATATTTCAAGAGGTTGAGATATGTTGCTTCAAATCCAGGGAATTCGATTTGGTTATATTTTTCTGGGGTTTTCTATTTTGGTTTCAACTCCTCTTTCATGAACTTATATTTGTCTTTTTATCTCCCTTGGTTCTTGGTATGGTGAAGATACGACATTTAATTTTCCTATCCGTCTCATCAAACGCTTGATGGTTTAATGGTTGAAAAAGAAGATTTTGTCTCATCGATCTTTCTTTTTCTCTGTTACATTGGATTTAATATAGAAGTTTCTCTAGAGTCTAGATGCATCCATTTCTAACGTGTATTAGTTTTCTTGATTAGTCTATATCTATATTCTTTGATCGCCACAAAGATTATATAGAAGATCACTTGTGTTACTGTCATTTGAATGTCTTTTGCAATCTGTTAATTACGTAAGCCTACTAGTGATCAGTTCTTTTCTGGGTTATCGACAAATTTTTTTTATCGTTTCAGACCAATTAAATTGTGTAAAGAGGAAAAAAGAGAGCTCAAGAATAGTAGTGAAGATGATTTTGGACGGTTTTGGAGGTAGAAGAGAACCAATGAAGGATATATCAACGGCGGTAGCTGTTCCATTTAGGCTTAGTAACATAGTCTCCAACGAGTCAGCAATGGAAATTTCTGGGCTAAAGTTTTTAGCAGACACTTCAAGCTTGTTATCTTGTGGAAATAATGGATATAACAGGAGAAATAATCATAGTGGAATGTCAAAAACGTTAAATGAAAAAGAAAGTAGTCAGAATTCCACTGAATCCGATGATCGGAAAGATGATTCCATGTCTCTAGGTGGTAACCGTTTGTTTGATGATTCAGGTTCTCCGTCTGTAGTTAGTGATCCAATTAGCATCTCTAGGGAGGAGTTTTTAGCTTTGGATTCTAGTTCTGTGACTGACTTACCAATAACACTAGATAGGAGGCAAATTGATGACAATAGTGAAGTTAAAGTCAAGTCTGATGAACCAAATGTTGAGGTCAAGGCTGAGCAAATTTCTGTTGATGGGAATAACTCTGGAGAATCGGGTCCTGAAGTGCAACAGGAAAAGAAAATATGCAGAGCAGGAAGCCAGGGAGTATCATTTCAACTGGAGAACGTATCCCGTTGGGGGTATACATCTATCTGTGGTAAAAGACCAGAAATGGAAGATTCTGTAGCAGTTGTACCAGGATTTTTACAAATTCCAACTCAAATGCTTATGAATGATGGCACGAATCCGATTCTTCCAGGTCATTTAACAGGCCATTTCTTTGGCGTCTATGATGGGCATGGAGGGTTTCAGGTATTTTTCTGATTCTTGTGTAGTCTTCACGTTCTTGCTAGATTCAAAGGATATATAAATATCGAGTGTTGTTTACATACAGGTTGCTAATTACTGCCGCGAACGCATCCATATGGCGTTGGCGGAGGAGATAGAAACTGAAAAGGCAAGATTGAGTGAAGGAACTTTTGGGGGCAACTATGAGGAGCTTTGGAAGAAAGCCTTCACTAATTGTTTTTTGAAAGTTGATGCTGAGATTGCAGGAGCTAATGCATCGAAGGGTTGTGCAGAACCAGTTGCCCCTGAAACTGTTGGTTCTACTGCTGTGGTTGCCATAATATCACCAACCCACGTAATAGTGGCAAATTGTGGTGATTCAAGAGCAGTTCTTTGTCGTGGAAAAGTGCCCATGCCGTTGTCAGTAGACCACAAAGTATGGGTTTATTGTTTTTCCTAGTTTTTGGCATTAGCCATTCTCAGAAATATTCATATTTTTAATATTTTTGTGTTAATAGCCAGATAGAGAGGATGAATTGGCAAGAATAGAAGCTGCAGGAGGCAAGGTCATACAGTGGAATGGGTCGCGTGTTTTTGGTGTTCTTGCTATGTCAAGGTCCATAGGTATGTATGTGTTTGTGTTTATAAATCCTAATACTTGGTTTGGCATTTATATGATTTCTAAATCTAAATCCGTTGCATAATGTACTGTGTGATCAGGTGATAGATACTTGAAACCATGGATAATTCCAGACCCAGATGATGTGATGCTTGTTCCTCGAGCAAAAGAAGATGATTGCCTTATTTTAGCTAGCGATGGCTTATGGGATGTGATGACAAATGAGGAAGCCTGTGATGTTGCCCGAAGGCGAATCCTTCTTTGGCACAAAAAGCACAGTGATGGCTTGTCTGCAGAATGTGGCGAAGGAGTCGATCCTGCAGCTCAAGCTGCAGCAGATTATCTCGCAAGGCTTGCCATCCACAAGGGAAGCAAAGACAACATCACTGTAATTGTAGTGGACTTGAAAGCTCAAAGGAAGTTCAAGAGAAAAACCTAGGGATAATCATAATAGTTGTTCCCTTTCAGAAACCGGTAAAGCAAATTCTTAATATTACTATTGAGTAACATGATGCACAGCCCATCAATTTTTAAAATGGGCAATGGCACCATAACAGCTTTGTATGAATAATTCTGGTATTTAGTAAATTCAGTATTATTTTAACAAAAATGCTCTACTGTATCTTCAATCACTAGTATAACATTTAATTCTTCATCATGGCTAAGTTATTCCGGAATAGTAGCAGCACCAACAACTTTAAGGCTGACCAAAATGATACATATCTTCAATACCTGCGTTTTGGTGTCAAAAGCAGGATTGTAAAAAAGAGATAAATTGTCATTTTTCAAACAGTTGCCTATGCATTAGCAACTCCGGCAGGAAAATAAACAAATAAAATTTAGTTCATTTTATAAAACGGTACATCTCTATCTGAGTTCATACAATTAATTATAGTAGTTGACATCATGGCAAACAATGCAATCATAAAACCTGGTTATCCTGGTTAGCTGAAACTTTGCTTCAAGGCTTCTGGTACTAAGGTTCTCTGAGGTACAGACTATTATTAGAATTCAACCGCAAAGACATCTAGGATTCTTTCACCAGGTTTCTAAAATCTCTGTTACTAAATTCCCCACACGTTTGGGTCTCAAGCTAGTTTGCGAAATGTGAACTCCTTCAACAATTAAATCCTGCAACAAAGTTCAGATGGCAACAGGCTAGTAAATTATAAGGTGGAAAGTAGATGTTGCCCGAGCATATCAGCTCAGCAGATGCAGCACTGTGAACGGAATACAGCTTAAAACAGAAACAACTATGGACACATTTGAATCATTCCAATTTTTTATAATACTGAGCCCCACATCATAAGGTGGTACTTAACTTGGATGCTTCAAGCCACCAGTCCTCATCAAGAATTTGATCATATAACTAGCAATACTGTCTCAAAATCTTATCTAAACTGAAAGAATTGCATCTTATTGATTGCATCCAATACAGCTCAGGAATAAGATCAGACAATTATTGATAGAAGTGCTTTAAAAAATTTGTAAAACTTGTTGGAAGTTTACATAAAGGATTGAGGTTCAAATTTACAAAAACCAAAAAGAAAATCTGGATGTCCATGTGGAAAATAGATGTTATTCTTCATTAAAAAGCATGAACTTAGGGAGAAAAATATTAACTCATTATACAAGTAAAACAGATACACAACAAGACCATACAACTGATGACATTTCAAAGCATGCACTTGTAACTGAAAAAGTCCAAACTGAATGTTATAGAGTATTCTCAAAAGAACTCAATAGAAACATAGAAATTTCTTTTGCATATAGGTACTGTATCCAAACATTCGACGTACCACTCAAGTTTCAAAGGGTTGCAAGTGGAGATCCTGCATTGGTGAAGTAAGCGGACAGATCTACATTCAAGTCATCATACATGCTCATGAAAGGATGTTCCTGGGTTTCACATTAAGAGAAAAAAGAAAAGCAGAATAAAATTTAAAAACATCAGTTCAGCACATATTCCACATAAAAGTTGTGTACTCAAGACAGTAAAGGGACAAAGGAAGACAGGATTTACATACCAAAAGTTCCTGTGCTGACGGTCTGTCTCTTGGTTCTTTTTGTACACTGAAATAGACAACCCCAGGTCAGGAATTAGTAACACCATAATGTCAAAAAAGTTACATGATATACAGGCAAATAATATACACCAATTAACGAAATACAACTCTGAAAGTAACAGAATTTAAAAATTAGAAGGAATTTAAGGCTTGACAAGGTTTTGAATGAAATTGCTTTTGATGAAAACTTGATGAACCAGGAATTAATTAGTCGTTCCAAGAGTTTAAATACTATTATTGGGGTATTTCTTACAATTTTTTTTTATAAAAAATCACCCAACGTTATATCAATGCCTATTAGACCAAATAGGTTATATGTTCAAATCCTTGAAAAAATCTTGCTATTAACAAAAAGTTAACAATATTTTTGTGCATCTGTAACCACTTATGCTTTTTCTGCTGTATATATAAAGGAACAAATCCACTATTNCCATTTTCTAAATTGATGCTAAATGGTGTTGTTTATACTGCTGCAATTTGCAGCAACAGCTTGCTACTACTGCAAACTTGAATTGCTGCTTTTACACTTATAAAATCAATTGTGACATTGGATCTTTGACGGACAATTTGGAAAATTACGTGGATTCTACAACCAATAATTTATTCTCTATTGTTTATAAATAATTCTTTATATATGTAATCTTTGCAGGAACAATGTCATCAACTAGAGAAAACATTGAGCTTCAAGATGCAGCCACTATTGCTGCAAAGTCAACTTCAAATAGGCCTCCACAGCCTAGGCCAAATGTTAAGTCCGAGATGTGGCAACATTTTGAGAACATTGTTAGCAAGAGAACCAACAAGATTGAGCGGAAAAGTGCGTGTATTGTGATAAGATCTTGTTGTATAATGTGGCTAATGGCACTTCTTCGACACACAAGCATCTCACAAGTTGCAAGAAGTTTCCTTACAATGTGGACAGTTTGCAGATACTTCTCGTCTTTCAAGACCACACAAAAGGATGGAGAGCAAAGAAGTGAGGTTAATACTTGGAGATTTAATCAAGAGGAGTGTAGGCAGTTGCTTGCTGAAATGTTAATCACTATAGAAGATCCTTTCACAAAGGTTGAGTATCTATCGTTTAAAAAATTTCTGGGTGCAATACGTTATGGAAGAATGCTTCCCGTTTCACAATGGCAAGGGATTTTTCAAAGATCTACAATTGTGAGAAAGTTTCACTCAAGAACAAGTTGTGGTATTTGAAGTCCAAAACTGCCTTGACAACTGTTGTAGATAATCATGCAAAATCTTACAGATATTGCATGATTAAGTAAATAAATTTATAATAGGATATTAGGATTGTAATCAATACATAATAGGAACAAATCTGTAAAATAGGAAGTTAGATTTTTTATTTCCTAGATTAGATTATTTATTTCCTAGATTAGTTCTTTATTTTCCTATATATTGATGTATAATTTGTCAATGCAATACATAAGAAAATTACAATCAGTTCTCTGTTTGTAACAACAACCACATATGAACTTCTATTCAAAATTACAGCTATTTATGTCTCACTGGTCATTTCATTGATGAGAAATGGGTTCTATAAAAGAAAATTCTAAGTTTTGTGAGAGTTAGTAGTCACAAGGGTAGGGAGATTGGGAAGGTGGTGGAGAAATGTATTCTGGACTAGGGAATTGAAAATAAAGTGTCCATTATAACGATGGATAATGCAACTGTTAATGATCTAGCAATGACTTATTTGAGGGAGAGATTGGTGGATAGGAATGCTCTGATTCTAAATGGTGAACATTTTCATATGAGATGCACAGCTCATATTTTGAATTTCATTGTGAATGATGGTCTTATCGAGATCAAGGATTGTGTTAGCCGAATTCGTAATTCGATTAAGTATGTAAAGAGTTCTCCTAGTAGATGTTAGAGTAAGTGCCTTAGAGCCAATCAATTGTTGTAGAATTGACTCTATGTAATAATGTTTATTAATCAATAAAAAACATTTTATTTTATATCGTGTAAATCATATCTGTATGTATTGATATATGTCCTTAGGATGGTAGGACCATGATGAGGATATCAAGTGTTTCAAATGTTAATAGTAAGAACCCTATGATCACATATGATGGTCATTCTAGAAATGTTCGTAGCCCTAGTATTATTCTGACCAAGGACTCAGATAATACAATAAAACTATTATAGTGTTGAACGACCCTGTCGAAAGACAGTGACTGATCTCACTTGTCAAGGTTGTTTGTCAACAACATGGTGCAATGCATGGGTGCTTGCTATAGGCAAGTTTACTGGACAGACCCACCAGAGGATTCCATATGGATGGTAACCCCAGTGTCTACGGAACAAATCCTAGTGGTGCATGTGATCCTTAGAATTGAGATCACCAAAGCGCCTTGTGCACCGATTGGTGTAGTTTGACAGTAGCCTAACGTAGTTCTATTCAGAGCTATTAATATGGTAGTAATTGGCTACACCAAGTGGTGTATCAAGACTACGGTGGATCAACAAAAGATTCATCACTCCCGGATATGGGAGAGGTTATGTAAACCCCACGTTATCATTCCGATGCCCTAAGGTATGAAATTTACCTTTTTAAGTAATTTTCTTTTTTGAATGGAAGGGTAAAATGGTCAATTTACATGTATTTCGAGATGTGGCCATTATAAAGGTTTCTATGATGAATGGTGTTTAAAGTTCTTAATTGATGCCTCCCCCTCTGCATATTGTACCCATATTTCCATTATCATGATTGTGATTTTTTACACCGTGATACATGTTTGACTATTGAAATTTTTTTTCCAAAAACAAATGAGTGATTTACCAAAAAATTATCGATATTTTCTTTGACCAAAACCTAAATGCAATTGACAGTAATGTATCTGATGGTTTCTTTTTTTCTCTCCAAATTACACAAGGCTGTTATATATAAATTAAAATGGCTCCTTAGAAGCATGCTGCAATCTCCTGGTAACTACCAATATATTGTGATGATTTATGGTTTGTTTTTTCGCTTCACTTGAAAAGATTTAACTAAACATGGATCAGTCCACATAATAGCTTATAAAGTCATGTCATTTTGGAAACAGATGAATGCAAATCCTGCCTAAAGGAGATTCTAGATTATAGTTCAATTGTACATCCTCATCTAGTTTGTTTAGATTTTTAGGTGACCCACTGAAAACTTAGCTTTGATATCTTACTACCTAGTGTTGTGTGTCATCGTTGGGAGATAATAACTTTTGTAATTTTCTATATTGGAATGACGGTGCCTCTAGTATTTGTGTGTGATAGGTTTTTTATCTTGCCCATCCTGGGAGTGATGGAAAAGTAAAAATATGACCAAATATTTCTATATGATGAATTGAATTTATTGCGAAGGAAAAACAAGTATTGCACTTGAAATGCTAATGTTTTGTTTGCTGAGAAGAGAAGAATGGGAACTTGGAATACACCATAAAAGTTAATATCTTCTTCATCATAATGTATTACATTCCGATTAGTTTTCAATAAATTTTATCTAAGTGATATATCAACCCTATGTGGTATTATGATGTCACTTACCCTATCAACATCGTACACATATCACAAGGATAACACATTTCTTGAATAGGAGTTTCGGGATGCTACTTGGGTGTGCTAGTATTCACTCTTCAAAGGACCATTTTCTAAATTGATGCTAAATGGTGTGTTTATACTGCTGCAATTGCAGCAACACGCTTGCTACTACTGCAACTTGAATTGCTGCTTTTACACTATAAAATCAATTGTGGACATTGGATCTTTGACGGACAATTTGGAAAATTACGTGGATTCTACAACCAATAATTTATTCTCTATTGTTTTAAATAATTCTTTATATAGTAATCTTTGCAAGAACAATGTCATCAACTAGAGAAACATTGAGCTTCAAGATGCAGCCACTATTGCTGCAAAGTCAACTCAAATAGGCCTCCACAGCCTAGGCCAAATGTTAAGTCGAGATGTGGCAACATTTTGAGAACATTGTTAGCAAGAGAACCAACAAGATTGAGCGGAAAAGTGCGTGTATTGTGATAAGATCTGTTGTATAATGTGGCTAATGGCACTTCTTCGACACACAAGCATCTCACAAGTTGCAAGAAGTTTCCTTACAATGTGGACAGTTTGCAGATACTTCTCGTTTTCAAGACCACACAAAGGATGGAGAGCAAAGAAGTGAGGTTATACTTGGAGATTAATCAAGAGGAGTGGTAGGCAGTTGCTTGCTGAAATGTTAATCACATAGAAGATCCTTTCACAAAGGTTGAGTATCTATCGTTTAAAAAATTCTGGGTGCAATACGTTATGGAAGAATGCTTCCGTTTCACAATGGGAGGGATTTTTCAAAGATCTACAATTGTGGGAAAGTTTCACTCAAGAACAAGTTGTGTATTTGAAGTCCAAAACTGCCTTGACAACTGTTGTAGATAATCATGCAAAATCTTACAATATTGCATGATTAAGTAAATAAATTATAATAGGATATTAGGATTGTAATCAATACATAATAGGAACAAATCTGTAAAATAGGAAGTTAGATTTTTTATTTCTTAGATTAGATTATTTATTTTAGATTGTTCTTTATTTCTATATATTGATGTATAATTTGTCAATGCAATACATAAGAAAATTACAATCAGTCTCTGTTGTAACATGGTATCAGAGCAATACAAGCAATTTTAGGTTGTTTTTATTTTTTCAGTTGTTTTTTTTTTTTTTCTCTTCTGCCCAAGTGGCCTTTTCGTGAGTCACCCGGAGAGTGGCCATTTTTTCTCACCCACCTAGGAAGAAAGCCTTGTCTGTCGATCGACCATTCCCTGAAGTCCGGTCACGGAAGAAGGTAGCGCGTGAGTCTCACGCGCCACCTTTTTTCATCTACGTCGATCCATGCGTCGGCGCGTGTGGGCGCGTGTGACGGAGGAAAGTGCTCCGATCACCCTTCCGGCTTCGTCTTGTTATTTCCGACAAGTCTGTGTGATTAGTTCCTCAGTTCTCAGCCAGGTCAGAACAGTTTTGTTGATTTCTGTTGATAACAGTTTTGTTTCTGTGATATAGAGTTCGTTCGTTGAAGAGTTTTTGTTGGCTATTTTCGTTCTTACCATGAAGATAAGTTATAATTGATATGGTTCCTGTAATGTCAAAAATTACGGAACATAAGCTTAATGGGTCTGATAACTATTTTGATTGGAGTAAGACAATTGTCTTTATCTGCGAAGCATTGGTAAAAATGATCATTTCACCAAAGATTCATCTGAAGACGATTCAAAACAAACATGGTTGAGAGAGGATGCCCGGTTGTTCTTGCAGATACGGAACTCCATCAATAGTGAGGTACTTGGTTTAATAATCATTGTGAATATGTGAAGGAATTGAGGGACTATCTAGATTTTTGTATTCTGGGAAAGGGAATGTTTCTGTATTTTGATGTATGCAAAGCTTTTTATCGAGCTGAGAAACAGATAGGTCTCTTACGGCTTATTTTAGGATTTTAAAAAGACATATGAAGAACTTAACATTCTTCACCGGTGAGTGCTGATGTGAAAGTTCAACAAGCTCAACGAGAGAAAATGGCGATTATGAGTTTCCTAGCTGGACTCCCTTTGAGCTTGAATTGCTAAATCTAGGTTCTTGCTAGTTCTGAGATCACCTCCCTCCAAGACATATTTACTAGGGTTCTTCGTACAGAAAGCACTCCATTTGTTCAATCGAGTAGTGCTCTTGTAAGTCAGAATCATGACACTGGGCGTTCATATAACAGGAGCAATAATAGAGGAGGGGGTTGAATTAGTGAGAATCGGAGTCAGGAGTCAGGAGGGATTGTGTGCTACTATTGTCATGAACCCGGTCATACAAAGCGCACGTGTAGAAAGTTGCAAAATAAGACCCAGAAACTCAGTCAGCTCATGTTGCCGCTACTGATACTTCTGAAAAAGGTTATGATTTCAGTTGATGAGTTTGCCAAGTTTTCTCAGTATCAGAATCATTGAAGTCCTCATCTACTTCCATCACTGCTCTCGCCGAGTCAGGTAAACCAAAAACATGTCTTATTTCCTCATCCTCCAAATGGGTCATTGATTCTGGTGCCACAGATCATGACAGGTAATCTTAGTCTTTTCATCATATCAGTCACATAATTCCTCGTCTAATGTTACTTAGCTGATGGGTCAACTTCTTGTGTTCTTGGGTTGGGTCTGTTACCCCTACTCCGTTAATTTCCCTATCCTCTGTATTGAGTCTACCACAGTTCGCTTTTAATTTAATTTCTGTGAGTAAACTCACTACAGCTCTTAAATGTTGCATCTCATTTTTCCTGATCATTGCCTGTTTCAGGATCTTACGACGAGGCAGATTATTGGTAAAGGACATGAATCTGGGAGGCTTTACATCCTGACACACAGGTGCCCAGAACCATTGCATGTTCCAGTATTTTCGACCCCTTTTGAGGAGCATGTCGGTTAGGACAACCTTCTTTACCATTGTTAAAGAAAACTAGTCCTCAGTTTAATAAATTATCTTCGTTAGATTGTGAGTCAAATTTGCCAAACACCGCCGTCTTCTTCAAGTCCAAGAGTCAATAAACGGGCTAGTGTCCCTTTTGAATTAGTTCATTCGGATGTTTGGGGTCCATGTTCTATTGTGTCTAAACCTGGATTTAAATATTTTGTTACCGTTGATGACAACTCTCGTGTAAATGGCTTTATTTAATGAAGAATCGTTCTGAGTTGTTTTCTCATTTTTGTGCCTTTTGTGCTGAAGTTAAAACTCAATTTAATACTTCTGTCCAGACATTAAGAAGCGATAATGCCAAAGAGTATTTCTGAGTTCTTTTCAGTTATATGCGCCAGCATGGCATTCTTCATCAATCCTCTTGTGTTGACACAACATCCAAAATGGAGTAGCCGAGAGGAAAAATAGGCACTTGAAACACTCGAGCCCTTATTTCAAATGCAAGTTCCTAAAAGTTTTGGGTCGATGCAGTTTCCACGGCCTGTTTCTAAGTAAACGCATTCCCTATTTGAATGGTTCCACTCCTTACAGTGTTTCTTTCCCATTAAGTCTTTGTTTCCTATTGCCCCAAAGATATTTGGTAGTATATTGTTTTGTTCGTGATGTTCAACCCCAAGTAACCAAGTTAGATCCCAAATCTCTTAAATGTGTTTTTCTGGTTACTCTCGTCTCAGAAGGGATATCGATGTTATTGTCCTGGTCTTAATGATATCTGGGGTCACCTGATGTTACTTTCTAGAAAACAACCCTTTTTTTCCCACTTCATCTACCTATACACGTCAGGGGAGGACGATGACTTACTAATCTATACTGTCTCGTCCACACCTAAGTCTCCCACATAATGTTCCTCCTCCGGCACCACCCACTGTCCGTCCATTACCTCCAATCGCAGTCTATTCTCATCGACAGGAACCTCCTGTACCAGTCCCTTCGTCGTTGACCCAGTCCCCAGTGATCCGGATACCTGTGTCCTCGTCAAGAAGACACTCAGACTTCATGTCCTACCCAAGACTCTTCGTCTTTGGATCAACCTTGAGTGATCTTGATCTTCCTATTGTCTTCGGAAAGGTAAACGTCAGTGTACTTATCCTATATTTCATTGTTTTTATGATCACCTGTCATCTTCTTCTTGTTCTTTTGTGGCATCACTAGACTCTGTCTCCCTTCCTGCAACTGTTCATGAAGCCTTATCTCATCCTAGTTGGCGTGATGCTATGATAGAAGAGATGACTGCTTTAGATGTTAATGGTACTTGGAACTTGGTTGACTTACTACTGGAAAGAAGCCTATGGATGCAAATGGTGTGCTGTTAAAGTAAATCTGATGGGTCAGTGGCTCGACTTAAAGCTCGTTTGTAGTAAAGGCTATGCTCAAACTTATGGAGTGGATTATTCTGACACTTTTTCCCCTGTGGCTAAATTGACTTCTTCGCTTATTTATCTCTATGGCGGTACTCATTCTTGGCCATTACACAGTTGGACATAAAAAATGCCTTTTTACATGGTGACCTTCAGGAAGAAGTCTATATGGAGCAAACCTGGATTGTGCTCAGGGGGAGTATGGGAAAGTTTGTCATCTTCGCAAATCGTTGTATGGTTTGAAACAGAGTCCACGTGCTTGGTTTGGAAAGTTCAGTGAGGTAGTTGCAAAGTTCGGAATGACAAAGAGCAAGTCTGATCACTCAGTCTTTTAAACAATCGGCAGTTGGCATATTCTTCTTGTTGTATATGTTGATGACATTATCATACGGGAGTGACATTACAGGGATTGCATTACTTAAGTCATTTCTTCACACTCAGTTTCATACAAAAGATTTAGGTGTTTGAAGTATTTCTTAGGGGTTGAGGTAACAAGGAGCAAGAAAAGGCATCTTCCTCTCTCAGAGGAAATATGTACTTGACTTATTAAATGAGACGGGAAAATTGAGTGCTAAGCCAGTAGTCACCATGTTCCTAATTTGCAACTTACCAAAGATGGTGAACATTTGAAGATCCTGAGAGGTATAGAAGACTGGTTGGAAAGTTGAACTATCTAACAGTCACTCGTCCTGATATTGCGTACTCTGTTAGTGTAGTAAGTCAATTCATGTCTTGTCTACTGTGTGATCATTGGGCAGCGTTAGAATAGATTTGTGTTATCTGAAAGGAGCTCTAGGACGTGGTATTTTGTAAGAAAATCATGGACATAATATATTGAGTGCTTCTCTGATGCAGATTGGGCGGGTTCCAAGATTGATAGGAGATCCACTACGGGCTACTGTGTTTTTATTAGTGGAAATTTGGTCTCATGGAAAAGTAAGAAGCAAAATGTTGTGCCGATCTGTGCAGAATCAGAATATAGGGCCATGGCCCAGTCGTGTGTGAAGTAATATGGATATATCAGTTTTTGACTGAAGTTGGGATGGCCTCTTGCCAGCAAAATTGTGGTGTGATAACCAAGCCACTCTGCATATTGCTTCTAATCCCGTATTTCATGAACGAACTAAGCACATTGAAATTGACTGTCATTTCATTCGTGAGAAAATACAGCAAGGTTAATTTTCACAGGATATGTGAAGACTGGAGAGCAACTAGGAGATGTTTTCACTAAAGCTTTGAATGGGGTTCGGATTGATTATATTTGTAACAGCTGGGTATGATTAACATCTATGCTTCATCTTGAGGGGGAGAGAACATCGTCATTTGCTCAATTTAAAAAATATTATCCCAGTTATCTAATATTAACCCGATCCAAGCGATCCCATTATAGAATGACAATTCATGCCACATGAGTCATGGCATATTAAGAAAGGTAATTGTTTTGTAATCAAACTTAAATTAATGACATAAAACAAACTCATACTAATTATTTAATTAAAGATTCATAAATCATATTAATATTTTATTTTATTTTTTTTGTCACAAATTCACAATTAATGTTAATTTAACTTATAGGCAAATTCAAAAACTTCATTTTCACTCTAGTAATTATGATATTATATAAATTATTTTTATCTATTTATAAGTAATTAAGTATGAATCGAGGTTCAATGAGTATCAAAGTCAAAAAGATAAATGATTAGTCGTTAATTTATTAAAATGCAAAAATCAGAATCACCTACTAATTGTGTATGATACTTTTTTCGAAATAATTTAATTATTAGTAATTATATTTTATTTCTCTATTAAAAAAAAGATATTATAATGTTAAAGTTTTGAGGGTATGTGATTAAAACTTAATAAAATTAAAATAAATTAGATTCATTAATTATTTGATAAATTAAGTGTATAATTGGAATTAGGATCCAATTAAAATGTTTTAATGTTATTAAAAATAATTGATTTTGAATGAAATAGTATATTTTATTGAATAATATTTAGTTATTTACTTCAATTATCAAGTTCTAAATATATCTATAGTAAATTAATAATTAATTAATTATATATGATAAATTGATAAACATTAGTACATTACTTAATTAAATGATTAGAAATTTAATTAATTATAATATTTTATTATAATATGACAACTCATGCCTCATAAGTCATGGTATATTAAGAATTCATTAAATAAACTTAGAGTTAGAGTCATACTAATTATTTAATAAATCATATTAATATTAATATTTAATTTTATTCTTTTGTCACAAATTCATAATTAATGTTAATTTAACTTAGGGGCAAATTCAAAAACTTCATTTTCACTCTAGTAATTATAATATTTGTATTTATGGATAATAAAGTTAACTAAAATTTAACTCCCAAAATTAATTCCACAACTATACTTTGATCAGTTTGATGTAAAATTTAATAATATATATAATAGTTGCAAAAACATTTGAAATACAATATTAAATAGACCCTTGTTCATGCCACATTTAAAATTAAATGTATAAAATAATGGGGGTATTACGTAAATTTACATTTACAAATCAAAATACCCAATTCGATCAACATTTGGGGAAAATGGAATTGGGTATTATCTCTTCTGTCTCCTCTCCTATCCTGTCGTTCGTAGTCAAATATATCATCTTCTTCTTCGGCGAAGGTAATAGCGAGGACCGAGCAGAGTTGCTAGAACTTCAATTGCTGCTTCTCCGAGGGATACTTGCCATTGAAGGTGCGTGATTTATTCTACTCACATTGGAGTTTAATTTTCTTCCTCTTCAGAGTCCTGGTTATGGATGACTTATAGAATTAATGTAAATTTCCTAGTTTCTATGATGAATGGTGTTTAAAGTTCTTAATGATGCCTCCCCCTCGCATATTGTACCACTATTTCCATTATCATGATTGTGTTTTTTATCACGTGATACATGTTTTGACTATTGAAACTTTTTTTTCCAAAACAAATGAGTGATTTACCAAAAATTATCGATATTTTCTTTTGACCAAAACCTAAATGCAATTGACAGTAATGTATCTGATGGTTTCTTTTTTTCTCTCCAAATTACACAAGGCTGTTATATATAAATTAAATTGGCTCCTTAGAAGCATGCTGCAATCTCCTGGTAACTACCAATATATTGGTGATGATTTATGGTTTGTTTTTTTCGCTTCACTGAAAAGATTTAACTAAACATGGATCAGTCCACATAATAGCTTATAAAGTCATGTCATTTTGGAAACAGATGAATGCAAATTCCTGCCTAAAGGAGATTCTAGATTATTAGTTCAATTGTACATCCTCATCTAGTTTGTTAGATTTTTAGGTGACCCACTGAAAACATTAGCTTTGATATCTTACTAATCCTAGTGTTGTGTGTCATCGTTGGGAGATAATAACTTTTGTAATTTTCTATATTGGAATGACGGTGCCTCTAGTATTTTGTGTGTGATAGGTTTTTTATCTTGGCAATACCTTGGGAGTGATGGAAAAGTAAAAATATGACCAAATATTTCTATATGATGAATTGAATTATTGCTGAAGGAAAAACAAGTATTGCACTTGAAATGCTAATGTTTTGTTTGCTGAGGAAGAGAAGAATGGGAACTTGGAATACACCATAAAGTCTAATATTCTTTTCATCATAATGTATTACATTCCGATTAGTTTTCAATAAATTTTTATCTTAGTGATATATCAACCCTATGTGGTATTATGATGTCACTTACCCTATCAACTCATCGTACACATATCACAAGGATAACACATTTCTTTGAATAGGGAGTTTCGGGATGCTACTTGGGATGTCTAGTATTTCACTCTTCAATAGGACCATTTCTAAATTGATGCTAAAAGGTGTTGTTTATACTGCTGCAATTTGCAGCAACAGCTTGCTAATACTGCAAACTTGAATTGCTGCTTTTACACTTATAAAATCAATTGGACATTGGATCTTTGACGGACAATTTGGAAAATTAGTGGATTCTAAAACAATAATTTATTCTCTATTGTTTATAAATAATTCTTATATATGTAATCTTTGCAGGAACAATGTCATCAACTAGAGAAAAACATTGAGCTTCAAGATGCAGCCTATTGCTGCAAAGTCAACTTCAAATAGGCCTCCACAGCCTAGGCCAAATGTTAAGTCCGAGATGTGGCAACATTTTGAGAACATTGTTAGCAAGAGAACCAACAAGATTGAGCGGAAAAGTGCGTGTATTGTGTAAGATCTGTTGTATAATGTGGCTAATGGCACTTCTTCGACACACAAGCATCTCACAAGTTGCAAGAAGTTTCCTTACAATGTGGACAGTTTGCAGATACTTCTCGTCTTTCAAGACACACAAAAGGATGGAGAGCAAAGAAGTGAGGTTAAAACTTGGAGATTTAATCAAGAGGAGTGTAGGCAGTTGCTTGCTGAAATGTTAATCACTATGAAGATCCTTTCACAAAGGTTGAGTATCTATGTTTAAAAAATTCTGGGTGCAATACGTATGGAAGAATGCTTCCGTTTCACAATGGCAAGGGTTTTTCAAAGCTACAATTGTGGAGAAGTTTTCACTCAAGAACAAGTTGTGGTTGAAGTCCAAAACTGCCTTGACAACTGTTGTAGATAATCATGCAAAATCTTACAGATATTGCATGATTAAGTAAATAAATTTATAATAGGATATTAGGATTGTAATCAATACATAATAGGAACAAATCTGTAAAATAGGAAGTTAGATTTTTATTTCTTAGATTAGATTATTTATTTCCTAATTAGTTCTTTATTTTCCTATATATTGATGTATAATTTTGAATGCAATACATAAGAAAATTACAATCAGTTCTCTGTTTGTAACATGGTATCAGAGCAATACAAGCAATTTAGGTTGTTTTATTTTTTTCAGTTTGTTTTTTTTTTTTTTTCTCTTCTGCCCAAGTGGAGCATTTTTCGTGAGTCACCCTGGAGAGTGGCCATTTTTTTTCACGCCTACCTAGGAAGAAGCCTTGTCTGTCGATCGACCATTCCCTGAAGTCCGGTCACCGGAGGAAGAGTAGCGCGTGAGTCTCACGCGCCACCTTTTTTCATCTACGTCGATCCATGCGTCGGCGCGTGTGGGCGGTGTGACGGAGGAAGTGCTCCGATCACCTTCCGGCTTCGTCTTGTTATTTCCGACAGTGTGTGATTAGTTCCTCAGTTTCTCAGCAGGTCAGAAAAGTTTTGTTGATTTCGTTGATAACAGTTTGTTTCTTGTTGATATAGAGTTCGTTCGTTGAAGAGTTTTTGTTGGCTATTTCTGTCTTCTTACCATGACTGATAAGTCTATAATTGATATGGTTCCGTAATGTCAAAAATTACGGAACTAAGCTTAATGGGTCTGATAACTATTTGTGGAGTAAGACAATTCGTCTTTATCTGCGAAGCATTGGTAAAAATGATCATTCACCAAAGATTCATCTGAAGACGATTCAAAACAAACATGGTTAGAGGGATGCCCGGGTGTTCTTGCAGATACGGAACTCCATCAATAGTGAGGTACTGGTTTAATATCATTGTGAATATGTGAAGGAATTGAGGGACTATCTAGATTTTTGTATTCTGGGAAAGGGAATGTTTCTCGTATTTTTGATGTATGCAAAGCTTTTTATCGAGCTGAGAAACAAGATAGGTCTCTTACGGCTTATTTTATGGATTTTAAAAAGACATATGAAGAACTTAACATTCTTCTACCGGTGAGTGCTGATGGGAAAGTCAACAAGCTCAACGAGAGAAAATGGCGATTATGAGTTTCCTAGCTGGACTCCCTTCTGAGCTTGAATCTGCTAAATCTCAGGTTCTTGCTAGTTCTGAGATCACCTCCTCCAAGACATATTTACTAGGGTTCTTCGTACAGAAAGCACTCATTTGTTCAATCGAGTAGTGCTCTTGTAAGTCAGAATCATGACACTGGGCGTTCATATAACAGGAGCAATAATAGAGGAGGGGGTTTGAATTATCGTGAGAATCGGAGGCAGGAGTCAGGAGGGATTGTGTGCTACTATTGTCATGAACCGGTCATACAAAGCGCACGTGTAGAAAGTTGCAAAATAAGACCAGAAACCTCAGTCAGCTCATGTTGCCGCTACTGATACTTCTGAGAAGAAGGTTATGATTTCAGTTGATGAGTTTGCCAAGTTTTCTCAGTATCAAGAATCATTGAAGTCCTCATCTACTTCCATCACTGCTCTCGCCGAGTCAGGTAAACCAAACACATGTCTTATTTTCATCCTCCAAATGGGTCATTGATTCTGGTGCCACAGATCATATGACAGGTAATCTTAGTCTCTTTTCATCATATCAGTCACATAATTCCTCGTCTAATGTTACTTTAGCTGATGGGTCAACTTCTGTGTGTCTTGGGTCTGGGTCTGTTACCCTACTCCGTTAATTTCCCTATCCTCTGTATTGAGTCTACCACAGTTCGCTTTTAATTTAATTTTGTGAGTAAACTCACTCACGCTCTTAAATGTTGCATCTCATTTTTCCCTGATCATTGCCTGTTTCAGGATCTTACGACGAGGCAGATTATTGGTAAGGACATGAATCTGGAGGGCTTTACATCCTTGACACACAGGTGCCCAGAACCATTGCATGTTCCAGTATTTCGACCCCTTTTGAGGAGCATGTCGGTTAGGACAACCTTCTTACCATTGTTAAAGAAACTATGTCCTCAGTTTATAAAATTCTTCGTTAGATGTTGAGTCATGTCAATTTGCCAAACACCGCCGTCTTTCTTCAAGTCCAAGAGTCAATAAACGGGCTAGTGTCCCTTTTGAATTAGTTCATCGGATGTTTGGGGGCCATGTTCTATTGTGTTAAACCTGGATTTAATATTTTGTTACCTTTGTTGATGACAACTCTCGTGTAACTTGGCTTTATTTAATGAAGAATCGTGTCTGAGTTGTTTTCCATTTTTGTGCTTTTGTGCTGAAGTAAAACTCAATTTAATACTTTGTCCAGACATTAAGAAGCGATAATGCCAAAGAGTATTTCTCGAGTTCTTTTCAGTCTTATATGCGCCAGCATGGCATTCTTCATCAATCCTTTGTGTTGACACACCATCCCAAAATGGAGTAGCCGAGAGGAAAAATAGGCACCTTCTTGAAACCATCGAGCCCTATTATTTCAAATGCAAGTTCCTAAACAGTTTTGGGTCGATGCAGTTTCCACGGCCTGTTTTCTAGTAACCGCATGCCTTCCTCTATTTTGAATGGTTCCACTCCTTACAGTGTTCTCTCCCATCTAAGTCTTTGTTCCTATTGCCCAAAGATTTGGTAGTACTTGTTTTGTTCGTGATGTCAACCCCAAGTAACCAAGTTAGATCCCAAATCTCTTAAATGTGTTTTTCTAGGTACTCTCGTCTTCAGAAGGGGTATCGATGTTATTGTCCTGGTCTTAATAGATATCTGGTGTCACCTGATGTTACTTTCTTAGAAAACAACCCTTTTTTCCCACTTCATCTACCTACACGTCAGGGGGAGGACGATGACTTACTAATCTATACTGTCTCGTCCACACCTAAGTCTTCCACATACTGTTCCTCCTCCGGCACCACCACTTGTCCGTCCATTACCTCCAATCGCATTGTCTATTCTCATCGACAGGAACCTCCGTACCAGTCCCTTCGTCGTTAGACCCAGTCCCCAGTGATCCGGATACCTGGGTTCCTCGTCAAGAAGACACTCAGACTTCATGTCCTACCACGACTCTTCGTCTTTGGATCCAACCTGAGTGATCTTGATCTTCCTATTGCTCTTCGGAAAGGTAAACGTCAGTGTACTATCTATATTTCATTTGTTTCTTATGATCACCTGTCATCTTCTTCTTGTTCTTTGTGGCATCAATAGACTCGTCTCCCTTCCTGCAACTGTTCATGAAGCCTTATCTCATCCTAGTTGGGTGATGCTATGATAGAAGAGATGACTGCTTAGATGTTAATGGTACTTGGAACTTGGTTGACTTACCTACTGGAAAGAGCCTATTGGATGCAAAGGGTGTTTGCTGTTAAAGTAAATCCTGATGGGTCAGTGGCTCGACTTAAAGCTCGTCTTGTAGCTAAAGGCTATGCTCAAACTTATGGAGGATTATTCTGACACTTTCCCCTGTGGCTAAATTGACTTCTGTTCGCTTATTTATCTCTATGGCGGCTACTCATTTGGCCATTACATCAGTTGGACAATAAAAAATGCCTTTACATGGGGACCTTCAGGAGAAGTCTATAGGGAGCAACCACCTGGATTTGTTGCTCAGGGGGAGTATGGGAAAGTTTGTCATCTTCGCAAATCGTTTGATGGTTTGAAACAGAGTCCACGTGCTTGGTTTGGAAAGTTCAGTGAGGTAGTTGCAAAGTTCGGAATGACAAAGAGCAAGTCTGATCACTCAGTCTTTTACAAACAATCGGCAGTTGGCATTATTCTTCTTGTTGTATATGTTGATGACATTATCATCACTGGAGTGACATTACAGGGATTGCATTACTTAAGTCATTTCTTCACACTCAGTTTCATACAAAAGATTTAGGGTGTTGAAGTATTTCTTAGGGGTTGAGGTAACAAGGAGCAAGAAAGGCACTTCCTCTCTCAGAGGAAATATGTACTTGACTTATAACTGAGACGGGAAAATTGAGTGCTAAGCCATGTAGTACGCCAATGTTTCCTAATTTGCAACTTACCAAAGATGGTGAACTATTTGAAGATCCTGAGAGGATAGAAGACGGTTGGAAAGTTGAACTATCTAACAGTCACTCGTCCTGATATTGCGTACTGTTAGTGTAGTAAGTCAATTCATGTCTTGTCCTACTGTTGACATTGGGCAGCGTTAGAATAGCTTGTGTTATCTGAAAGGAGCTCTAGGACGTGGTATTTTGTATGAAAATCATGGACATAATAATATGAGTGTTCTCTGATGCAGATTGGGCGGGTTCCAAGATTGATAGGAGATCCACTACGGGCTACTGTGTTTTTATTAGTGGAAATTTGGTCTCATGGAAAAGTAAGAAGCAAACGTTGTGCCCGATCTAGTGCAGAATCAGAATAAGGGCCAGGCCCAGTCTGTGTGTGAAGTAATATGGAATATCAGTTTTTGACTGAAGTTGGTCTTATGGCCTCTTTGCCAGCAAAATTGTGGTGTGATAACCAAGCCACTCTGCATATTGCTTCTAATCCGTATTTCATGAACGAACTAAGACATTGAAATTGACTGTCATTTCATTCGTGAGAAAATACAGCAAGGTTTAATTTCTACAGGATATGTGAAGACTGGAGAGCAACTAGGAGATGTTTTCACTAAAGCTTTGAATGGGGTTCGGATTGATTATATTTGTAAAAGCTGGGTATGATTAACATCTATGCTTCATCTTGAGGGGGAGTGTTGTAGATTGTTGTAGATAATCATGCAAAATCTTAAGATATTGCATGATTAAGTAAATAAATCTATAATAGGATATTAGGATTGTAATCCATACATAATGGAACAAATCTGTAAAATAGGAAGTTAGATTTTTTATTTCCTAGATTAGATTATTTATTTCCTAGATTAGTTCTTTATTTTCCTATATATTGATGTATAATTTGTCAATGCAATAATAAGAAAATACAATCAGTCTCTGTTTGTAAACAACAACCACATATGAACTTCTATTCAAAATTACAGCTATTTTAGTCTCATGGTCATTTCATTGATGAGAAATGGGTTCTATAAAAGAAAATTCTAAGTTTTGTGAGAGTTAGTAGTCACAAGGGTAGGGAGATGGGGGAGGGGGTGGAGAAATGTATTCTGGACTAGGGAATTGATGAAAAAAGTGTCCATTAAACGATGGATAATGCAACTGTTAATGATCTAGCAATGACTTATTTGAGGGAGAGATTGGTGGATAGGAATGCTCTGATTCTAAATGGTGAACATTTTCATATGAGATGCACAGCTATATTTGAATTTCATTGTGAATGATGTCTTATCGAGATCAAGGATTGTGTTAGCCGAATTCGTAATTCGATTAAGTATGTAAAGAGTTCTCCTAGTAGATGTTAGAGTAAGTGCTTAGAGCCAATCAATTGTTGTAGAATTGACTTATGTAATAATGTTTATTAATCAATAAAAAACATTTTATTTATACTGTGTAAATCATATCTGTATGTATTGATATATGTCCTTAGGATGGTAGGACCATGATGAGGATATCAAGTGTTTCAAATGTTAATAGTAAGAACCCTATGATCACAATGATGGTCATTCTAGAAATGTTCGTAGCCCTAGTATTATTCTGACCAGGACTCAGATAATACAATAAAACTATTATAGTGTTGAACGACCCTGTCGAAAGACAGTGACTGATCTCACTTGTCAAGGTGTTTGTCAACAACATGGTGCAATGCATGGGTGCTTGCTATAGGCAAGTTTACTGGACAGACCACCAGAGGATTCCATATGGATGGTAACCCCAGTGTCTACGGAACAAATCCTAGTGGTGCATGTGATCCTTAGAATTGAGATCACCAAAGCGCCTTGTGCACCGATGGTGTAGTTTGACAGTAGCCTAAGTAGTTCTATTTAGAGCTATTAATATGGTAGTAATTGGCTACACCAAGTGGTGTATCAAGACTACGGTGGATCAACAAAGATTCATCACTCCCGGATATGGGAGAGGTTATGTAAACCCCACGTTATCATTCCGATGCCCTAAGGTATGAAATTTACCTTTTTAAGTAATTTTCTTTTTTGAATGGAAGGGTAAAATGGTCAATTACATGTATTTCGAGATGTGGCCATTATAAAGTGTAAAGGATGATGTCATTGAAGAGAAATGAGGGTAGAATGGTTATAAAGTTGATGATAAGGTAAATGGCATAAACGGTAACCAAGGGTATAATGGTCTTTCATACAAAAACCATATGATTTAAGTGTCCATAAAAGTGCACCAAGGGTAAATTAGTCCTTACCTAGTAGAAACTTAATGGTTAAGTGTTTTAAAGAAGTCAAATGGCATTAAATGAGTACTTTCTTATGTTGAGGTAGAATGACCAAAACGCCTTATATGAAAAATTTATACCAAATGACCTTTATATCTAACTTTTATTGACCAATCACATTTGAGTATCATGGAATGATTTACAAAGTTTAAAGAGAGAGTAGTCGGCCTTGGAGACCCCAAATATATCATCTTCTTCTTCATCTCTCAAATCCACCAAAAAGCCACTAATCCAAGCTTTTATTCTCAAATTTTCTTAGGATTTCAAGTTGATTTTAAAGGAGACACCATCCACCCTTAAAGAACTTCAATTTCAGGGTAAGGTGAGTTTCAAAACCCTAGTTTTTGAATTTTTTAGTTAAAAGAGAAATCATAAGTTGTTAGTGTGTAAGGTAGAAAGGTGAAACTTTGGAGCCAAGGAGGAGTCCCTTGTGCTTTGAATACTAAGGTAAGGAAAAAAATCTCCCTATGACTACAATTGATAACACCTAGGGTTTATGAAACTTACATTATTTATGTAATATGAGTGTGATGCTATGTTTGTTTGGTTAGTTGTTTAAATGGGTGTGTTGATTGGTGTATGTGTGCATGGGAGGATGATTATGCCAATTAAGAGATTTGTAGTTGGACGATGTTTGGCACTTTTTGGTTCTGTAAAAAGGGAGGTTTTTATGCGCTTTTATACTTAGAATGATATGGCAATAATATGAATGTGCAAATGAAGGTGACATGGTTAAAATGAATAGAATTCGGATTTGGCTGTTTTAAGACTTATATGTACATGCTTCACTGAATCAGTCATAACTGAAGTTATAGAGGCCGATTGAGTTGATTCTTGAAGTGTTAAAAATTTGAGAAACAGACCTAAAACTTTTGTGTTTTAGGAAAGAACCAGTTCGAATTGGAAGATAAGGAAAATTGCTTGAAAAGTGATGAACTATATGGCATCAACTTTAATGGAAATTCCCATTTGTTTCTAATTCTAATAACCCCTGAATAAACTTAATACCAAAATTCTAATTGTTGAGAAATTAAAGAATTAAGTTAAGAAGTTTAGTAGGAGAATATAGCATGATTGAGCATGGGAGATGTAGTCATATGTTTGCATTCATAATGGTAATGCATTAGCTTATTTAGTTGTTTATGAAGAAAAATTATGAAATGTTAATGAATGAATTCCATGAGTCTCTGAGGTATAAACAAGATCAGAGGAATGGAATTCTTATGGAACCATGAGTCCTTTGAGGTGACGACCAAGAACAAGGTAATGGTTCAAATGAATCCGATCGGATAACAAAGACTAATGAAATCGTCAAGTATATAGACAAAACAAATAAGCATGCCATGTACATGAATATTTCATAAGTCATTTATGTTCTATGTTATATTATGTATGGTTATGTTGACTTATGTTTATGAGAAAAGTCCCAAAATGTATGATATGTTTATGAACTTGTTATGTCAAAGAATGAAGGTCAGTGTTGTAGGTAAAGTCTAAGGAATTTATTGTATAATGAACCTTAATAGTTTATAAATGGCCTATTCCTTATGAGCGATTAGCCTCACCCACGAAATGTTTTAAAATGTTTTGCAGGTATAGATTAAGGCATGAGCTGGGAGAGGATTCCAAGGGACGCTATGAGCATGAGGGGATGCTTTAATGATGACTATTGAATGGTTTTGCTATATTTAGTGTAGTAATTATTAATCTATCATAATGTAGTAATTATGTCCATGTTCTATAATGGAGTAAATATGTTGTATTAATAAAGGAAATCAAATTGCTAGTAAATTTTATAAAAGTGTGTATGTTCTAGTAAGTATTACTAAGGATTTCATAATTTACTCCAAGAAAGGAAATTATATTTTTTGATTATACAATGAACTTATTATAGTTAAGAAAAAAAAATTAAACACATATATCTATATATATGTTTTAAACTACAAGTTTATTCTTTAAATAGGATTTTAAAACTAAACTTCTTTCCTAGGCGTGCGTTTTCTAAGTTCTCAATGGCCAAGGGATACGTAGGAAATACCCGGCTAGGGAGGGGTTTTACAGGTTATCTCACTGTACAATTCAGTAAATGACAATAACACTAAATCTGTGGCCACAATGGGATTGAGTTGTTGCTCAATCCAATTTATTTTTTTGGTCATTGTCCAGTAATTGAATACAAAGATATAGGGAATAACTAAGGTTGGCACTATTTTGTACCTTAGCCTCGATGAGATAACGTATGATGAAAAGATTTGATTGCACGATAATCATATCGTTGATAGGTAGTTATTTCGCTGAATTTGAATCTATCGGGTGGCCATGATGTCTTGCTAGGGGTCAATCTTGGTTTGTGTTTAATGAGATGATTGATTAGTGTCAATCGCGAGACTACTCACTACCGATATGATGAGAAGCCTACCGGTCACACTAGACCTAGGCATTTGGGACTAGTCCCAAAAACCGGGTCCAAAGGACTAGTCCTAGGACTGGTCCTAGAACCGATCCTTGTAAGGCCTGGTCCTATGAGGGCTTGGTCCCAAACTAGACTAGACCTATGAGAGGACGGACCTGTCCCTTGATCTAGCCCTCCTCCAAGGCCCGAGCCTGGGACCGGTCCTAGGCCTAGGCCTAGGCCCAAACCTATTTAAAAAAATTTGAAACAGTCCTTTGTAAAATATCCAAAAACCCTTTAATAATTTTGAAATCGACAAAAATATTAAGGGTTAAATTGATAATTTACAAAAAAAAATAATACAAATAAACAACCAACGGTCATGTGCTTTTTTTTGGGGGGGGGGGGGGGGGTGGGGGGCGGCTTGGATTTTTTTTTTTTTCATTTTCCCCTAATCCTACACTATAAATAATCCCTCACACTTCCAATTTTTTTCACACCAACACCCAATCTCTCATTCTCTAAATCTCTCTACTCCAATCCAATTCTTATTCATATTTTCTTCAATTCAATTTATATTTATATTTATAATTTATTCATATAATTTATTTATATTTTATATTATTTAATTTTTTCTATTTTTCAATATAATCTCTTATTCATATTATTATTTAATTTTTTTAATTTTAATTATTTATTATTTTATCATAAATTCATAATGGAAGGGCCAAATGAGTACTACATTCCATCAACCGAAGAAATGGAAGGGTTCGATCAATTTTCACCCTTTCTAGAAACAACAGCTGCAATTCAACAACAACAACCACATTCAGCCGGGACGGGGTGCAGCCAAACACAAGTGAGCTGAGACTCCACAACCCAACCCCCCCGATCGTCAAAGAGGGTCGTGTCCGATATATGATAACACTTCACCAAATCAAAATGGGTAAAGGCAAATGGGGAGGGGGAAGAATCGTGTGGGCTATGTAATTTATGTGGAACCGTTATCAGCGTTAAGAATGGGACTTTGACAATGCGATGACATTTGAAGAAAAAGCACCCCCAAATAATGCAGTTATCCAGTTCATCTTCAACCAGACCAGGTAGACAAATTCAAACTCAACTTAATTTTAATCCATAATCCTCAACTTTGTCAACATGGCAATACAATGCACTCCAAGCACGAGAGGAAATAGCAAAATACATAGTTGCTACGGACTCTTCCCTTTCTTTATCTGAAAATCTTTTTTTTATTCACTTGATTAAAACTGCATTTTATCCAGCATATACCCCTGTTAGTAGAAGTACAAGTAGAAGAGGAATACTAAAAATTTATAACCAAATAAATATTCAACTTAAAAATGAATTTCAAAACTTTAGGAATATATCTATTACACTTGCTTCAAATATATGGGCTTGTAGATCAAAAACAGATTTTTAACTGTCACAATACATTACTTAGATCATGGTTGGGGTTTACAAAAAAAATTGATAGGTTTTAGACCATTATATACTGAACATAATGTTGACACTATTTATTTTACAATACTTGAATTTTTGCAAGAATATGTATTAACTGATAGAGTTGTAGCGCTAACGCTAGATAATACAACTGCTAATATCGCGGCTATTTCTTTATTTGAAAAGAGATTGGATCCGCTTGGTGAAGGAAAATTTTTTCACCAGAGATGTGCTTACCACATCATCAATTTGATTGTTAAAGCAAGTTTAGAAGCTATAAATTCGAAGATTGAAAGGGTGTGTGCAGCTATCGAATTCATCGTCAGCAGTAGCAACAAAAGATGGAAGGAGTATGTCAAATATTGTAAGCAAGAGGATTCACTGGTTCGACCTTTGAAGTTATATACGAACATGCATATCCATTGGAACTCCACCTACTTGATGTTGGAAAAAGCTTTGCCAAACACAACACAAATTACAGATTTCATCAACTGGAAGTTGTCAACTATGATGATTGGACGGTTTGCGAAGTTTTTTATTCATTTCTTAAAGTTTTTTATGAATCCACCGATACATTAAGTGGTATTTATTATCCTACTACTAATTTAGTGCTAGATATTTATTATAATGACATCTTAATGGAAATTGTTTCAAAGATGGAAAAAAAAATACGAGAAATATTGGTTAGATATTCCATTCTTATATGGATTAGGCCTTGTTGTAGATTCTAGATTTAAATTACACGTAATTAATTGTATAGTTACTGAGATAGACCAACATTTAGGACATGATTATATGTATTATTTCATTAACTTTAAGCAAAAATTGGAAAACCTTTTTTTCTTTATATCAGAGCAGGTATAATGGAACTGGAACGTCGAACAGAGGCGACCAACAGGATGGAGGTATAATGGAAGATGATCAATCTTTACCCGTTAGTAGTAGTGAGAGTGTTGGTATTGCCCCTAACCCTCTGAGGTCGGCATATGTGGAGGAGATGGAGGTAGAGGTACATGATGCTGCCAAGTCAAAATTAGATTGGTACCTTAATGATAAATGTGAATCCATAATGTTTGACTTGAATGTATTGGAATGGTGGAACGTAAATGCATTAAAGCATACGGTTCTGTCACGCATGGCCAAAGATATCTTTGCAATCTCGGTGTCTACAATTGCTTCCGAGTCAACTTTTAGTACATCGGCTCGTGTACTTGATAAATTTTGAAGTTCTTTATCTTGGCCAGTTGTTGAAGCATTGATTTGTATAAGCAGTTTGTTGAAATGTACACCAACTCCGATTGAAGATGACTTGGATGATGTAGAGGCTTATGAAGCGAGTATAGTATCTAACTATTTATTATATTTTTATCTCTTAAATTTATTTTAATTTATTGGTAAATAAATTTATTCAATGTTTTTACCTTTTTAAGCTACTAATTGCTTTCTTGTGTTTATTTTGTAGAAATGATTGGACTTCAATCACTTGACAAAGAACATCCATGCCTAATTTGGAGCATTAGACATGAGTCATGTTATGCTTTTTAGGTTGTTTTGTATTTTTATAATTGTCATGACTGAAATTAGTGGGAGAATCAAAGAAGTTGGTGACATTGCAGTTTCTATATTGTTGTTTGTTTGAATGAGTTTAGTGAAGTTATTTGATGTTTCTGGTTGTGGGTATTGTTTGTCTTTTGAAATTGTGATGTGGGTAGTTGTCATTTCTTGGTTATTTTGAAGTTGATCATTTTGAGATAGTGTTAAATCTGCTGCTTGCTTGTTTGCTTTAGTTGTTCTCTCAATCTTCTTTTTCTTATTTCAATAATCGTTTGTGTTTTGGTTTTGATTGAGAAATTTAATGTAAATTGTGATGAATTGATTGAATGCAAGTGTTAAGTAGAGATTTGAGGATCGGTGAGTCACATTGGACACAAATGAATGAGTAATGAAAAGTTGAAAACTCCTAAATGCAAGTTTTCTTAATTTGTCAGGGTTGTATTTGTAAAATTTTAAGGTGTGTTTGTCATTTTTTAAACTAATAGGGGGTAATAGATTTTTTATAAGGTACTCGGGTTAGCAATCGAAACCTGCATTTTAGGTTTTGGTTCGCAGGTTTCGATTCCAAGAATCAAAGAACCAAAACTGGTCAGTTCCAATTCCAATTCTGGTTCCCTTTCCTAAGAATCGATCAGTTCTGATTCCGGTTTTGGTTCCCCCAAAAATTGTAGGGTACCTTGAATCCCTCACCCTTAAATTTTAAACACAAATCCAAACCTTCATATTGATAATGGCACATAATATTTCAACACTATTTTAGGAAATTATCTTAAAAAACATGGGATAATCCACCAAAGTCCATGTGTCGATACTCCTCAACAAATTGGGGTTGCCAAATGCAAAAATAAACATCTCCTTGAAGTTTCTCAGGCCTTGATGTTTACTACAAACATGCCAAAAATGTTCTAAGGGGATGCTATTTTGACATCTACCTATCTCATCAATAGAATGTCTAACCATCTTTGTTCTTTTGAGATGCCCCTTTAGAAACTCTAGACATTTTTTCCTACCTCTCGCCTTAGCTCTAATCTATCTTCAAAGTGTTTGGTTGTGTTACTTTTGTTCATGTTCACTTTCAACATCGTACCAAGTTAGATCGTAGAGCTACTAAGTGTGTTTTCATTGGTTATTCCCCTACTAAAAAAGGCTACAAGTGCTATGATCCATCTACCAAAAAGGAATTTGTTAGCCTCGATGTTACATTTTTTTTAAAAGACTCCTTACTTCCAAAAGCCCTATCTTTAGAGGGAGAATTTGAGTGAAGATTGTTTTTTGGACTTTGATCTCTCTCTTTCCAAGCCTAACCCAAACACTGAGCCTAACCTAAACATTAAGCCTGAGCCTGTCACACCATCTCATTCTAATATACCATCTACAGAAGAAAACTTGAACTCTGAGGGAGGTGTAGGAAAACAAAATGACAATGAGCCAATTGTTTATTCAAGAAGGTCAAACTTGAGGAACAGGGAGAATCTCACACATGAATCACCAAGAGAGTCAGAACCGGTGATAGATCCAAATACTCATGAGTCTCCTCTTAGACCAGGTAATTTTGAGTCTCCCTATTTACCTATTGCCCTAAAAAAACAACCTCGATCATGTACTCTCCATCCTATTTCAAGATTCGTATCATATAATACTCTGTCTACTAGTTTCATGCTTTTACCTCTAAGCTTGATAGTACAGAGATTCCAAAGAATATTCAGGAGGCCTTGGAAATTCCCAAATGGAGAGAGGTAGTAATGGAAGAAATGCGAGCATTGCAAAAAAATGAAACTTTGGATGTGACTGATTTACCAAGAGGGAAGAAATCGGTTGGCTGCAAGTGGGTGTTTATTGTTAAATACAAGCCTGATGGGACGATAGAACATTATAAAGGTCGCTTGGTTGCAAAGGGATTTACACAAACCTATGGAATTGATTACACGGAGACGTTTGCACCTATGGCAAAGTTGAATACAGTTTGGGTTCTCTTGTCTTTATCAGCAAATTTGGATTGGCCTCTTCAGCAACTTGACATAAAAAATGTATTTCTAAATGAAAAATTAGAAGAAGAAGTCTTTATGACAATACCACCAAGTTTTTCTAAAATGGGTGAAGAAAATCAGGTGTGTAAGCTCAAGAAGTCCTTTTACGATCTCAAAAAATCACCAAGAGCATGGTTCAATAGATTTGCAAAGGTGATAAAGAATCAAGGATATCAGTAGGGGCAATCAAATCATACTATGTTTTTCCAGCATACTGGAGATGGGAATAAGACAATCTTAATTATCTATGTCGATGACATAATCCTAATTAGGGATAATATAGTAGAAATGGAGAGACTAAAGAAAACTCTAGCCACTGAGTTTGAAGTAAAAGACTTGGGACAAATACGATACTTCGTAGGAATTGTGTTTCTCAACGAAAATATGTCATTGATCTTCTTCTAAGACCGACATGCTTGGGTGCATACCAAGTGACACTGATTGAAACAGGAAAAAGAACAGAGGATGTCAAAAAACCAATGGAAAGAGACAGATATCAAAGGCTAGTTGGGAAGCGTATATACCTATCCCACGCTAGACCTAACATTACATTTGCAGTCAGTGTGGTAAGTCAACATATGCATTCACCAAAGGAAGCTCACTTAGAAGTTGTGTACGAGATTCTTAGATACCTTAAGGGCTCCCCGAGCAAAGGATTATTCTTTAAGAAGAATAAAAGCAAGGAAGTAGAAGTCTTTATTGACGCGGTTTGAGTTGGTTTGACAAAAGATAGAAGATCTACCATTAGGTATTGCACCTTCGTATTTGGAAACTTAGTAACTTGGAGAAGCATGAAACAAAATATATTGGCTAAAAGCAGTGCTAAAGTTGAGTTTCGAGCAGTTGCACAAGGGATATGTGAAGTTTTGTGGCTAAGGAAACTCTTGGAAGAACTTCAGGTCATAATAAAATCTCCAGTCAAACTCTACTATGATAACAAAGTAGCCATCAACATTTCTCTCAATCCGATTCAACATGATAGGACCAAGCATATAGAAGTAGACAAACATTTCATTAAGGAAAAAGTTGAAGAGCGAATCATTTGTATGACCTATGTTCCTACAAAAGAGCAAACTACAAATAC
Organism: Pistacia vera; assembly: GCF_008641045.1. NCBI lineage: Eukaryota > Viridiplantae > Streptophyta > Magnoliopsida > Sapindales > Anacardiaceae > Pistacia > Pistacia vera. Next base: position 333,404 of record NW_022196543.1, read on the forward strand.
CTTCACTGAAGGGCTTTCTTGGCAAAATTTGATGATTTCATTTTCAAGTTGGATATGATCAATATTTACGATCCAACTTGAGGGGGAGTGTTGAAATCTTGTGAAATCTGGTGTAATTATTTTGGGATTATGGTATACTTTTAGGAGAATTTTTTTCAACTATTAATTTAGGATAGGAGATATTTCAGCTCTTAATTTAGGAGATTGTTAGCTTAATTTAGAAGATATTTGTTCCCTTTTCATTCTCATTGTGTACTATAAATTAACCCCAATTCTTGTACAATTCAGTCAAGAAATACATAGATAATTTATTCTCATTTCATTCATTCTAATTACAGTATATAGCTCTTTTTTTTAAAAAAAAATATTGGGATATTGTGGGTTATGATGTCGTTAAAGCTATCCAAAATTTCTTTCAAGTCTGGGAAGTTGCTTAGAGAGGTGAATTGTATTATCATCGCTTTGGTCCCAAAGAATGAAAACCCCTCCTCTTGTAGTGAGTTTAGGTCGATTTCATGTTATAACACTATCTACAAGTGCATCTCCAAAATAATGGCCAATAGAGTTAAAAATGTGTTGCTTAAGTCATGGTTTTAAAACCTGGCCCGATCCTAGCCATTTCAACCGATTGAACAAGGAAATCGAGTCGGGTCTATTTGACTAAAAAATCGAAAATATTAAATGACTCAGTTTAAACAGCGATTGGACAGGATTTTTTGTTGCGAATTGCCAGTCCAACTAGTTCAACCCAGCGGTCGAACGACATTTTTATTATTTTTTTATATGACATGCTAACGTTAGAATGACATCATCACACTAACACCAACATGATGACATCACAGTTCAACTCGGTGGTTGAACCGATTTGACCAACCAACCTAGTGACTTAGTCAGGTGACTCGGTGACCTGATCAAGTCACTCCCCAGATCGGGTTTTAAAATCTTAGCTTAAGTTCATTAACAAAGCCCAAGGTGCCTTTGTGGGGGGAGGAAAATCGTGAATAATATTCTTTTAAGCCAAGAACTACTTCACCACTATGATTGGAAGTTGGCCAAGGGTGCTAGATGTGCTATGAAGGTAGACCTTATGAAAGCCTATGATTTGGTGGGATGAGAGTTTGTTATTAAAGTTTTGGATTTTTTTGGTTTTCCTTTGAAATTTATTGAGAGGGTGGAAGAGTGCATCAAAACTTCTAAATACTTTATTGCCGTTAATGGAGAGTTAAACAGTTTCTTTAGGGGATCTAAAGGGCTTAGGCAAGGAAATCCAATCTCTTCCTATCTCTTTGTTATTGTTATGGTGGTGCTTTCAAGACTTCTAAGTAGGGTAGCGGCTAAACCTTCTTTCAAGCACAATTGGAGGTGCATAGATTTAAATCTAACCTATCTTTGTTTTGCAGATGATTTAATGATTTTTTGCCATGCGGATGGAAGCTCCCCTTAGTCTTGTGAAGAGAGCCTTGGATCGTTTTACTTATTGGGTTGGTTTAGAAGCCAACCCCTCCAAAAGCAACAATTTCTTCTCCGAGGTTAGTGAAGAGAGTAAACAAGGGCTCTTGTCAATTCTTGGGTTTCAAGAAGGAAAGCTTTCGATGAAGTATTTGGGAGTTCCTCTCATAACCAAAAAGCTTTCCCTTACCGATTGCAAACCTTTGGTGGACAAAATTTTGGTCCAGATCTAATCTTGGCAGAGTAAATTCCTCTCCTATGATGGTCGGGTAATACTTATTAAAGCTATCCTTTTTAGTATTCAAGTTTATTGGTCATCTACTTTCATGCTCCCTTCAAAGATTCTCAAAGACATTGATGCTAAGTGAACGGTTTTCCCTTGGTCCGGGATTAACATGGAATGTTCAAAGGCTAAAGTTGAATAGGAAGAGGTTTGTGTTCCTATTGAAGAATGCACGTTGAGTATTTTGAGAGCTAAAGATTGGAATAAAGTAACCATGATGAGACATGTTTGGAACCTTAATCAAATGCATAGTAGCTCCAGTTGGGTTGAGTGGATCAAAGCAACATTCTTGGTAAGGAAGAGTTTTTGGGAGATTCATATCCCAATGGATGCTTCTTGGGCTTAGAGGAGCATTTTGAAGCTTAGAGGTGAAGCTAGAGAGCATATCAAATCCATCATCGGCAATGGTCAAGCAACTTATGTATGACATGATAATTGGCATCCAAGAGGCCCTCTCAAGGATGGATATGGCAGTCGCATTGTGTATGATTCGGGATTACATCATCTTGCAAAGGTTGTGAGATTTGGGATGGAAAAAGGTGGAGATAGCCAATGGAAAACTCTTTGGCCTTGATGGATATGAAGGATTCCATTGACTTTGATCCAAAGGGGAGCGAGGAGGACATGGTTGTTTGGAAGCCTAATGCATCCAGAAAGTTCTCTATCAAATCAGCTTGGGAGGTTACTCAAGTGCATAAAAACCAAATAGAATGGCACCACCTTTTATGGTTTCCCAAAGCTATTCCATGACATTCCATCATCACTTGGATGGCGTGTAAGGACCGACTTCAAACAAGGGACAAACTTATGAGGTATTACACAGATTCTAGTAATGTGAGTTGTTTTTGTAACCATGGGTAAGAAACCATGGATCATCCTTTTTTTGCTTGCCCTTTCACTCAAAGGATTTGAACCGAAATCTTGAGCCCTCTTCTCTTGGGTATGTTACCCAACCTTGGAATGATTATGATGAGCACACTACAAGTAGATGGAGAAAGAATAAGCTCAAGTACTCTATCGGGAAGTTATGTTTGGGAGCCACAATTTGTTCTATTTGGAGAGAAAAGAATGGCTGGTTTTTTGGTGGGGAATGCAAGGATACTAATACAGTCCACAACTTCATCAAGAATGTGGTGAGGGAAAGAGCTATGGACCTTAGCAAGGTCATAAAGAACACCCACAATAGAAGACTTGCCGAGAAATAAGGTCTCCCCATGTCCATATTTAAAATTTCCTATAGGAGCTGATGTTATGGTAAGATGTGTTATGATGGGTTTCCGGTGGTGTAAGGTGATTTGGTTATGTGACATCCCGGCTTTTCGCTATGCTAAAAGAGGTTACTTCGGCAATTGGAAGATTTGAGGTATTGATTTTGTACTTTGTCTTTCTGTTGTTAATGGGCTCAATCTTGCTAATGTCAATGTTCATGGACTTCTTTTTGTAAATGCTTATGCATATGGTTCTTGTTTTAGGATACTTTTGAACCTTGCCCAGGCATGTCCTATGGTAGGTTGGCTTCTTTGTATTCTTTAATCTCCGCTTGGTTCTATTTCTTTGACAAGGGGAATGGAAAAAAGAGAAGATTAGGGATAGTCTTAAATAGTATCATTCTTTTGCTCTTAACCTAGGGCTTGTCCTGAGGTGGGTTGGCCCTTTTTTAGGCCTCTTTTACATTTTTTTCTCCTTTCTATTAAAAAAAAAATAAATAAAAAATAAATAAATAAAAAATAAAGGCTCAAGAGAAAAATCTATGACGATTAGGGCTAAAAAGGTAGGAGATTCATTTGATGAAACATCATCTAACAAAGCGGCTTGAAAGGCGTTTAGATGATAAAATTGTGTGAAAAAGTAACAGATTTCGGGAACCATATTAAGTCAATAGGTGATAGATCAAGCACTAAGAAAATTGAAAGTTTGGTGGGTGAGTCCATGCTTGTTAAGTCTTAGAGCTTGATTTAAGGGAGGCATGGTAGGAAATTAAATCAAGCATATCACTTTTATTAATAGTCTTATGTTGTATTGTTGTTAGTCTATTCTAATCTAGATAGGAGTTATCTAGATAGATGGATAGTGTTAGTATTTAATTTAATTGTGTAATGTTAGGATTCCTACTTTGATTAAAATTAGAGTTTAGCTTCAATATAAGGGAGTGTGTTTGTCAATTTATATGTGAGAGAAGAATAATTTTTCGACTAGTTTTCTTCCTCTCTCTTGTGTTGTGTTAGCTTAATTATGATTTATTATTATATGTGTTTATTGATGCTGGATTTTGACACCAACTATCCGCACGTGAGAAATGTTAAGCGAACTTAGAAGTCACACGCGATATGAGAATATTTAGTTAAATAAAGAGTGAAAAGTAATGTTTAAAGTGGTTTGGATGCTCAAAAGCGAATCCTACGTCTATTGATATTGTATTAATGAGAGTAAGGTCAGGTTGCGTTCAGCGAGCTGAGTTATAGCTTAGAGAATACAAGAGAGAGAAAGAGAGAGAGAGCTATTCTAGAGTGAAACTAGCTAGTCCCGCAAATGAGAGAGAAGACCTCTATTTATAGTGGGATAAACCAAGGTCATGATTACTAAATCTGCAAGTGGGTGGATACCGTGCAAGTCCTTCTCTGCGTCCCAATGCTCACTTGCCTGAGTGATTTTCCTCGACTTATGCAGGGATTGGACACGTGGACGATTTCCAACCATCCGCTAACCTGGTACTCACCCACTACACTGACAGGGGCATGCCACTTACGTCATTATGAGACATGGGTGCGTCTGAACGGTCGTAGGACCTTCCCGAGTTCTGACCATCCCATACTGACAAGACTCCGCGTCAGCCCTACTTTTTCAGGCATAACAATGTTATTTAAAATTTCTTACATAAAATAGCGTGTTTGGGTCTAAAGAAAATTTCATAATTTTACCAATTTATTATGAAACGGATTAGTAATTCAATTTAACATCTAATTAAATATCTAACATTTTCCATTGATAAAAATATAATCTTCTTCGCTTGAAAGTTTAACCCCAATTCACAAAACAAGGCAACAGAGGTAGTTTAGGATGAAAATGAGAATCTATAAATTATGAAACTATAAAACTCTTTTCTTTATCTTTATAAGATGAGCAAACGACATATTCCCACCCGAGGTTTAGCGAAATCCAAAGTTGATACCCCTGGTTGCATTTATTCTAAATTCTCACCTTTAAAGTAACGTCGTTTCCTTTATTTTAACAGATTCCCAACTTTTTACTATATGATGGTGCACGTTAGTACCCTAAAGTGCGCTAACGCTTTCTTCGGCCCAAGACAGGCTTATGTTAGTTAAAAAGTAGCTCACGTTAGCAACATTCAAGCCGATGGTTTTGGCTTTTTCTACTGATTCTAAAATCCAAAATCACTTTCGAGACCACTATTGGACTCCCCACAACCTTTTCTATAAAACTCATACCTTCATTTGTTGACCTGACTCATCATTTCTGGCAAACTCTAACAATCACTAACAGTATTATTTTAAGGGTGATAATCTGAAATAAATGCAACTAGGGATATCAACTTAGAATTTCGTCAAACTTTGAGTGGGAATATGTTGTCTACTCTTATAAGAATAATGTATACATGTTTTTAAAGCATATACTGTATTAAAAACATAAAGATATTAAATTTTTATCAAAATTTAATACATGAATACGTGTCCTTAATTATTACATTAAGACCATTAATAATATTTTAAAATTAGTTAGTGTGTTTGGTTGAACTACAAAATGATTCTTTAATTCCGATTCATACTAACAAGAGCGTTTGAATGTAAAAAAATACAAGGAAGATATTAAAAAGAAATGGATGAGAAAAGTAAAAGGTAAGTGTCGAAAGAAGAAGGGAGAAGTTGTACGGTTAGAGTTGAGAGTTGAGTGTTGAGAGTTGAGAATGGTGTCAGCTTGTTGTTCTTACGATTAAATAAAATAAAAAGAGAGTTTCAAGTGCAATGCATATTTCCCAAACCTTCATCCATCTCCCTTGTCTAAACTCCTTTAACTCTATCTTCGTCTTCCTTACACGTCATCTTTTTATTTGGTCACCGACCTCTACCTTTACGTGACACTTTGGTCCCACTCCTTTCTCATTTTTTATTCTACTTTTCTTATTTTCATGGACACGTGTGTGTTTTCCTAAAACCCATTTCACTCTTCCCATCATCTTCTCTAATAATATTTAGTAACGTATCTTATTACTTGTTTCTGCTTCCGTTATTTTCAGGAATTCTTGCATGTGTTTTTCTTTTTTTTTTTTTTTAATTCGTTTCTGAAGTAGTTTGTGTTTTGAAAATGTTTTTACAAGTCTGAAGAAAGATATCTCTAGAGCTTATGAAAATGGAAGAGTAGGTGCTAGTTGATGACTCAGTGTCTTTTTCTTTTTTAATTTTTTCACTTTGGTTAGTTGTGAGTAATTGAAGAAAGAGAAAGAACCTATATTTCAAGAGGTTGAGATATGTTGCTTCAAATCCAGGGAATTCGATTTGGTTATATTTTTCTGGGGTTTTCTATTTTGGTTTCAACTCCTCTTTCATGAACTTATATTTGTCTTTTTATCTCCCTTGGTTCTTGGTATGGTGAAGATACGACATTTAATTTTCCTATCCGTCTCATCAAACGCTTGATGGTTTAATGGTTGAAAAAGAAGATTTTGTCTCATCGATCTTTCTTTTTCTCTGTTACATTGGATTTAATATAGAAGTTTCTCTAGAGTCTAGATGCATCCATTTCTAACGTGTATTAGTTTTCTTGATTAGTCTATATCTATATTCTTTGATCGCCACAAAGATTATATAGAAGATCACTTGTGTTACTGTCATTTGAATGTCTTTTGCAATCTGTTAATTACGTAAGCCTACTAGTGATCAGTTCTTTTCTGGGTTATCGACAAATTTTTTTTATCGTTTCAGACCAATTAAATTGTGTAAAGAGGAAAAAAGAGAGCTCAAGAATAGTAGTGAAGATGATTTTGGACGGTTTTGGAGGTAGAAGAGAACCAATGAAGGATATATCAACGGCGGTAGCTGTTCCATTTAGGCTTAGTAACATAGTCTCCAACGAGTCAGCAATGGAAATTTCTGGGCTAAAGTTTTTAGCAGACACTTCAAGCTTGTTATCTTGTGGAAATAATGGATATAACAGGAGAAATAATCATAGTGGAATGTCAAAAACGTTAAATGAAAAAGAAAGTAGTCAGAATTCCACTGAATCCGATGATCGGAAAGATGATTCCATGTCTCTAGGTGGTAACCGTTTGTTTGATGATTCAGGTTCTCCGTCTGTAGTTAGTGATCCAATTAGCATCTCTAGGGAGGAGTTTTTAGCTTTGGATTCTAGTTCTGTGACTGACTTACCAATAACACTAGATAGGAGGCAAATTGATGACAATAGTGAAGTTAAAGTCAAGTCTGATGAACCAAATGTTGAGGTCAAGGCTGAGCAAATTTCTGTTGATGGGAATAACTCTGGAGAATCGGGTCCTGAAGTGCAACAGGAAAAGAAAATATGCAGAGCAGGAAGCCAGGGAGTATCATTTCAACTGGAGAACGTATCCCGTTGGGGGTATACATCTATCTGTGGTAAAAGACCAGAAATGGAAGATTCTGTAGCAGTTGTACCAGGATTTTTACAAATTCCAACTCAAATGCTTATGAATGATGGCACGAATCCGATTCTTCCAGGTCATTTAACAGGCCATTTCTTTGGCGTCTATGATGGGCATGGAGGGTTTCAGGTATTTTTCTGATTCTTGTGTAGTCTTCACGTTCTTGCTAGATTCAAAGGATATATAAATATCGAGTGTTGTTTACATACAGGTTGCTAATTACTGCCGCGAACGCATCCATATGGCGTTGGCGGAGGAGATAGAAACTGAAAAGGCAAGATTGAGTGAAGGAACTTTTGGGGGCAACTATGAGGAGCTTTGGAAGAAAGCCTTCACTAATTGTTTTTTGAAAGTTGATGCTGAGATTGCAGGAGCTAATGCATCGAAGGGTTGTGCAGAACCAGTTGCCCCTGAAACTGTTGGTTCTACTGCTGTGGTTGCCATAATATCACCAACCCACGTAATAGTGGCAAATTGTGGTGATTCAAGAGCAGTTCTTTGTCGTGGAAAAGTGCCCATGCCGTTGTCAGTAGACCACAAAGTATGGGTTTATTGTTTTTCCTAGTTTTTGGCATTAGCCATTCTCAGAAATATTCATATTTTTAATATTTTTGTGTTAATAGCCAGATAGAGAGGATGAATTGGCAAGAATAGAAGCTGCAGGAGGCAAGGTCATACAGTGGAATGGGTCGCGTGTTTTTGGTGTTCTTGCTATGTCAAGGTCCATAGGTATGTATGTGTTTGTGTTTATAAATCCTAATACTTGGTTTGGCATTTATATGATTTCTAAATCTAAATCCGTTGCATAATGTACTGTGTGATCAGGTGATAGATACTTGAAACCATGGATAATTCCAGACCCAGATGATGTGATGCTTGTTCCTCGAGCAAAAGAAGATGATTGCCTTATTTTAGCTAGCGATGGCTTATGGGATGTGATGACAAATGAGGAAGCCTGTGATGTTGCCCGAAGGCGAATCCTTCTTTGGCACAAAAAGCACAGTGATGGCTTGTCTGCAGAATGTGGCGAAGGAGTCGATCCTGCAGCTCAAGCTGCAGCAGATTATCTCGCAAGGCTTGCCATCCACAAGGGAAGCAAAGACAACATCACTGTAATTGTAGTGGACTTGAAAGCTCAAAGGAAGTTCAAGAGAAAAACCTAGGGATAATCATAATAGTTGTTCCCTTTCAGAAACCGGTAAAGCAAATTCTTAATATTACTATTGAGTAACATGATGCACAGCCCATCAATTTTTAAAATGGGCAATGGCACCATAACAGCTTTGTATGAATAATTCTGGTATTTAGTAAATTCAGTATTATTTTAACAAAAATGCTCTACTGTATCTTCAATCACTAGTATAACATTTAATTCTTCATCATGGCTAAGTTATTCCGGAATAGTAGCAGCACCAACAACTTTAAGGCTGACCAAAATGATACATATCTTCAATACCTGCGTTTTGGTGTCAAAAGCAGGATTGTAAAAAAGAGATAAATTGTCATTTTTCAAACAGTTGCCTATGCATTAGCAACTCCGGCAGGAAAATAAACAAATAAAATTTAGTTCATTTTATAAAACGGTACATCTCTATCTGAGTTCATACAATTAATTATAGTAGTTGACATCATGGCAAACAATGCAATCATAAAACCTGGTTATCCTGGTTAGCTGAAACTTTGCTTCAAGGCTTCTGGTACTAAGGTTCTCTGAGGTACAGACTATTATTAGAATTCAACCGCAAAGACATCTAGGATTCTTTCACCAGGTTTCTAAAATCTCTGTTACTAAATTCCCCACACGTTTGGGTCTCAAGCTAGTTTGCGAAATGTGAACTCCTTCAACAATTAAATCCTGCAACAAAGTTCAGATGGCAACAGGCTAGTAAATTATAAGGTGGAAAGTAGATGTTGCCCGAGCATATCAGCTCAGCAGATGCAGCACTGTGAACGGAATACAGCTTAAAACAGAAACAACTATGGACACATTTGAATCATTCCAATTTTTTATAATACTGAGCCCCACATCATAAGGTGGTACTTAACTTGGATGCTTCAAGCCACCAGTCCTCATCAAGAATTTGATCATATAACTAGCAATACTGTCTCAAAATCTTATCTAAACTGAAAGAATTGCATCTTATTGATTGCATCCAATACAGCTCAGGAATAAGATCAGACAATTATTGATAGAAGTGCTTTAAAAAATTTGTAAAACTTGTTGGAAGTTTACATAAAGGATTGAGGTTCAAATTTACAAAAACCAAAAAGAAAATCTGGATGTCCATGTGGAAAATAGATGTTATTCTTCATTAAAAAGCATGAACTTAGGGAGAAAAATATTAACTCATTATACAAGTAAAACAGATACACAACAAGACCATACAACTGATGACATTTCAAAGCATGCACTTGTAACTGAAAAAGTCCAAACTGAATGTTATAGAGTATTCTCAAAAGAACTCAATAGAAACATAGAAATTTCTTTTGCATATAGGTACTGTATCCAAACATTCGACGTACCACTCAAGTTTCAAAGGGTTGCAAGTGGAGATCCTGCATTGGTGAAGTAAGCGGACAGATCTACATTCAAGTCATCATACATGCTCATGAAAGGATGTTCCTGGGTTTCACATTAAGAGAAAAAAGAAAAGCAGAATAAAATTTAAAAACATCAGTTCAGCACATATTCCACATAAAAGTTGTGTACTCAAGACAGTAAAGGGACAAAGGAAGACAGGATTTACATACCAAAAGTTCCTGTGCTGACGGTCTGTCTCTTGGTTCTTTTTGTACACTGAAATAGACAACCCCAGGTCAGGAATTAGTAACACCATAATGTCAAAAAAGTTACATGATATACAGGCAAATAATATACACCAATTAACGAAATACAACTCTGAAAGTAACAGAATTTAAAAATTAGAAGGAATTTAAGGCTTGACAAGGTTTTGAATGAAATTGCTTTTGATGAAAACTTGATGAACCAGGAATTAATTAGTCGTTCCAAGAGTTTAAATACTATTATTGGGGTATTTCTTACAATTTTTTTTTATAAAAAATCACCCAACGTTATATCAATGCCTATTAGACCAAATAGGTTATATGTTCAAATCCTTGAAAAAATCTTGCTATTAACAAAAAGTTAACAATATTTTTGTGCATCTGTAACCACTTATGCAAAAAGACGACATATATATTTCCTTGTTTAGGTGATAATAAATTCATCCATACACATGGATGGACATATTAGAGTAAACGTACTATTATCACAGAAACTTTTCCTGTAGTCTTCAAAAGTTTCAGATCGGTTACTCAATATTGATAATAATATGGGAAATAGTCATAAGCAGTAACTCTAAGGGTGTTGTGACCAGTAAAATTATTACCATGCAGAAATAAATGAGCAAAACTCTGAAGAAAACTGATCAGAAGGTGCACAAGGTGGTGGTTGGTCAACAATTGCTTCCATAAGCTCGTAAAAACTAGTCCATCCTTCCTCTTGCTCTTGTGGGGAGTATGGGAACTGACCAGTTGCACACTCAAGCAATACTAATCCCAAGCTCCAAATGTCACTTTTATACCCATATCTGCCCCCACTAATCCTCTCAGGCTATAAGGAAACACAAGTGAAAAGTAACAACTAATGAATTTCCAATCACAAGAGGAATAGAGGTGTGCCATAGCAGCCAAAAGGAAGTAAAAAACATTCATCAACAAGCCAAAAACATGTCACTATTTACTCACAGACATATAGTTGTATGTGCCAACAAAAGTATTTGCCTGTCCGGAGGTGCTTGCCATTATTGCACTCACACCAAAATCAGTAATCTTGACTTCCCCTCTATGGTTTATCAACAAATTAGAAGGCTTTAAATCCCTGTGGATGATGTGTTTTTCATGATGAAGATACAACAAACCCCTAAGCACCTGCGTCGATCAGAAAAAAGGAAAAGGGGTAAATATTTCACACCAAAGCAACTGGGGTATACACCTGTAATCAACAAAATTCATGAGTTTTCCACCTGCTTACAGATGGCAGCTAAATACGGTTCTGGGATCGATTTAACACTTTTCAGAAAATCCGCTAAAGATCCACCATCCATATACTCCAAAATGATTGAAATGGCACCATTAATGTAGAAAGATTGGTAACACACCACAACATATGGACACTGTGAAGATTGATTAATTTTCAATTCCTGTGCAATCTGTTTCCGTGCGGACTCCTCAATATTCATTTGAATAACCTAAAGAGGGAGAATATTTCAGAACTTAAGATTGAGTACAAACAATATAGCTTTCAGTGATATCATGGCATGTAAATTTGAATTCAAATAAATACTCATTATAGGTTCAAGAATCAATTTGAAGATGGTCCTATAAACAGATGCAAGTAGCCTACCAAGCAGGTCTAAAGGAAGGCTGACCAGAAAAGCCACATAAAATTTTAAGAAACTAAGGCATGAGATATATATAATGTTGATAGGTTTATCAGTTAAAATTGCGAGGGTAGATTGAATAGTTCTTGAGAGTTGAGATACATCTTACACCCTATATTCACACAAAACGACCACAATAAGATCATGCATTCAATGAAATAATATCAGTTTGACAACATTTTTCAATATTCTAGTGCATACTTCGGCACTGAACCCTGTAAAATCCGAACAGATAAAAGCATATGGGCAGTGTGAAGCACCCAAGAGGCCTAGAAAGAGGTATCCACCTTACCCCTCTTACAAGGGAATGCAGGACTCTGCACAATTTAGAATTTCTAGCCTACTGCAAGCAAATATGACATTTGAAAAAAAATAAACTGCCATAATACACGATATCTCACACGGCAATGACAGGAGCCATGTAGAGAAAACTGGTTGAGGCCAAAAACCATGATGTGATCTTTATCTCAACAAATCTCCATTCAATCATCATATTCATTAGGATAAACAACGAAAGTTTGATTAATACAATTGATCAAAAATCCTGTTTAAATTTCATAAACCGACTTAAAGCTTTTCAAGTTTGTAGTTAAATTCCGATATTTGTGGAAAGCTTTCATTTTACCAGATGAACATCGATAGTCATTGCAGCTACTGGCACTCATCTGAAACCACTACCGACAACCACCCATTTGACAGAAACCAAAAACATAAGTAGGTCTCACATTCATCATAAGTAACCATCCCACCCAAATCCATCATTTGAAACCATTGTTGGTTCCCAACAATCATTAATGTCATGATGAGCATTGTTAAACATCAACCACAAATGTGGCCAATCACCAAAAATGATCATTAACAGTGCTGTCAAATTTTTTTTTTCTATTTGATAACCATCACTGGTTGTTGTCAATTAATGATCCACCAATGATTATCAACCACTATTGTCAATCAGCAGCAATATTTCCCCATTAAAATTTCTAGATATGGCAAATACTAAAATATTAGTTGAAAATGTTCTCCACCAAAACCACCTTTTCACAAGAAAGATTTTCATTAAAATAATTAGAGCCTCAATTACTTTGGAAGTTCAATTCTAAACCATTGCAAATGATATAAATGATAAACTAATAAATGTTTTGCTAAATAACAATGCTTAATAAGCTGTATATAAGACTATAAAGAAGATAATGTTCATATTCATTAAAGGACAAAACCAATGCAGAAATATTTGAATTGAAAACTAGTTGATGAATAATGCACAAGAACAGCAAGTGCAGATGAAATAATACCTTTAATGCAAAAAACTGGCCAGTCCATTTGTGTTGCACCAATTGCACAATTCCACCATTTCCCTTTCCAACGACTTTAATATAGTCTATATCTTCCAAATTTAACTGGTTGTCAGATGCTTTAATAGGTGGTGGCTGAACAAAGAGGCGCACACATATTAGTAGTGAGGCAACAAATTACAGTAAGCATAAAGTAAACTCATCTTTAGACATATATCACAGAATCGCATATGCAAAATTAAGAGTTGAAATAGAGAACTGGAATCTAGATAAACAAATAAATAATAAGTAGCAGGGCATGAAATAGCAAAACTCGATAAAAGCAAGAACTGATGATCGTTGAAAGTGAAACCACTCTATCAAGAAACAGATCAACCAATGCTAACATATTAGTCGCCACACACCATCAGTAAATACACACCGAATATCACGATTGTAACCACGCAAAGGGAAGGATTAAATCAAGGCTCCATAATAGAACAAAAGAATTTGTTTCTTTTAATAAATGATAGTTTAATTAAGCATATTGAAAGAACTTAAACATAATTATGAAATTAATTAGAAATATCGTACAGCTTCACTTCGACTTTGAGAGACAATTCGAACTCCGTCTCTGTTAACGAGCAGATCTCCGTCCATAAACGTACCGCTTCTCGTTCTATAAAAGAAATTCATGAATGAAATCAGCGGAACACATAAATTATTAATTAAAAAAACGTTTATGCAAATAGAGATAAAGCTATATACAGGAAGGTAGCAAAGGAGACTTCATCAGAAGCAGGAACAGCAAGCTTGAGCTTGAAATTAGCGTTTAAGCCTCCTCCTTTCTTCATGTTTTTGCTTTCTCCCGGCCGTTTTATTGAAGCAGAGCCGCGCCGGTGTTGGACCCAAAAATAAAAAGAGTCTAGGGTTATAGAAAGGGATAAATTAGAAACAAAATGTGAAGTGTAAATGTGAGATTAATAAATGTGGTTAGACTAAAACAAGTATGTTGTTTTTGGTTGGCGAAGACTGAAGACCAGTCACACCATGACTGATACCAGGAAGAAGATGAGACTTTTCGTTTACCTTTCGCTAGTTTACCCGCGCCACTTTGATCCTCCCTTCTTTCCTTTATATTTTTTACCTCTGAACCAAATGTTGTGGTTAACTTTTTGACTTTTTGAGTTTCTGATCAATATACTCAAATAAGCTTTCCAAATCAATAACATACATACATTAACATAACCTAACATGGCCTAAAATGCTCCTGTATAATAACAATCCTATTAAATAGAGTAAACGACATATTCCCACCCAAGGTTTGACGAAATCCCAAGTTGGTATCACAGGTTCCATTTATTCCAGATTCACACCCTTAAAGTAACTGGAAATGGTTAAATATAACGGCTCAGGGGTAAATTGGTCATTTCACAGAGGAGGCACACATTAGCAAATCGCCGCCCTTAACAAAAATCCGGCGCATGTTAGCAACATCACCGTCATTGTTTTTCGCTCTTTTTCGACGATTCTTCCACCCAAAATCACCCTTGTCACCACCATTTGAACCCTCATCCCCCCCTCTACAAAACCATACGCTTGACAACCCCTCATCACTCGTCGATCTCCAGCCACGACAGCCGCCACATGCGACTGGTTTTCGTCGGTGCACCGGCGAATGGCCACTAAACGGTTGTTGGGACATAGGGGTTTTGTAGATTAGGAGATGCTGGTTGCAGTGGTGACGTCGAATTAGATTTTCGTCACCAGAATCCAATGAAGAACGACGAAAACCTAAGGTTGACGGCACCGGCGATCGGAGGGCCCAATGAGTCAGAAACTAGAGGGGTTTTGGACGATGGATGATGGGGAAGGTGATGGAGGTGACCAGGGGTTTCGCTGGCATCAGAAATAGCCCAGATCCGGTGAAAACCGAGACGGTGCACAATCACTGAGGGTGTAATTGATGTAATTTCAAAATAAGATGGTTAATTTTATAATTTTAGTAATTTCGGGGTTAAAATTAATTTATTAATTTAGGGTTGAAGGGCATTATGGTAATTGCACCCTCACTATCCTAAAAAATGTTAACAGTAAGGGTGTGAATCTGGAATAAATGGAACCTGTGGTACCAACATAAGATTTCGTCAAACCTTGGGTGGGAATATGTTGTTTACTCTATTAAATATTAATCCCCTTAACTTAAAAAGGGTTATTTTTATTCGTCGCCCTGTTAATTTCCCTAACTTGAAGGGTCATTTTTCTTCATTGCCTTGTTAATTTCCTTAAATTGAAGGGTCATTTTTCTTCATAGCCCTGTTAATTCCCTTAACTTGAGGGCCATTTTTCTTGAATGCAATTGTGACTTGCCCAGGTCTTTTACATTTAAAACTCAGAGCTCCAAGTATCCTTTATGAAATCTAATATTATTTTCTATTTGAAAAATGTCTATTAATTTAATATTCTGACAACTTACAAGACTTTTTTGAACTAATTTAACTACCTCTATGAAATTATTTTCAAAATATAAAACAAAACTTAAATTTATTTAATAAGTTTATTTTTTTAATCTTGAGAAAGGATTTAATAAAACAATTATGATTGTACTTCAAGGATGGTCTCTTTTTCATATAATTATATAGAAGAAATATAGCATAATAAATAGATGTATGAAAAATTGGATGAGAGTTATGGGTCTAATTTGAGTTTCAAATGATAATATAATGAATTATTCAACCAATTAATGCATATAGCTTCAACGTTTAATATGGTTTATTAATTTATGAACTTCAAGACTTGTTGACATCCCAAAGTCAATAAACAAATGTTGTTACTCTTTCTTCATTCATAGTAACCTTAATTATATTTTAAAGTCTGCAAGGAGGTCAAATAACGTGTTTCGTTTTCACAGTTGCTGTTGGTCGTTTTAATGTATTTTCTTATTTTCTCATTTTCTGGTGGGCAAAAGGATTGGGGTTGGCCAGTCAAGAAAGATAGGAAAGTCAGTCAATCAATGGAATATTTTTCTAATAATATCTTCACTGTCTCTTTGGCGGCCACCAAGTGGGTCATCCCCACCAAATGTTTACACGCTGTTTAGAAGCAGCCAATAATCCAAAACTCGCTTCCTGTTTTTATTGTTGCCAGGAATTAAATTGGCAATTTTTGTCTAACCCCATTAACGGATTGATTTCGATACGTAAAAGATGTAAAATATCAGATAATTGGTAATGGCAATGCTAGAATTTGGCAGAACAATGAGCTCATTTGAGCTATATATGTCAACAATGAATCAATGGCTGCCTGCGCAAATAATGAAGCAATAACCCTAGTTTGGAAGATACAAGGGAAATGCGACAAGTACTAACTATGGATGAAGAAGAGGTCAACCAAAAATTAGAAGAAACACCAATAAATATTATGATTTGAATAATTCTATGAAAGTTTTTTTTTTTTTTTTTGGTAATCGGGATGTCTAAGTCAGCTTGTATATACCTCAATTAATTCTCAATGTCCATTAAACATCCTACAAGTTTAAATGATCAAATAAACTACAATGCTATCGTAGTAAGTAGCTTTAAAATTTAAATCCAGAAACTCAAGGAAGGAGGCAAGCCCCCTTGACCGTCAAGTCAATTCCTTGAGGTATAATTCTATGTAAGTTCATCATACCACCAAGTTAGGCTTACTTTTGGGAAACATCTTCAGTGTGCCCACTGCAGAATAACACACCTGCAGTCTGTAACTAGGAAGAATATGCAGCAATTGCTCAGCTTTTTGACATTTAAAGAGACGGCCAAAATATATGTGATGCAAAAGACTGTTAACTTACTTGGGATAACATTACTCCCAGAAATTACCATTGGGTTGGCTCCCAATCATGTAAGGAAGGCAAACCAATTCCGATGGTAATTAAAGGTGATATTTTTACCCCTTTGCCGTAACATTCCTCAGATAGCAACATCTCAATACAAAAAGAGGTTTGAGCCGTTACCTAGCTGTTAAAGATTCACAATCATTATAAATGTGAACCATTACCTAGTAGTTAAAGACTTAAAAGTCTTAAAGAAAGATTCACAATAGTTTATGCGAAAAGGCAGCATTCAAGCAAGTCAATAGGGGTTCTTTTCACTTGAAAACATCAAAGTTCATAAAATAATACTGAGGAAATTAATTATAAAAAATGTGTACACGCTAAACCTATAAACTACCAGCAACCAATAAGCTTCATAAGGCTAGTAAATCTACCATCCTAAGCTAACATGGTAGAGAGAAGAAGACAATCTTAAATTGCTTAATACAAAAGATTTTATCTCCCATATCCCTCAGAAATCACTATGCTTCCAACGGTGGGGAAAACTCAACTGGTAAAGAATTGCGAATTTGTTTCCTCTGCAACTGTAAGAAGTCTTTACCATTTTCTAAAGCATTTACACACAGCTAAATAAAATATCAGATGTATCATACATACTTTATTCACTGGCAACTAAAACAAAAATGGTGAATATTTGTTATAGCTTCTCACTGGACTCTCAGGATCAAGGCATTCAAATATTTATACAAAAGATTCACACGCCCAAAAACAAACTTATTGTTGCGTATAACATGACAATTGTATCACCTGTAAAACACTATACTATATATAAGGGTCTCTCATAACTTCATAAAAAATTAGAAGCCTTAGCCAACTTTTCCAAATACACATCATCCTTACTATTCTCTGTAAGTTTCCTTGGCCAGATCATTACCATGAACAGACCTGTTTTAAGAGTCGATAATGTTGAATGAGAATTTCGATAGCAGCTGCGGAACTCCTGATATTACTGGTCCATATGTCTACAACATACAAAAGTGTAAAAATATAAAATTCGCCAGCAAAAGTATCTTTAGAAAATCATATAATTGGATGTCCAAGGAGATCCAATACTTCAGAGCATCATAGTCGGCATTTGAAAACAGATTTTTCTTCTTCTCTTTTTAAAATAAAAAATTTATAAGAAACTGTTAAACTATTCTGAGAAAAAATGGAATAGGTACATGAGTGGACCAGAAATCCATCAAGAAATCAAAAAGGCAGAGGGGAACAAATCTACAAGACAGCCACAAAAACTGTGTCAAAGATAATATTAGCTTTCTTGACCCAAGGTAAAACAAACTATAAAAAATTAGCCCAAAATCCCTCCAATTTAACATGTATAAAGATAAAAAGAAGAGTCTTTAAATTCCTTTGAAACTAAAGCCCAAATAAGAAAAAAGTCTAACTCTGATAATATATTTTAAATACACAAATATGAAGAAATCAAATGACCAAATCCCCTGATTTCAAATATTTTATTAATGAATGGACTTAAATGAGAGCAATTATGAATAAATACCATTCCCTCTTTTGTTGGTTTTGTTATTCTAATAACTACCTATAGAAAAATACTTTTAATAGACCTCAGATCTTACTCAGTTAAACACATTCGTCTTATTTTATCTCAACAGGATGCCCACATATCCATCAAAATCACCTATCATAAAAAGGATATCTACCTTCTGATTGTCATGAATCTGGCACAATGGCACTGCAAGCAATTTCATGTTGTTTGGTACAATGAACTTTTGGCTCACTGGTAGCTTCACAAGAAAGAGCTTTGTGCACTCCTAAGAAAAAAAGAGACAAACAAGAACTTAGGAAAATATGCCACCACAATCCCACAATGTATAGCTTCTCTGTGTATGACCTACCTTTGGCCGTTTTACATTAGGAGGCAAGTATGGAAACAGCAATGTTTCAAAATCCGGCTTCCACCACATACCAAGGCATTCCCCCACCTAAAGAATACAGCAATTTAATCTTCACATGAAGCATTGAGAATGAAGCAATATAGGCACGTAAAAGATATTAGTTATACCTCCCAATCTATTTCATTACCATCTTCATTGAGAGAAAGCTTCCTCTTCAGTTTACGTTTCAATCCATCAATGTCTGAAAAGTCCAAACTCCTAGTTCAGTAAAGACTTCAGAAAAAAAAATCCTCAGCCTTAAAATTTTCAAGGATGTAGGATAACTTGACACAAACATCTAAATGATTATTTACCTGATTCACCTGGTCTTAAGCGACCGCCAGGAAGCTTGAAGATGGAATTTCTTACTTGCAGCAGCAACAGATGGGGGTGTTTGAACAACTCAACCTGATTTAACAAAGTTGTATCCTTTCAATAAAGTAGTATATCCAATCAATTTAATTTTTCTGTAGGAATAGGATGTATCCAATAATATCTTATTCAATGGGGGAAAATGGTGCAAATTCTTACCAATAATATATTGATGATAATAATACAAAAACAATAATCTAGAAAAAATATATCCTTAAAAATATCTTACAAAGCAAGTTGTCCATCTGTGCCCTCCACTTTTCGGGGGCAATGAAAGTTATATAACAAAAATTAAAACCAATAAATAAATAAATAAAAACTACTTGGAAAATAACAAGAAAATGGTAAGGGAATGGAAAGGAGGAAAAAGAAATCAAGCTAACAGTCAACACCAAAAAAATTTCATAGTTAGGAGATCTACGTTATACCCTTGCAAATTCTACAACCACATCTACCTCACTTCACCTAAGTAAAGCAGAAAGCTATAAAATCAATTTGTCCACCTGTCCTTGATAAATTAGCAAAACCCCCACTCAACCCTCAACCCCGCCGACCCAGTTTTACTTATTGGAGAAATCACCCTGTACAAGTCTCATGTCAGAAAATAGACATAAAAGTTGCCCATTCAAGGTGGCAAATTAATTTTGAAGTAAAACTGGAGCCCAGCCCCTATATCGAGACAAAGCTAAGTAAGATTTGCAAATCCTGGTGCCTTGACCTCATATGTTGAGTTAACCTATACTATGGTGTTAATCTCTATGTATTCAAGTTATTGAAAATTCGAAAAGCATCATAAGTGACCTTTCAACATTCTCCATAATGAAAGCATCTTGAGTGCATTTATTATTACATTTTTTCATCTGTACTCAAATGAGATAAATGGTTCGACAAAATTAGTCACCTAACAAAATTGTTACAGGTACAAAGCACAATAGACGTCATAATCACTTGCTCTAGCAATACTACCTAGACTAAAACAAGATCATATCTCTCAGTAGCATCCCAATAACTTGGAACTGACAATGCTATACATATTAGCATACGAGCATATACTTATAAACTAGCAATCACCAATCAGAAACAACAATAACAATTTATCGAAACAAAACAAAAGATTATCACTTAAAAAAAAAAAAAATTAAAAATAATAATATGACAAGAAAAAAAATTGCGATGAAAGAGAGAAGGGAAGTAACCAGAATAACTGCTTCCACGCAAGTCCTCAAGCCATGTGCAGCATAGCTAAAAGAACAACAAAAAAGGGGAAAAAATCGATAAACAGTTCAACCAGAGTAAATAAAGACAGTTAACATGAAGAAAGAAAATGATAATAAATAAAAAAATTACTTGGATTTCATCCTTTGAATACGATCATCTAAAGTCTGGTCTTTAAAAGGAATGGGTTCTTTGGATCCAAAGTAGTAGCTACTAAGAGGGTATATGTCTAAAACATAACTCTGATCACTGGTGTTTTCGGTTTCATGGCTATCACCGTTGGCTACGACTGACATCTTCTCTTCAATTGCGCTGATGCTCGGGAATTTTCAGAGAGAAATGAAAATAGAGTATTGTATTTAAATAGAGAATAAAAGTAGTGAAAGTATAACGTGTCCTCTGTAAACAGTGCGGAAGGTCTGGAACGTGGCGCTCCAGAAAGAGCTGGACACGGAGCACAGTATGGCTGGGTAGCTTGGGAGTTCGATGGGTGGAGAAACAAAAAAAAAAGATGGTGAAACGAGGGGCCCGGTTGACGTTCTTGTGTGGGCTTTCACTCTTTTGTTTGGTTGTTGCTGGATCTGGGCTCGTTTCATTGAGAAAGAAGTAAATAAAGCTCGGGTGGATGGTGTAAGGTCTTTACAGGTATAAATAGGATAATCTCTAGTTAATTGAACAAGGAAAGATAAAGATGAGCCCATTCATGATTTTAATTTAATAAACCTAAAAAAGCAGCCCATTGGAATGGCAGTTGATGACTGACTCTGACTCTGACTCCACCAATTAGTTAGTTTCATACCTATCCTTCAATCACGCCTTAACAATTAACATAACTTAAACCTTAATTTAATCCTGTTTGATTCCTTTAGTTTCCAGTTTATTTGTTTCTTCAATTCCCACGCAAGCAGCAACCCTTTGCTGGGTCTCACTTCAAAGTCCTAACCACCTTCAACTTGACAATTCCTATTTCTTAAAAGTTAAAAAGACTGGTGTTGTTGTCTTTAATTGACTTGAGACTTTTTGGTTGAGTTGCTGGAGCCTGGGGATTTAATATTATTAATTTTTTTTTTTTTTTGTTATGAGAGATGTTCAAGTCAATTTACGCACATCATACCTTAAAACTCTCGGGTAAAGATCTTCTAATTTTGCATTCAAAATCTTTTTGTTTTAGAGAGAAGATAATACAAGAAATTTGAAGTATTTCCGTAACTCATTTCGAGGGTAAAGTGTAATTAGGAACTTCCAAAGTCAGATAGATAATTCAAATCATCATCCCCCAGTACCAAAAGCATCAATTTGTTTGTTTTTTTAAGTATTTAAGTACACCAAACCTCGGTATTATGTACAATCACTACTCATTCCTAGTCATAAATATAATGTACATGATTGATAGAAAAGTGGTAGTAAAGGAGGTGCATTTTACTTAACAAACTGCATAGCAGCATAGAATAAATTGTGAAAAAGAAAAGGGTAAGACAAGGGCATGATGTTTACCAATCATTGCCGGCAACAATCGTTTAAGACCTTTTTTTTTTTTTTTTTTTTAATCATCGGGATTGAGTCAATTTACACGATTTCAATTAACTTTCAAACTCTAAAATTGTGCAATAGCTTCAAAGCTTTATTTCATCTACCCAAAGTTTTTTAAAATTATTGAACTCATTTTTATAATTATTAAAAACCTCCTTGAGACGGGGAATAAATTAAAACAACGGTTGGATGGATATAAGTGAATGAAAATGAAAAACACAATTATTTTTAGAAAGAGATTTATTTTATATATTTATTTAAATAAACAAATATCTAGCATTTGTTAATTAGGTATAAATTTAGAATTTAAATAGAATGATTTTAAATTAAATTGAATCCTTTAAAAGATGAATAGTGTTTATCTTCTTTAAAAAAAAAAAAAAAGTATAAAATAAAGAAAATAATAATGAAAGTGAAAACAACTACTCGCCTAAAAATAAAATAAAAATAGTCCAAAGAAGAGCACAAAACGACGGGTCTCAACCGATTAATACTGAAGAAGGAAGCAAATGCAAATTGCTTGTCATTTAAAAAACTTACTTACGACAACGACGACCTTTCTTTCCTTCCGTTACTCTTCCAAATATTAACAAAATCAACCCAACTTTTCACTTCTCAGCTTTATCTCTCTTCAGGCAAGCATCTTCTCTTTCTCTCCCTTTTTTTTTTTTTAATTTCTATTTTTTGATGGCTTTGTTTGTGCTTGTTTCTTTTATGAGATTAATAAATGTTGTATAGGAGGTAAGTGTTTCTGTTTTGTTGATTTTCTTGTTTTTTTTAAGATAAGTCTTTGCTTAGTTTTAGATGGGTATTCAGGAATTTCTCTAAATTTTCTTTTTACTAACCTGATTGATGTTGTAAGCTATTTGGTTATGTTATATGTGTAAAGAAATTAACAAAAACTAACTAAACCAGGGAAAGAAAGAAAGAAAGAAAGAAAATTTGCCTCTTACTTTTTGTTTTCTGCCCAGTGTAATTTTGTGGGAATAGGACATGCATCGATCCCCTGTCGTTAATAATTGTGGGTGAATTTTAATCGATGAGGAAAACAATAAACAGTATAGGTCAAGCAATTGGGATTAGAGAATTCTTCTCGTAGTGGGGTACTGACATTTTTTGTATCGGTATATAGGCTGGTAAAGAAATATTGAGTTGTACATATATTTTCTTTGGCTGTCTGGAGCCTAATTATATGAGTTATGTGCCTTTTCGTTCAATGTCAAAGGGGGTATTTTGTGGCATTTTGTGTTATATATTGATGTTTAATTTGATGTAGTGATATTTCCTTATATTGTATAGCTTTAAGTTAAAAAGAAAAAGAAAAAGAAAAAGAAAAGAGGGTATTGTTATTATTGATTGTTAATCTCGGTGTAACTGTTAAGTTAGAGAATTGGTGAAGACTTGGCTATTAGTTTACTTCTTGTACATTTTCCTTTGCCTTCTTTCAATTTTTTAGAGAATGGTTGTGTACATTAGATGAAGAATGCAAAGTTTTTGGGATATCATGGCATAATCTGAAAAGTGAAAACTCAAACGCTCCTTTACGTTTTGAAGCAGGAACCTTTTTGTGTGAAAAAATAACTGTGCGCTTCATCTGGCCAGATATATCTGCTTCAGTACACATGGACCAAAGTACTTGACCTTTATTGTCTCTCTGTATTTGTTTCACTTCTTTTGTAAATGGGTGCATGCCATTTGAATGATTAAGATGGAAGCAGAATTGCTGCAATATAACACTTTTGGTGTATTATTTTTTCTTCCAAAATGACTTTGAGATAAGTTCTCACATTCCTTTACCACAGTAGAGAACTTGATGATACTGCTCATATAAGCTGGTGTGAGGCACTATGCTGTGCATAGGATGATTAAAATGAAAACTAATATAATAAAATTTGGAATTCCATTTTAGCTGATATAACATTCATCAGTAGTGTAGTTGAAGAGCTGAATACATTTCCTTGTAAGATCTTTTATGATGCTAATGTTAAAAAGATTTTTATTTTGTTCAAAAAGTTTTCTAGTTAGCTAGCTACCAAGTGCTGGATGCTATGATTAAATAATAACATAAATATCTGTTACCATGTCTATTTCCCAATTTATGTGTATGAAATGGGTTCTCAAATATCTTTGATGAATATATTTCTAGATCATATATATTTGCTAAGGCTAAAGAATAAGTGAGCATATTTTGGTTCACGCAACTTCTAGATGGTAATTAAAGATAATGGGTAGTTTTTATGCCCATAGACAAAATATCATGGGAAAGATTTTTGAAGAAGTAGAAGGAACAGAATGATTACATGAAAAGATAGATGGAGTTACATACTTCCTAACTATAAAGCATCACTTCATGTTATTGCAGAAACTACTATGGAGGACACAGAAGGTTTGAAAAATGGCCTTGAGTTGGTGAAATCAGTCTCTGATAAGCATCTTGATCTTTTGAGGCCATCTGCACGATATTATTCTGTATTTAAAGGTAGTGATCCTGCAAGGACCTGAAGCATATTCCATATTAATTTTTTGACACTTATCCTGCAGCAAATGTAAATGTTTCTCTCCATGTCTGTAGTGGATTATGTTTCATGTTTATTTTCTTGGTTCATTTTTAAATTATTTGTGTCTTATATGCATTTGTTATCCATTCTTGTCTGCTGCTGAAGTTAAATTCTATGAACTGGTGATGTGGGATATTCTTAAAATTCTATGAATTGGTGCTTGAGTTTTATATGTGGGATATTGTCTACAGTCCAGTGTCTTATTCTTAAGTTGCGATCACATGGGCTATGAAATACAAGACTTCAATATTCAATGATTAATCTTAATTTCAATATAATCTACAGTTTAACCCTTTGCTACATGCAATGTAATTAAATCAGCACATGACATTTTTCTATGTTCCTCTTTCAATTGCATCATTTTTTTTTTTCTTTTTGAATTGCTTCTTTGTCATTTCAAGTTTATAATGCCAGTGCAGAAGGACGACTTAGAAATAAGTGTACACAATTGGTCCATTGTCAGACCTTACTTTTTCTTGATTTGACACTTCTTCAAAGCAAATTGTTCTTTGTATCAGATGTTTTTTCTGGCAAAAATAAATAAATAAATGTTTATCCAGTTTGCTAAGAGGCATGTTGGTGGTGGTAGGGCAAACGCCAGATGCTACTGATCGGGAAAAAGGCAAATATACCCTCATTAGAGATCCAGAGGACTTCCAGATAGGGATCTACGACAAACCTCTTCCATGCTTTGGCTGTGGGATTGGATGGTTTTCGTGAGTATTTTTCATTTTTCCTCCTTCCTGAAACCTTGTTTTCTTAATCTCATAGTCATATCTTTTGTTACAGTTTTCTTCTAGGATTCCTTTTTCCCTTGATGTGGTACTATGCGACATTCCTTTATTTTGGAAATTACTATCGCAAAGATCCTAGGGAGCGAGCAGGCCTTGCTGCTTCTGCAATCGCTGTAAGAGCTCTCTCTCTCTCTCTCTCTCTTTCTCTCTCTCTCTCTCTCTCATATATAAGCAAGACTAATAGTCACAACTATTCTCAGTGTATGACCATCAGATCATATTATTCTTTTGTCTCATTCTGATGAAATACTTGCATCTCTAATTTTTTCAGTTTATCCAGTTCCGTTTGTTTGTCATCTAGAGACAGATTAAAATGGTTTTTTGTATGTTATTGTTGCTGCAGGCAATGGGATGTTCTGTTGTGTTGTTAGTCATAGTGGCTTTTCGACTGATGTAGTCTGGTTCAAATTCCAACTGTGCTCGTAACACCTTTATACTATACATGTTAACACAAAAACACAAAGCTGAACAGCCAGAAAGTGCCACCATATGTAGATAAGAATGTTGGATCAGGAGCAGAAAGTTGGGTGTTACAAGACTTTTCCCGGCATTTGTGATGGCTATTTATTCATGGAACTTTCAGTCACATAAGTTGAGCTTCCTTTGGGATTCATGTATACTAGAGAAAACGTTTCAGTTTGCAGAGAATTACGGGAGAGAATATATGGTAGCACTTCATAAGCAAGTGAAATTTGAATAGTCATTTCTCTATGAGCAAATTTGATGAGATGGTTTATGGAATACGTTGTTATTTGTTGATATGTAATGCGAGGATGCCATTTATTGTAGAATTCGGTTGCAAGAGCAAATTTGATGAGTATCATATAACCCATTTTTACTTGTTAAGGTCATAAATTTTACCATTTGTTAAATTGTTAGAGCTAAAGTAGAAGTCGGTGGTTTTTTTTTTTTTTTTTTTTCCTTTGATTACGAGGGATGTTTTTGTATGTATTTCAATTAATCTTTTTAAGACCTTGAAATTATCATTTGGGTAAGAATTTTAATGGTCACTCCTATTATTATTTCATTATTTGGGAAAGAAAAATGACCCATACAAAGAGGGTTAGCGAAAAGAAAAAACGGAAAAAGAGAGAAAAAGAGAGAAATCATAAAAATCAAGAATTGTAATTGTCTTTGTATGTCTTCTTTATATTTATCTTTGTAAAACTAGCTTTGCTCTTTTAAAAAAGCTTATAAAACTTTTTTTTGACTTTTATTATTATTATGCCGTCCAGTTGTGATTCAGTAAAAGCTCATTAACAAGTCAATTAATGGGGCGATTCTGTTTTCATGGTTAACTTATAAGGGAAAATAAAATTAGTATATCAATTGAATGCAAATACTTTGTTGGCTGTTAAGACATTTCAGCTGTTCCAATTTGTGTCAAAAGTTCTCTGCAAACACAATCAACTAAGAAGTTCAATCCAATTTTTCATTGAGGTATTCTTCCTTAGATTGCATGAAATATGTTAATTAGATCACAAAAACTACAATGAAATAGTGTAATTATAGTGTAAATTATATATGCGAATTATTATCCCAAATACTAGAGAAAATTATTCTGTAGTACCCTCTGTTTTAAAAACCGGACCGGACCGGCCGGTTGGACCAGGAACGGGTAGCTTCTCCGGTCCGGTTTAGGTCTCAAGGGGGTTTTTGAAATATTTTAAAATTATGAGGGTTACTTTGTAATTTTATAAGGGTATTTTGAAGATATATCAAAAGTTTAGAGATTAATTGGTAATTTTATTGGGGCATTTTTGGAATAAATAAAAATTTTAGGGACCACTTTAAACTTTTTTAGGGAAATTTTTGTAATATATTAAAATTTAAGGGGTTAATTAGTAATTTTTAAAAAATAAAATATTGCTGACGTCATCGGTCCAACCGATTGGACCGATTGAACCGTGACCCAAACAACAAAACGATTTGCCCTCCGGTCCGGGTTTTAAAACAATGGTAGTACCTCAGGGATAAATTACGAACATAGATCAGGAGACTATTAGTCCACCATATATAATATTTTTCCATTGTTTAACAGCATGGTGTTAATATGTCTATTACGATGGCTAGCATGGAGAAATATACAATATACCAAAAAGTGCTAGCAATACGAGAATACCAATCAATTTCCTCTTCAAAATTTAATTAAACTCGCACCCAAACTGTCATCTATAATATCATTACATTATAAATAACAATTTTTTTTTTTTCGTAATAAAGGACAAAGAGGAGTACAAAGCATAGGCTCCATCGAGTAACAGATATCTTAGCCCAAACGCAAAAACAAGGACCGCCTAAACGTATATTCTTAACCAATGGTGTAATCAATAGAATTAAAAAAATTACTCCAATTGATGCTATTATCAACTAGCAATTCCCTAAACACTTTCAATCTTTGGCCACTAGACGGACATATTTGCCATCAACTGTGAACCTGGAGCTTGAATTGATCTGCGCAAACCCCCAAAATGAAACACGAAAATCATAAAACAATAACAGGGTTGCTGATAAATTATTAATTCTTAATATAAAACATAACACAATATAATAATGACAGAAAAAGAAAACAAAGACACTCCCCTTTCAATAGACTAACCTTCTGCTCAAGCATATTATTGAGTTGTGTTTTATCTCCCTGGACGCCAGATTCCTGGAGAGACTTCAGGACAAGCTTTTTCAGTTTTTTCAACTTCACAACTCCATCCGAATGCTGCTTCACAAAAGCCAAAACAAAAGGTAAATGCAGGTTTGGGGACAACTATGCGATGACAAGAAGTTTATCTCAGTAGCATCAGATGTGAAGATCAAGTCCTCATACAACCATGACCAATTACCATATTGAAATATGATTGAAATGCAGGAGTCTAAGATATTATAAATAATACATACAGTTTTCAGGGCTGACTTGATCAGCTTCTTCCACTTTATTTGTGTTTTACAGTTTTCACTGATATTGGTAGATATACATTCAGCCAACTTGTCTTCTTTAAGCACGTTGTTTTTTACTTTCTTTAATGACCTCTCTGCTTCTTCTGCCTGGATCACTTCCCCATTGCCAGCTTCAGCTGAAGCCTCACTCCCAGCCTTTTTCCTGGTACCATCATTTTCAGATGCATGATGTTTTCTCTTTTTACTAGATGGCAAGTTTACATCCACTGTTTCCGTATTTATATGCATGGTTTCATCTTTATGAAAGTCTTGCACTTTTGGTTCTTCTACATGTTTATTGTTGGACACTTCACCCTTTGCAGTGTTTTCCATTGAAAGCTTCATATCTGGAGCTTCTTCCGACTGTTTGGGTTGATTAGCAGCATGGTGAGCTCGGGCCTTTGCCCTATGCTTCTTTCCATCAGCGTGAAGAAGCAAGGTCTGCCTACTGGTAGCTTTAGTGTTACAAAGGCTACCCAAAAAAAAAAAAGTAGAAAGTAGTGGTTCAGATCCTAAACCCAAGAAGAGATATAGTTACAAATACAAATTTACAAACTGAGTTTTATGTATTCAAATCACACAAACTCAGTAAAAGAGAGAAAAGCTACTTCTCAGTATTCTATATTGGACATAACACCAGATGGCCCATCTATTACTTTTACAGCCACCTATAATGGTATGATCCAAAATCATGGGTGAAAAGGGAATAACTTCAATTTTGCACTAGACAATTGCCTTTAAAATTTGCTACGGCATAAAAAAATGCCTGTTAAAAGGAAAGGAGAAGAAAAGGAACCAAATACAGAGAAAAACAGGATACGAAAGATGGGGAGGGGATAGGAAGGGACCCATCCTTCCTTCCATCCAGGTTAATAGGTTTGAAATGAGAGAAAAAGATGGTTTTCACTTCCCAAAATTCAGTATCCATAAGTGAGTTGAGCGTGGATAGGGCTAGAGTCAATGACACCAGTTTTTCTTTATAATTCCTCAATCGTTAGAGCAAATCACTTTGAACGGTTGAGACTATTATTTCTAAGGTGCATTAATTGTACATGCTAAGTTTAATTCAACTGTCCAAAGTGCATATGGTTCCATGATCCTTCCCCGTTATAATGGACTAGTTGAGGTCTATATTGGCTATATCCAAACCAGGTGCTTCCACTCGTTTCATATCCAACGATTGAAAACATAAGAGTATTTAAAGAAATAATAAAAAGGTTAATACTGCAAAGTAACTATTAAAAAGTTTTGCCTAACCATAGGTGAACAAGCAGTGATAATTTGTTGATGATGATCCCGCTAAAACTTATCTAGGTACCTATCAAAAAAGTTGATTTATGCTTTAGATACATCAAGTTACTACTTGTTTGAATGGTTATCATTCCTGGACATTATTTCTAACAAGAACCCATCTGTTAAATTTCAATTGCTATGAATGCCAAATTCATCCTCTGCAATCCCGCCTTAGAGTTTTGTGGTCGAGTTAGAGAGGATTAGGGAAAGAGCTGTGAGGAGAGCGAGAGATGACAGGTCTTGAAAAGAGTTTTTAGATTCATTTAATTTTGTTTTTGTTTAGATTTGTTACATTCGTAAGTTGCAGAGCTTCCAAAATTGGATTTTGTTCTTCAACTACAGAGCTTCTTCTGAATAAGAGGAGAGGCGTGTGGCCGTTAAGAGGCAGAGGGGTTTCTCTTTTAATCCCACATGACTCTGACTTTGTCCCCTTCTTTTCATCTACATTGTCTAACATCAAACAAACTTTATCTTATTAAATAAGTACATACTTGAAAAATTGAACCATTAATCAAATTCAACTGTCACAATTTAAGGTCCAGATCTTTCAAGATCTTGGTGCATCAATAACGGAATAGTCTTATGTGGGCTTGTGTTGTGTGATATTTTGTCAGTAATTTCTAGGTAGGAAAAGAGTAAAAATATATTTGAACGAGTTTCATTCTTCCCTCCCTTTTCCTCTCATATATGAAAGAACTAAAATTGTGAGGTTTGGCCCTCCTTCCCTTCCTTCCAAATCACATTTCCTTTCCCCTCTATCACTTCCCTTGTTTACTGCTTCCTTCCTCCCACCAAACAAAGTGTAAATGATTAAATATTAAACCCCGAAAAATTGACGTAAAACCTACTGGACAGAGTAGTCCTGAAATTTACAAACAAGATGCTAAACAATATCAACAATGCTAAACATAATAATAGATTGTTAAATCAGACCTAACAAATGCATTTCAGAAGAAAAAAACACCAGCTGCTTTCAAATATGCCTTCACACAATGGAGCTTAAATGTAAATACTTCAGTTCTTTAACAATATCCTAGTAACTAAACTTAAGTAAGGGACCTTATCTAAGAACTGAAACAAAATAAATTAGACAAACAATACATACCTACAAAACCATGGGGGTTGTTCAGATAACCCCACATTTATATCAAGTTCAGGTTTTTGCTTTGAGTCCTTGTTAGACTTAGGAGTGGTACCATTTGACACTTTATTTTGGCCCTTAGGACCATATTTCTCCTGAAAATAAAATTTTCCAGAAAAATAGGCGGATGTCATTTTCCAGCTAGAGATCATAAACTTCACTCTCATTATAAAATATAGCTCCCTAAAAAATCCTGGAAGCCTGACCAAAATTATGTAAGATCCATTCATCTGGAACTACCAATACAGAGAAACTGCGGATCAAGTTTGAGGTCCACAATCACATTACACGTTTAAGCAATTTCTAATTAAAGCTCGGGAAAATAGTTTTTAATACTAAAAGAAATGGTTGAACAAACTCATTAATACCATAAGTAACAAAGGACTCTTAATGATCTAATGAGCCAAACAAACCACAAGAAAATTTTAAACAAAGAGTAAACATGATTAAGCTCAATTTGATTAGTAATATATAAGAAGCATTAGAAAAGAGGGAAAGAAAACGCACTGCTTCAGTAATGCACTGCGTGTGGCTCTGAACACTTTGCTGCCCGAATATCTCTCCGCAATCGATGCAAGATAGCTAAGTAATAGAAAAAAAAAAAAAAATCAAATAATCCAATAAAAATCATTATTAACATATAATAAAAAACGATTGACGAAAATTTATAATCCAAATTTTCTTAGCTACCAAACAGAGGTGTGTTTTTTAATAAAAGAAAAAGGAAAAAGAGACCTTGGAGGCAGAGCAAATCCTGAAGTGATTGGGAAGCTTTGGCTTCTTGAGGTTCTCACCACAGTCTTCGCACTGAAACCACACCATTTGTTCTTCAGCGAAGCAAGTCAAAAGTAGGGTATTGAGGTTTTAACACATCTAGGGTTTTCTCTCTAATTGGGCATGGGGTTTAGAAGGCTCCAGACTTCAATGAAAAATTAATAAAAAAAAGGGGAGCCAAACGCATCGTTTTGGCTTTTTTACAGAGTGTTTTAACCTCATTTATAATTTTATATAAATATATAATTTAATAAGAGTCTCTCCAATAGCCTTCTTTATTTTAAAGAACATATATCGCATAAATAAAAAATATCTTCGTTAATTTCTTATTATATAAAGAATAAAAATTGTATTCAAATCTAATAAACTCTTTAAATTAAATTTAATAAATAAAAAAGAGAATTAATAATAAAATACATAGAAACTTGTAATTTATTAAATAAAATGGAGATAGAGAGTCAAATTTAACTCTGTAAAGAGTCAAACTCACTCTTTAATTTATATTTAAAAAATAAAGAGTCTATTGGACTCTTATTTTTATGGAAAAACTCTTTATAATAAAGAGTTTCAATCATATAAAAAATCATTTAGAGATGGTCTAAGAGCATCTCCAATGGTGCTCTTTATTTTGAAGATTATTTTTCATATAAATAAAAAATATTTTCATTAATTTTAAAATATAAAGAATACAATTTTTATTCAAATCCAATGGACTTTTTAAATTTAATGAAGATGATCTTTATTTTTAAGAAAGAGATTTCATGGAAGAAATAATTAATAAATAAAATGCATAGAAACTTGTAGTTTATTAATTAAAATTATGATAGAGAGTGAAATTTGACTCTCTAAATGTGGAGGGCCAAACAAACTCTCTAATTTATATTTTAAAGATAAAGAGTCTATTGAACTCTTGTTTTTATGGATAAACTCTTTATAATAAAAAGTTATGGTCATATAAAGAGTCATTTGGAGATACTCTTAAACTTAAATTTTACTAACAATCCAACTCTTTAGGATTTGGTGTTGTATAAGAAAACTGAAAAATAAAAACATCTCCTTCTTTCTTCATAAATAAACTCAAGTCTCATAAGTCATAATCGGACCTGCAATCATTATATATGCACCATATGATATGATACTTACATACTTCGATTTGCAGGCTCATCAAAAGTATAGACGAAACTTGTAAATGATGAATGTTGATACGGAAATATATACCAATAAGGGAATTTCGATTGACCTTGTCAAAATCGGAATAGATGTGTACATGATTTAATAAAAATCAATAATGAACAAAAAAGAAAGAGTCACAAATAAGAACACAGAACAATTTTTAAAGTGGTTTGACAAATTAGAACTTAAACCTACGTTCACTGTTATCTTATTGCTTTTGAGAGCTTACAAAAAATATGTATAATTTATAGGAAGATTTTCTTAGAACTATTTTCCAGCCCCCTTGGAAACAAGTTATGATGGGTTTGTATAGCACTCATTTACATAACAGAGTTAGGCTTGCAAACGAACCGAACACCCCCGTTAGAAACTCGTTCGATAAGCACCAAGGGGTGTTCGAAATCGAATGAACACAGAATGGTTGTTCGAGTTCGTTCGATTAGCAAAAGGACATGTTCGTGATCGTTCGATTAACTCATAAATATCTGTTCGAATAACTCATTCGAATACCTGTTCAAATAAAAAATATACACCAACTTTCCAATTCATGCTCTAAAAAAATAAATATACACCTATTTAATTCAACATTTGAAGAAAATGAAACTCAAGCTGAAGATAACTAGAACTGAATTTTCTGTATTGAATGAATAAATGTACAAAAACAGAACAATTTGTTCTTTTATAGACAAATACAAAACTCACCGTTTAGTCATTACTTTTAGACTTTACAAAATTATAGGTTATCATATATATATGTGTGTGTGTGTGTGTGTGTGTAATTATGTATATACAAAATTATTATTATACATAGATTAAATATATTTAATATGTTATTAAATTATCAAAATTATATGTTATCATATATATATTATTATAACTATTTACATATATTTTATATCAACACCTATAAATTTAACACATATATGTGATTAATTTGTTTTATATATATATATATATATATATATATATATATATATATAACGTGTAATTGTGTGTATACAAAATTATTATCATACGTATATTAATCATATATTAAATATATTTAATATGTTATTAAATTATTAAAATTATAGGTTATCATATATATATTATCATTACTGTCTACATATATATTTTGTATCAATACCCATAAATTCATAGTACTATGAGAGTCTATTGTAATATATGATCAATACAAATGTGTGATTAATTTAGGTTTAATTAAGCTATTATCTTATTAAATTTGTCATGTTATATATCACTTGATTATACAATATGTTATGTTCATAAATTTGTCATATTATATCTAATTAAGCTATTATATTATTAAAATGGTCATGTTATATATCACTTAATTATACAATATGTTATATTCATTAATTTACCATACTGTGTTTAATTAAGCTATTATGTTATCAAATTTGTCATGCTATACATCATTTGATTATACAATATGTTATATTCATCAATTTACCATACTATATTTATTATTTATTAATTGAAATGTTATCTCATAATATTTAATTATTGATTACATTTAGAAAAAAATATGAAGCTATTATGTTATTAGATTTACTATGTTATATATCACTTTATTATATAATCTATTATGTTACTCCCTCTGTTTTTTTTTTTAAATGTCGTTTTGAGGGTGTAATTTTTTTTCAAATTAAATGTCGCTTGTCTTGTTTGTGATATCTCCATTCTCCACTTTTTGCCATGGCCCACATCTCCTCTCTCTCTCTCTCTCTTTATTTTATCTCTTCCCCTTATCTTTTCTCTTCTACATTTTCCATCGCCCACTTCTTCTTTCTCTACTCTGCGTCTCTGCCTCCATCTTCTCTCTCCACTTTTTTCTATGGCCCACATCTCCTCTCTCTTTTTCGCTATCTCTTCCCTATCTCCTCTCTTCCACATTTTCTATCACCGACGTCCCCTTTCTCTCTTTCTCTATTTCGCCCCTCATCTTCTTTCTCTCTTTATCTACTAAGGTTGTAGAACTTGCAAAAAGGAAGAAAGCACCTTTCAATTAAAAGCATGTATGCTATGATCTCTTGTGTACTTTGTAACCTCTCCTTTTTTTTTTTTTTTTTTTTTAAGATAAAGTTGCATTTTTGTTTAGGTTATTGAGATTCTGAAACGTGAAGTGGTTGCCCTTGCTCAATTTAGTCAGACCTTGATGCTGCGACTCTGACATTACTCAATCTAGCAGTCCGGAAGACGGTTGAGTGGCAAGTATTTCTTCCTTGCTTTGATAGCATTTAATTGCATTGTCACCACTGTTTTGTGCTTTGTTTGTTTATGAAGTCAAATTTGTATGACAAAGAAAAAAAATGTTATGGTTGATGTTGTTGCATTATTGTGTTCTGCAAATTGAGGTTCTGTAAATACATCAGATTGTAAACATAGTGGAGATTATGAGTTGTAAAGTTTCGAATGAAGAATTAGAACAAATGAGGATATGGGTGCCTTTATCATGTAAGTGGCTTTTTTGTGTTTTCTTACGGTTATTTATTCTTAAAAGTGATAATGGTACATTGTTGCATGACTCATTTGACTCTTTAATTTATGAATGATTAGGTTTTGAAGAGAATCATAGCATCAACAATGAGGCCAAATTAATTAACACTGAAGGCAGTGCAAGCATTGTAAATCAATCTGGAATGGTGGATATCAATAATGGAGGCTTTATTTGATTTTTTCTTTGGTTGATGTCAATACACTTTTTTTTGCTTTCATCAAGTCAGTTAATTAGTTACAATATTTTCTCTTATACAGTACATGTTGCAAAAAACAATGTAGAATGTGCATCAAGACAGATTGTCAAAATTGAAATTTCTGGAGATTGGAATAACCAAGAAAAATCAGCAGTGGGCATTGTAATGCATGATACACGCTGTGGAAATTTGACTTTACTAGAACAGTATGTGCTAGCTTCTAACACACTACATGCAGAATATCTTGCCTTATATCATGGACTGTGTGTTGCTCGTGAAAATGGTGTTAAAGAAGTCCAATGTTTGTCCTACTCTCAAGAACTAATTGACAGCCTTAATAGGAATGATGAACAAAAATGTGTATTGGGTGATTTGCTTGATTCCTTTACATATGTCGAAGTCTATAAAGTGCCTGTTAGTATGGATATGTTTGCTGATGTTACGGCTTGCATGGCCGCCAGGAGATGATCGAGCCTGGTACTCCTTGGTGAGAGTGATTGTTGGGTGTTTCAGGTGTTTCAGTTTTTCTCAATCGGTTTCTACTTTTTATTTCGGTTTTGGCTCAATTTTTGAGACTTTTGCCTATGTTATGTTTTAGCCTATGCTGCGAGGCCTTTGGTGTTAAGAATGGCATGTGGCTAACCCAAGTTGTAGGTCATGGATTTGGTTACAAACCTTCTTTGTGGAGTTTCTATTATTGCCAGGAGGTGCTGCTTATTTTCTCATGTCCTTGGGTGTGTGGTTTGCAGGAGTTTTGTTGTGGTGAGTCTTGGTTTTTCAGCTAGTTGGGGATTGAAGCTTTTGTTGGATTTCCTTGAAGGTGGCTGGCCTTTTGAGACTTTTTTGCTGCAGACCTTTATGTACAAACTGTGCAGTTTGATTTGTGCCTAGATGGCTTGCTTTTTTTATTGCTGGCCTTTTTTGTCTAGTATTTCTTAGACTAACTACATGTTTTGTTAGGACTTTAATCCTTTTTTTTTTTTTTTTTTTTTTTTTTTTTTTTTTTTTTTTTTGGTTTCTTGGGCTTGTCCAAGGACCGTGACTTTGTGGGGTCTTTTGGTTGGGACTCATTCTTATATATTACCATAATAAAAGCTTATATTACAAAATAGAACAAGTTGTTTTCTTGTATGTTGGAGTAGAATTTCTTTACAGCAAAAAAACACAGAAATCAAAATGAAACACAAACTACTCCTAAAAGACAATATCTTATCAGAACCCATATGAACATCATAGACAAAACAAAAATAGTCTACAATACTAGATAGGTCAATTGTAACACTTATTGACATTGAGCAATTGCTTCTCCAATTAACGCGGGGTCAACATCTAACTGTCTAGGAAGGCAATTTTGTCTCTCCAACCTATGTTTTTTCATGTGCGAAACCTTATATTTGTTTGAACCTCTGGCTTTCAAAATTGAAATCATACATGACTGTAAAGTTAAAAACGTATGATTCAATTTTGTTGGCAAAATATTCATCAAATGACTTCTGAACAGCCTCTATGAGCACATCTACAGAGTTGGGCACTTGTTGGTATTGTAGTCCCTGTATCGCATTAAAAAAACGAAGGTTTAGAACATTAATATCTGGAGAATTCGGTGGTTGATAGATCAAACGTATGTCGAAGCCATCCTTAGTAGCATTACTTTGAAAATACTCATCATCCAAACCAATATGAGTTTTCGCATTGTCTTGTTGGATAAATATTGGACTTCCTACATCAATTCTTGGCCACTTATCTCAGATAGCCAGCAAGAGTTTCTCAACTATGTAAGATTGATAAATTTCCTTATTGATAGAATTGATTGTTTTAGTCTCCGTGGTTCTGGCAGAACGATTTTTACTACTTCTCCTTGCAGGTTCTTTATTTATGAAAGGAAATATCCTGGTTTTTCTAGAAATAATTCATTCCCTGATTCATCAAACCTTGGGCGTGTCACTACAGCCAGAAACATGACTTTAGCAATAAAAGTCTTACTCTTACATGTGCGTAAAGGCTCGTCTTCATCAGGAAGGAGGTAATACTTCTCTGACTGCTTTGTCATGTAGAACCACTTCTCATCAACATGAATAATATTTTCCATGGTTACAAACCTAAAAAAACTGGGGTTGTTGCCATGTTCAATCATCGATAAACAAAAGCGTATTCTAGCTTTCATGTTTTCCATGTTTAATAAAGGTTTTATAACATTTGAATGACGACGTATGGAGCCCTTTTTTAACCACCTAAACAATGTTGTCATTGACAAATTTGTGGCAGCAAATAAAGACCTCAATGTCGTCCTTCTTCGCAATGGAATATTTCAAAATTGATTGACGTCAATTTGAAGACACTTGCGCCTGCAATTGAGTGTCTTTCTGCTAGATACATTAGTGTTAGAATCCAAAACTTCATTTTCTTTTCCCCGTTGCCAAATGCGTTCGACTATATGCATACTAACTGAAAATAATTGAACCACCTCATATGTAGTGTCTTTCTTCAATTGTCCATTAACACTTCGCTTCAATAGAGATTCAAAAATTGGTTGCCTTTGTTCATTTATGAGGTTTTTTTTACTCACATGTGTATTAACTTTCTCGGTTATGTCATCAACTTCATTCGTAGCTTCTAATGTTGGAAGAACATTTAAATCAATTTCCCCAGGCACACCTCTACTATTACATTGTTCGACCATGGTGACTGACCGAACAGAATCAAAGAGATGAAAGTCAATAAAAAGAGATAGTCATGGTGAGGGAAGACAGAATAAAAGAAATGGAAATGAGAGACTAACAAAGTAAAAGAAAAGTAAGTGAGGAAGACGAACATAATAAAACAAATGCAAGTAAGTCAATAATAGGAGAGAGAAAAT
Organism: Pistacia vera; assembly: GCF_008641045.1. Classification (NCBI taxonomy): domain Eukaryota; kingdom Viridiplantae; phylum Streptophyta; class Magnoliopsida; order Sapindales; family Anacardiaceae; genus Pistacia; species Pistacia vera. The sequence goes on from NW_022196543.1 coordinate 371,584, forward strand.
GACAATATATATATATATATATTAAATTATTTAAATAATTCAATGTGTGCAGCGAGAAAGTTTTTCCCACCTGCAAAATCAGAGCACAGCTTTTCCCACCTGCAAAATCAGAGGAAAAAATCAGGTGGAAGAGAGTTTAAATTTTTTCATTAAAAGTTGTGTACAAACTTAAAAAGTCATTTATATTGAAACAGATAGAGTATTAAATTTGTCATGCTATGTATCATAATAATTTATTATTTTTTAATTAAAATGTGATATAGTTGTATATTTAATTATTGATGACATTTGAAAAAAAAAATCCAAACATATTATATATATAAGAAAAACAAAAACGTCATAATATTTTATTATTGATTACCATTAAAAAAAATTCATCCAAATCAAACTAAGCATAATATAAAAAAGAAAAAATATAAATATATATAATAATGTATACTATGTTTTTCGAACATAAACGAACGAATAAGCGAACAGATTGATCGCGAACGGATGCATCAGTTAGTCGAACGTATTATGTTCGCAAACATAATCGAACGAACATCCTATGTTCGAACTCAAATTGAACATATTATCGAACGAACATCGAAATGTTCATGAACAGTTTCTTATTGAGTCGAGTCAAACAATTATCAAACGAACATCGAGCTGTTCACGAATAGCTTGGTTCATTTGCAGCCCCAAATAGAGTTGAGGTAAGGTTCAAATAAATATAATTAGGAAGTTGCATGATCTTCTATTACCTTAGTTAGAGTCTAAGTCAATCTGAATATCTTCCTTCCAAATTGAGCCAATCTAAATATCTTCTCTCCTAATAGAGAATTATCCTTTCCGAATTGACCACACAACAATAGCCCCCTAGTTTTTGGAGTGCGTAATCGCGCTTCAAAAACTCATGTCTTTGATCTGGATGGTTGTCGCACTATAGGCTGCAGTCTCAAATTGAAGAACTTGAGTTATGCCTAGCGCGATCTAAGAGATCTGAGAGATCTTGAACACATGATCTCAAGCAAATGAGCGAGCTTATGAGCTTAATCAGGGAGCATAAAGAGCTCGATCTTAGAACATAAAGAGCTCGATCAGAGAGCATAAAGAGCTCGATTTAAGAGTGCAAGGAGTTCAATTAGAAAGCGCGAAAAGCTTGATTTGAGAGCATAACTTGATCAGAAAGCATGGAGAACTTGATCTGAGAGCATAACTTGATCAGAAAGCGTGGAGAGCTTAATCTGAAATCATAGCTCGATCAGAAAGCGTGGAGAGCTTGATCAGAGAGCATAACTCGATCAGAAAGCATGGAGAGCTTGATCTGAGAGCATTTCTCGATCAGAAAGCATGGAGAGCTTCATCTGAGAGCGTAGCTCGATCAGAAAGCATGGAGAGCTTCATCTAAGAGCGTAGCTTGATCAGAAAGCATGGAGAGCTTCATCTGAGAGCATAGCTCGATCAAAAAGTATAAAGAGCTTGGTCTGAGAGCGTAGCTCGATCAAAAAGCATGAAGAGCTTGGTCTGAGAGCGTAGCTCGATCAGAAAGCATGAAGAGCTTTATTTGAGAGCGTAGCTCGATCAGAAAGCGTGGAGAGCTTGATCTGAGAGCACAGCTCGATCAGAAAGCGTGGAGAGCTTGATCTGAGAGCACAACTCGATCAGAAAGCGTGGAGAGCTTGATCTGAGAGCATTGCTCGATCAAAAAGCATGGAGCGCGAAGCTTGATCTGAGAACACAAGAAGTTCGATCAGAAAGCACAAAGCTTGATCTAAGAACACAAGGTTAGTGATCTGAGCGCTCAGAAGAGCGATCTGCATGCTTGAAAGCATGATCTGTCGCTCGAAAGCGCAATCTGAATTATCTGAACGCGTGATCTCAATGATCTTGAACGTGTGATCTCATTGATCTTGAACACGTGATCTCAACAATCTCGAACGCGTGATTTGAGCGCTCTGGGAGCTAGAGAGCTAACTTGATAGCTTGGGAGCTTGAGAGCTAGCTTAAGAGCTCGATAGCTCGATAGCTTGGGAGTTAGAGAGCTAGCTTGATAGCTTGGGAGCTAGAGAGCTAGCTTAAGAGCTTGATAGCTTGAGAGTTATAAGGCTAGCTTGAGAGCTCTTTCTATTATGAGAGATTTGACTTGGAACAGGCTTCAGTATTTTGATGATAACTTGAGTTTTAGACCTCGGATTTGGATGATTCTTAAACCATCAGAAAGATAACTCAAAAGGCTACAATTCTTGTGTTTACTACTTAGCCAGATTCAGACTTTATACTGTTCAGATTTTTACATTTGACGTGATTCCAGAAAAAGAAACTGGGATTTGCTGAAGAAGTTGAGACTTGCTGGAAAAACATGGAGAGCTGATGTGAATCAGGCCCTCCTTCTAGCACCAAAATGTTGATACGAAAATCTGCATCAACAAGAGAATTTCGATTAACCCTGCTGGAACCAAAATGAATATATGCATTTAATGAAAATCAGTAATGAACAAAAAAACAAAGTCACAAATAAGAACACAAGACAATTTTTAAAGTGATTCGGCAAGTTAGAACTTGAGCCTACGTCGCCTTTTTTTTATTGCTTTTGAGAGCTTACAAAGAATAGGTATAATTCTTTGGAGGATTTTCTTAGAACAATTTCCCAACCCCCTTGAAAACAAGTTATGATGGATTTATATAGCACCCATTTACATGATAGAGTTGAGATAAGATTCAAATACGTAGAATTTTCCTCATTTTTATTAGAATCAAGTTGGCTTAACAAATCGTTTGGAATTTATGATAAAGCTATGCAGGTAAAGTGATAAGAGTGTAATTTATATATTTTTATTCCTTCCATATTATGTTTTTTGTTATGTTTTATGCCTAGTTGAGCTTATTAGAGCTTATTTTGTAAGTTTGGCATATTTGGATAGACTTTAGGAAATAATTGAGAAAAGATTAGGAAATTCCAGATTTTCCAGATTTTTCGTTATTCTGACCAGTGCTATGTTTTTCAGGTTTTTCAGGGAGCTAAATTCCTCGATTGCAAAAGTGTTCTTCAGAGAAATTAAAGTAGACGAATCAAGCTTTTCAGGAAGGTATTATGGGAAAGAATCCGAGTTCGTTTGGGTTCTCAGTAGTTGTTGCAAAACCGGACCTGGAATTCTAGTCGCGGAAGGATTCCTTAGCTGAGTATTGAATCTTCGAATGGGCCTAACTGGAGCGTCAGATATCAAAAACGGGTGATTCAAAAGCCCAGATTCATCTACACATCCTGGACTACAATTTTTATGAAGTTATGGAGCCCAGAAAAGATCTTTTACATTGCGAGAATCCTGGTGCAAGCTGGAGACAAATTATGGAATCCATATCTGATCAGATTTTATCAAATCTGGAAGTCTGTCTTCTAGGAAACGTCTAGGAAAGAAATTCCGTGATTCTTGGGGAAGAATTAAGGAAAACACATGTTATTTAATTAGAAGTTTTTAGGTTAAATGGGGGGAGGACAGTAGAGTTTTATTTTTTAGAGTTTTTGCTTCCTAGATCAAGATGTGCGGCTAATTTCCTTCTTCAGTTCAAGGGGATTTTGAAGCCTAATTTCATGTCATTAGTGTAACTTAAACTCAGTAATGTTGTTCTCAATCTCATTTTTATTAGAATTGTTTATGTTATTCTGATTTAATTGTCTGTGATTCTTATTTGAGTGATTTAGTTTTGGCATCATAAAAAAATAGCCATCATAAATTAGAACATGTAGAGCATAATTAATATAATTTGCAAACTAAAATCTTTTAGTGACTTTAGTCTCTTCCTCTGTAATGTTGATCTTACCAATTTTTTGCCAAATTCCAAGTCTTCAAGCATTTTCAATTCATCTTCTTCACTTAAACTTTCAGATTCAATCATTTTATTAGATAATCCTGCTAGTTTTTGTGCTTGACTTAGAATATCATTTATAACATTGGAAATTAAAGATTTTTCCATCATACAAGAGTGTCACCATTTTTTAAAGTTTTTTTTGTCTCTCCTTCAAAAGTCTTAAAATAAGACTTTGTTGTACTTTTATCCCATTTCTCAATCTCTTCAGAAACTATGCTCTCAACTACCTCAATTGCTTTCAACATGATTATACTCATAATGCTGAATTTATAATCACATAACTCTTCATCTTGTAAATATTCTTTGAGAAATATCTTAAAGATCTCTTTTGATTTTTGTCTTTGGGAATCTTTTAGACCGAATCATGCCTTTAAAAATACCGGGATGGTTACGTCTTCACGTGACCATGATAGTAAAACATCACTGTGAGGAAGAATTTCATCTTCAACAGCTTCAAAATCATTAGTTAAACTAATTTCATCTCCTCTTAAGAATCTCTCATTCAAAAGGTGACTTGTTAATACTTCACTTATTCCAACCTTCTCTTTGATATCAAACACTTGAATGCAAGTAAAATTTTCATCTATAGGGTGATCTATGATTTAGTTTAAGTCAATGTCTTGGGTTTAGCGTCCAAGTATGAGATCTTGATCCAGCTCTGTTTGATATGATATTTACTTGATAGTTTTTCTAGGCAGCGTACGTGCTCTTTTTGTGCCCTTTTTGGGTTTTGTGGTTTTTTTCCATATTTTGATTAAGACTTTTTGTCTTCGTTTAAGGTATGCTCCTCATATTTTTTTACATTGATTTTGTCTCATTTATTTAATTCTTACCCTATTCAAAAAAAAAAAATCTATTAAATTCTAGAGGAATTCATAAACCTATCTTAGCTCTGCAACTCCCAAAAGGCATATGATCTGAATGGCTTCTGACCTAAGACACTGTAAAAATGGAATTAGATCCTCAAATTGTTCAATTGTAAGTTGTACTGTCTAATGAAGATATGTTTTTACAAGACAATTATGCAGTAGAAACAAGCAAAACATCCCACAAATACTCTTGAGAATAATTGTATGCTCAAATGATTCATTCTTATCAATTTTATTATCAATCAAATCTTACACATTCTCATTTAAGCTCTACTCTTCAAACAGGTCACCATTAGGGGCACTAAAAGACGTTGAATTCATCTTACTGACAATTTTTGTTACCCAATATTCAGCATCTAAAGGCTTTCACTCACAAAGGTCAACTACACTAATGAACACAGTGAGACAAAAAGCAAACAAATATAATTTCCTCATTTTTAATAGAATCGGGTTGGCTTAACAAATCGTTTGGAATTCATTACTTCATAATTTTGGAATTTATGATGAAGTTATGGCGGTAAAGCAACAGAAAAATATAGGCATCATAAATTAGAACATGTGGAGCATAATTAATATAATTTGCAAACTTACATCTACTAGTGACTTTAGTCTCTTCCTTTATAATGTTGATCTTACCAGTTTTTAACCAAATTCCAAGTCTTCAAGCATTTTTAATTCATCTTCTTTACTCAAACTTTCAAATTCAGTCATTTTATTAGATAATCCTGCTAGTTTTTGTGTTTGACTTAGAATACCATTTATATCATTAGAAATTAAAGATTTCTCCATCATACAAGGAGTGATTTTGCTGTACTTTTATCTCATTTCTTAATCTCTTTAGGAAGTATGCTCTCAACTGAAAGATCTTTTATACTCATCAAAAGTCTGATTATACTCATTATGTTTAATTTAGAATCACATAACTCTTCATCTTATAAATCTTCTTTGAGAAATATCTAAAAGATCTCTTTCGATATTTGTCTTTGAGTAGACCGAACCATCCCTTTAAAATAACCGGGATGGTTGCGCCTTCATGTAACCATGACAGTAAAACATTACTGTGAGAAAGAATCTTATCTTCAACAACTTCAAAATCATTAGTTAAACTAATTTTATTTCCACTTAAGAATCTCTCACCCAAAAGGCGACTTGTTAATACTTCACTTATTCCAACATTCTCTTTGATATCAAACACTTGACACAACTATGATTTTCATCGATAGGGCGATCTATGATTTAGTTCAGGTCAAGGTCTTGGGTTTCGCGTCCAAGAATGAGATCTCGATCCAGCTCTGTTTGATATGACATTTACTTGATTAGTTTTTCTGGGTAGCCTGCGTGCTTTTTTTGTGCCATTTATGGTTTTTCTATGTTTTGATTAAGAGTTTTTGTCTTCGCTTAGGGTATGCCCCTCATTTTTTTTACATTAATTTTGTCTCATTTATTTAATTCTTACCTTATCCAAAAAAAAAAAAAAAAAAAAATATGTCAAATTCTGGAGGAATTCACAAACCTATCTCAGCTCTACAACTCCCAAAAGGTATATGATCTGAATGACTTCTAGCCCAAAACGGAATTAGATCTTCAAATTGTTCAAGTAAGTTGTATTGCCTAATGAAGATGTGTTTTTACAAGACAATTATACATTAGAAACAAGTGAAACATCCCATGAATACTTTTGAGAATCATTGCATGCTCAAATGATTCATTCTTATCACTTTTATTACCAATCAAATCTTGCACACTCTCATTTAAGCTCTGCTCATCAAACATGTCACCATTAGAGGCACTAAAAAACGTTGAATTCATCTTACTGACAATTTTTGTTACCCAATATTTAGCATCTAAAGGCTTTCACTCACAAAGGTCAACTGCAATAATGAAGACAGTGAGACAAAAAGCAAACAAATACAATTTCCTCATTTTTAATAGAATCAGGTTGGCTTAATGGAATTCATTACTTCAAAATTTTGGAATTTATGATGAAGCTATATCGGTAAAGCAACAGAAAAAAATAGGCATCATAAATTAGAACATGTGGAGCATAATTAATATAATTTGCAAACTTACATCTACCAGTGACTTTAGTCTCTTCCTTTATAATGTTGATCTTACCAGTTTTTCACCAAATTCCAAGTCTTCAAGCATTTTCAATTCATCTTCTTACTCAAACTTTCAGATTCAATCATTTTATTAGATAATCCTGCTAGTTTTTGTGCTTGACTTAGAATACCATTTATAATATTGGAAATTAAAGATTTCTCCATCATACAAGGAGTGTCACCATTCTCTTAAAGTTTTTTAGCCCCTTCTTTAAAAGTCTGAAATAAGATTTTGCTGTACTTTTATCTCATTTCTCAATCTCTTTAGGAAGTATGTTCTCAATTGCCTCAATTGTTTTCAACATGATTGTACTCATCATGCTTAATTTAGATCACATAACTCTTCATCTTGTAAATCTTCTTTGAGAAATATCTTAAAGATCTCTTTTTATTTTTGTCTTTGAGAATATTTTAGATCGAACTATGCCTTTAAAAATATCGGGATGGTAGCGCCTTCACATAACCATGATAATAAAACATCACTGTGAGGAAGAATCTCATCTTCAACAGCTTCAAAATTATTAGTTAAACTAATTTCATCTCCCTTTAAGAATCTCTCATTCAAAAGACGACTTGTTAATACTTCACTTATTACAACATTCTCTTTAATATCAAACACTTGAACACAAGTAAGATTTTCATCGATAGGGCGATTACGATTTAGTTTAGGCCAAGTTCTTGGGTTTAGCGTCCAAGTATGAGATCTCGATCTAGCTCTGTTTGATATGACATTTACTTGATTCAATCTGAATATCTTCCTTCCAAATTGAGTCAATCTAAATATTTTCTCTCTTAATAGGAAATTATCCTCTCCGGATTGACCGCACAATAATGAAGAATGATTTTATTATATTTCGACCTAATTGTAAATATCTTTCTTTCTTTTTTAGGTTTCGAAATGATGGAAGGAGGAGTGATATACTTGCAGACTCCTATGAAAAACAAGGATGAAATTAAAAGTGTTTAGCCAGAGAAATATTTACAAATGCGATGTTCAATCTTCCTCAATATCAGGATTTTTATACAGGAAGTTCCTACATTTTATTCATGTTTTGTTTGGTTTTGAGACAATATTCAGTAAGTAGGTTAATTGAATGATAATTAAGTGATGCTTTTATATTTATGTTATGTCATGCCAATCGTCCTTTTCTTTCAATTACGATTTCTTTCTCATCTTCCCATTTTCTTCGTTTTTTGTAGAGGAAGATCAACGCAGCTGACGTGGTCCCTCTCCCTCCATGTTGCTCTTACACACAGGTTAGACTGGCCCAATGATCATTGTCTTGGCCCAATTGCCAGGCGCTGACGCGGGCCTCGCTACACAGGTCTACGTGATGATGTAGATTTGGGGAAAGGTTTTAAGCTACGCCCTTCGAAGTGTTTGGCCACTATGATGACATTTGCCCATGTTCATAAATTCAAGCAACATGAGGAACAAATATTTATAACTTTGGTGTACTTGTATGGTTTCAAGTTTAAACCGAAAAGCTAGAAAGTTTAGTGGTAAAAGAACAAAACGTGATTTCATGAGTATTGAATTCAAGTACTCACATGTCAGTGGGCACTGAAAGGCTTATATGGTTATTAATTTTAAGACTTTGAAAGATTAATTAAAATGTGTATAAACTAACCCGAACATCCCGTCACCAACAAAAAAAAAAAAAAAAAAAAGGATTAATTAATGCACAACTAATGAAACTTTGAAGAAAGTATTGAAAGAGCACCAAGTATCCATGTAATCTTATAAGATACAAAGTTGAGAAGATGGCAATCATATTCATATGCATGGTTCAGAAGTGCAATATTATATTGAAGTTAATAACAAATAATGAAATCAAATTTTACAACAATCATTGAGATTAAACCATACTGACTAGTGTCGATATACACATAAACAAATGAAATTAAAGTTGAAAGTGATTGGATATAAAAAAAAAAAAAAAAATGAACAGGCTGTCCACCGGACACTTCCTTCTTAGTAGCTGTGGATGTCCTTTCCCAACCTTTCTCTCTATTCTATATCTGTATCTTTTTTATTCTTAAGAGTCCCTACTTGAAGCTCCTTTCAAACTCGCTCCACGCGCCACCACCCACCGTTGTTTAAAACACAAGCTATGCTGTTTGCATAAGGAATGAAGTAGCTTTTCAAAACTGCGAACAAGCGGTGGGTGGGGCCTTGAACTTTGATGGTCTTTTTTATATGAAACGTGGGGCAGGAATAGGATAAGCTCTACGCTTCAAGTTATATCTTTTACCGAGAAATGGTGGTGGTGTCGTTGGGCTGCTATCATTTTGAAAGACAAGTAATTGTCACGCTTTCAATTAATTAAAAAGCTTGATTTGTCTGGCAATGGCATAAAATGGGAGTTTTTGGACTTGTATAATGGTTAATAGTTGTATAGCATTCTCGGTAGAAAGCATTGTCAAAAGTTGTTGCGGGTGCACCACTCTAACCTTTTCTTTTATTTCTTTACTATTATAAATATAAATACATAAAATTGACTTTATATTCAACTTAAAAAAAAAAAGGCTTTAAATGGTTAATAGTTCAATAAAAAGTCTTAGGTGTAGATGCTAATAAGGATAGTTATTAAAAATTTTATTCAATAAATAATTTTAAGGTCTCAAAAAATTAATTAAATGTTTTCAATCATAAAATAAAAAAGCCTGGACTGAGGTAAATTAGATTAGGCATTAGCTGAACTTAACCTGTTAGTGATGATGGAGCAGTAGGATTGGAGGTTAAAAAAGTAAAAGGAGTGTTTTGAATTCTTTTGGAAAAAAAGTGAAACCCAAAAGCAATATGATTTTGCGTTTTGAATCATTACACCCACGCTCCAATCAAACATTTACAAACTAGCACCTTCATTTTTTTTTTAATTGTTTTTATTTCCTAATTCTTACATTATCTAATCTTATGCACCACACGTGTGTGTCGTATGCCCATTCCCATAATTATATTAAATACAGATTTGCAGAGACTTCAACGTATTCTGCTGCAAATCTTCCACCTTCAATTTAATTTTGTTGTTTGTATAAGAAATAAGAATACCTAATTTTCTTGTTTTGTCGTTGTATTTATACTTGTATTATTGTTTCTTTCCCATGACATATTTTGCCATCTTTAAAATATAATAAATACATTTATGGATATTGAATGGCACAACCCTGCTAAACAATTATGCAAAGATAACATTGTTGTAAATATATTATAATTTATTTTATTTTTCAAATTTTTATATTAAAAACAATTGATCAACAATAAAAAATTACAGTCATTAAATTTTAAAATTAATTTGAAATATAAGTTTTTGTCTATTGATTAAGTTAGGAAGAGTAATTTAAAAAAAAAAAAAATGAGTTAATGGCTTTTTTCTCACCCAAATAATGGCTTAACGACACTTTTTCACTTACAAATTTTTAAAATATCACTTTTTTAATTCTGTCATCGTTGCGACACCATTATTCTTTTTCTTGATTATCACTCACTAAAACCCTTCAAATCCTATTTTCGCATACCTCGTCAATCGCCAACAATCGAGAGATTAAGGTTTGTGAAATCGCTTTTCCCAAGTCAAATTTAGATCAATCCCAACCACTAGAACCCAATCTTTCACAACCAAAACACTCATCGATCTCTCATCATCAAAAGCCCCAACAGCTTGTACCGAGTTTGTTCTTTGTTTGCTGTTGGAATATAAATTTAGATAATAAAATGATATTTTAAAAGTCTATGGATAGAAAAGCACATTAAGTCATTAATTGGATGGGTAAAAGTCGTTAACTCCTTTTCAAAAAAAAAAATGTTACTCCCATGTCGAGTCATCAACTTCTAAGTTTTAGATTGTATTGAATTAAAGGTTAATAATAGGTGTTTAATTATTTTATCTCTTAAGAAATATAAATCCCATTTTTAAAATCGTGACACAAAGATATTTAGTTAAAATCACAAATCAAAAAGACATATTTAATGTTGACAACTTAATAAGTCTCTATTTCGTTAAATTAAAATAATAAATATGAATGGATGAAAATTTAATCAAGTACAGAAGCCATCCCAGGCATACAGAAACCATTAAAATTGCTTGTAATTGAACTTGTCGAAGATGTATTTCAGGGTCCAAAAACAATGAATTTGAATTTTGAAATTAATAATAGTATGGCTAAATTTAGAAGACCGACATTAGAAAAAATAAAGGAAATATATATATATTTTTTAATTGAAAAGGCAAGATGAATTATCAATCACTGAACAATTTGGGTTTTGAATTAAAAAAAAAAGGGTAATTTGATCCTGAAAATTTAGAATATAATTTTCCAAAGGTAATAAAAGTGAAATACAAAATATTTTAAGAAATACCACTGAGTACAAGAGTCTCTCAAGTTCGAATCCTCTTGATGGTAAAAAAAAAAAAAAAAAATATATATATATAACATGATCTCCTAAATTCAAGTCCCCTTAAAGGTAAAAAAGAAAAACAAGAGGAGGATCTAACATAGTCTTCCAAGTTCGAGTCCCCATAGTTATTAATAGAAATGACCACTAGAGTTCTTACCCAACTGATAGTTTCAGAGTTTTAAGGAATTAGTTGATGTACGCGTAAATTGACCCGAACATCTAAGTCATAAAACAAAAAAAATGTGTGTTACCAAATCCTAAAAAGATACCTATAAAATTATTGAAAGAGTCGTTGATCTTTAGTCACTCAGCGTTATATAAAATCACATGAAGATCATTTTGTTTATACGAATTTGCTAAGCTAACACTTCGACATTCAAGTCTCTACAAATCAACTTACGTTTGTCAATATACAAGAATCTCGCGGTTTGTAGAGAAAGTATGTGTACTTGTATGTTGGCAACTCCCAAAAGGCATATTTGAATGGCTTCTGACCCAAGACATTGTGAAAATGGAATTAGATCCTAAATTGTTCAATTGTAAGTTGTATTGTCTAATGAAGATATGTTTTTACAAGACATTAGTAGTAGAAACAAGCAAAACATTCCACAATACTCTTGAGAATATTGCATGCTCAAATGATTCATTCTTATCAATTTTATTGTCAATCAATCTTGCACATTTCATTTAAGCTCTACTCTTCAAACAGGTCACCAATAGAGCCACTAAAACGTTGATTCATCTTACTGACAATTTTTGTTACCCAATATTCAGCATCTAAAGGCTTTCACTCACAAAGGCCAACTGCAATAATGAACACGGTGAGACAAAAAACAAAAAAAAATACAATTTCCTCATTTTTATTATAATCAAGTTGGCTTAACAAATCGTTTGGAATTCATACTTCAAAATTTTGGAATTTAGATGAAGCTATGCACATAGTAATAGAAAAATAGGCATCATAAATTAGAACATGTGGAGCATAATCATATATTTGCAAACTTACTCTTCTAGTGACTTTAGTCTCTTCCTTTATCATGTTGATCTTACTAGTTTTTCACCAAATTCCAGTCTTCAACATTTTCAATTCAACTTCTTCACTCAAACTTTCAGATTCGTCCTTTTTATAGATAACCTGCAGTTTTTGTGCTTGACTTAGAATCCCTATAACATTGGAAATTAAGATTTCTCCGTCTACAAGGAGTGTCACCATTCTCTTAAAGTTTTTTTTTTTTTTTTTTTTTTTTTTTTTTTGCCTTCCTTCAAAAGTCTAAAATAAGACTTTGCTGTACTTTTATCCCCTTTCTCAATCTCTTTAGGAAGTATGCTCTCAACAGCCTCAATTGCTTTCAACGTGATTATACTCATAATGTTTATTTAGAATCACATAACTCTTCTCTTGTAATCTTGTTTGAGAAATATCTGAAAGATCTCTTTTGATTTTTGTCTTTGAATAGACCGAACCATACCTTTAAAATAACCGGGATGGTTATGCCTTCACGAAACCATGATAGTAACATTATTGTGAGAAAGAATCTTACTTCAACAGCTTCAAAGTCATTAGTTAAACTAATTTCATCTCCCTTAAGAATCTCTCACCCAAAAGGCGATTTTTTAATACTTCACTTATTCCATATTCTTTTTGATCCACTTGACACAACTAAGATTTTCATCGATGGGGTGATCTACGATTAGTTCAGTCAAGGTCTTCGGTTTAGCGTCCAAGTATGAGATCTCGATCCAACTCTATTTGATATGGCATTTACTTGATTAGTTTTTCTAGGCAGCCTGCGTGCTCTTTTTGTGCCGTTTGTAATTTTTTTCTATATTTGATTAACTTTTTGTCTTCACTTGGGGTATGCCCCTCATTTTTTTTACATAATTTCTCTCTTTTATTTAATTCTTACCTTATCCAAAAAAAAAAAAAAAATGTCATATTCTGGAGGATTCACAAACTTATCTCACTCTATACTCCCAAAAGGCATTGATCTGAATGCTTTCGGCTCAAATGGAATTAGATCTTCAAATTTTCAATTGTAAGTTGTATTGCCTATGAAGATAGTTTTTACAAGACAATTATATAGTAGAAACAAGTGAACATCCCATGAATACTTTTAAGTCATTGCATGCTTAATGATTCATTCTTTACTTTTATTACCAATCATCGTGCACACTCTCATTTAACTCTGCTCATCAAACATGTCACCATTAAGGCACTAAAAAACCTTGATTATCTTACTGACAATTTTTGTTACCCATATTCAGCATCTAAAGGCTTTCACTCACAAAGGCAACTGCAATAATGAACACGGTGAGACAAAAACAAAAAAATACAATTTCCTCATTTTTATTATAATCAAGTTGGCTTACAATCGTTGAAATTCATTACTTCAAAATTTTGGAATATGATGAAGCATGCACGTAAAGTAACAAAAATATAGGCATCATAATTGAACATGTGGGAACATAATCAATATAATTTGCAAACTTACATCTTCTAGTGACTTTAGTCTCTTCCTTTATAATGTTATCTTACCAGTTTTTCACCAAATTCCAAGTCTTCAAGCATTTCAATTCGTCTTCTTCACTCAACTTTCAGATTTAGTCATTTTATTAGATAATCCTGCTAGTTTTTGTGCTTGACTTAGAATACCATTTATAATATTGGAAATTAAAGATTTCTCCATCATACAAGAGTGTCACCATTCTCTTAAAGTTTTTTTTTCCCCTCTTCAAAAGTCTGAAATAAGATTTTGCTATACTTTTATCCTATTTCTCAATCCTTCAGAAGGTTGCTCTCAACTGCCTCAATTGCTTTCAACATGATTATATTCTCATGTTTCATTTAGAACACATAACTCTTCATCTTGTAAATCTTCTTTGAGAATATCTGAAAGATCTCTTTTGATTTTTGTCTTTGAGATCTTTTAGACGAACTATGCTTTGAAAATATCGGATGGTAGTGCCTTCACATAACATGATATAAAACATCACTGAGAGGAGATCTCTCGTCAACAACTTCAAAATTATTAGTTAAACTAATTTCATCTCCCTTTAAAATCTCTCATTCAAAAGACGATTTGTTAATACTTCACTTATTACAACCTTCCTTAAATATCAAAAACTTGAAACAAGTAAGATTTTCATCGATAGGACGATTTACGATTTAGTTTAGGCCAAGGTTTTGGTTAGCGTCCAAGTATGAGATCTCGACCCAAATCTGTTTGATATAACATTTACTTGATTCAATCTAAATATCTTCCTTCCAAATTGAGTCAATCTAAATATTTTCCTCCTAATAGGGAATTATTCCTCTCGGATTAACCGCAATGAAGAATGATTTGTTCTATTCGACCTAATTGTAATATCTTTCTTTCTTTTTAGGTCTCGACATGATGGAAGGAGGAGTGATATACTTGCGACTCTTAGGAAAACAAGGTGAAATTAAAGTGTTAGCCAGAGAAATATTTACAAATCGATGTTCAATCTTCCTCAATATCATATTTTATACAGGAAGTTTCCTACATTTTTTCATGTTTGGTTTGGTTTTGAGACAATATTCAGTAAGTAGGTTAATTGAATGATAATTAAGTGATGCTTTATATTTATGTTATGTCATGCCAATAGTCCTTTTCTTTAAATTACGACCTTCTCATCTTCCCATTTTCTTTGTTTTTTAGAGGAATCAACGTAGCTGAGTGGTCCCTCTCCCTCCAGTTGCTCTTACACATAGTTTAGCCCAATATCATTGTCTTGGCCCAATTGGCAGGCGCTGAAGCGGGCCTCACTACGCAGGTCTACGTGATGATGTAGTTTGGGGAAAGGTTTTAAGCTACGCCCTTCGAAGTGTTTGGCCACTAGATGACATTTACCCATGTTCATAAATTCAAGCAACATGAGGAACATATATTATACTTTGGTGAACTTATATGTTTCAAGTTTAACCGAAAAGCTAGAAAGTTTAGTGGTAAAGAACAAACAAGATTTATGAGTTATTGAGTTCAAGTCTTATACATATCCGTGACCACTGAAGAGTTTACCTAGTCATCAATTTTAAGACTTCGAAAGATTAATTCAGTGTGCACAAAGTGTCCAACACCCGCCATCAAAAAAAAAAAAGAGGATTAATTGATGCACTTAACTTATGAAACTTCGAAGAATATTGAAGAGCACAAAGTATCCATGTAATCTTATAAGATACAAGTTGAGAAGATGGCAATCATATTCATATTCATAGTTAGAAGTGCAATATTATATGAAGTTAATAACAAATAATGAAATCAAATTTTACAACAATCATTGAAGATTAAACTGACTAGTGTAGATTTACACTAAAACAATGAAATAAAGTTGAAGTGTTGGATATAAAAAAAAAAAAAAAATAACAGGCTGTCCACCGGACACTTCCTTCAGTATGCTGTGGATGCCTTTCCCAACCTGTCTCTCATTTCTATATCTGTATCTTTTTTTCTCTTAAGAGTCCCTACTTGAAGCTCCTTTCAAACTCACTCCACGCGCCACCACCCACCGTTGTTTAAAACACAAGCTATGATGTTTGCATAAGGAATGAAGTGCTTTTCAAAACAGCGAACAAGCGGTGGGTGGGGCCTTGAACTTTGATGGTCTTTTTTATATGAAACGTGGGGCAGAGTAGGATAGCGCTACGCTTCAAATTATATCTTTACCGAGAATGGTGGTGGTGTCGTTGGGTGCTATCATTTTGAAAGACAAGTAATTGTCACGCTTTCAATTAATTAAAAAGCTTGATTTTCTGGCAATGGGCATGGAGAGCTTGATCGGAGAGCATAACTCGATCAAAAAGCATGGAGAGCTTGATTTGAGAGCATTGCTCGATCAAAAAGCCTAGAGAGCTTGATATGAGAGCGTAGCTCAATCAGAAAGCATGAAGAGCTTGATCTGAGAGCGTAGCTCGATCAGAAAGCATGGAGAGCTTGATCTGAGAGCATTTCTTGATCAGAAAGCATGGAGAGCTTGATCTGAGAGCATAGCTCGATCAGAAAACATATAACACAAAGAGTTCGATCAAAAAGAGCGGAGCTTGATCTGAGAACACAGGAAGTTCGATCAAAAAGCGCAAAGTTTGATCTGAGAACACAAGAAGTTCAATCAAAAAGCGCAAAGCTTGATCTAAGAACACAAGAAGTTCGATCAGAAAACGCAAAACTTGATCTGAGAACACAAAAATTTGATCAGAAAGTGCGGAGCTTGATCTGAGAACACAGGGTTAGCGATTTGAGCGCTCAAAAGAGCAATCTGCATGCTCAAAAGCACGATCTGTTGCTCAAAAGCGCGATTTGAATGATCTGAATGCGTGATCTCAACAATCTTGAATGTGTGATCTCATTGATCTTGAACGCGTGATTTGAGCGCTTTGGGAGCTAGAGAGCTAGCTTAAGAGCTCGATAGCTTGAGAGCTAGGGAGTTAGCTTGAGAGCTATAAAGCTAGCTTGAGAGCTCGATAGATTAGGAGCTAGAGAGCTAGCTTAAGAGCTTGATAGCTTGGGAGTTGAGAGCTCTTTCTAATCTGAGAAACTTGACTTGGAAGAGGTTTCAATATTTTGACGATAACTTAAGCTGTAGACCTTGGGTTTGGATGATTCTTAGACCATCAGAAAGATAACTCGAAGGGCTACAATTCTTGTGTTTACCACTTAGCCAGATTCAGACTTTATACTGCTCAGATTTTTACATTTGATAACGTGATTCCAAAAAAAGAAGCTGGGATTTGCTGAAGAGGTTGAGACTTGCTGGAAAAACATGGAGAGCTGATGTGAATCAAGCCCTCCTTCTAGCGCCAAAATGTTGATACGAAAATCTGCATCAACCAAAGAATTTCGATTAACTCTGCTGGAACCAGAATGAATGTGTGCATTTAATGAAAATCAGTAATGAACAAAAAAGAAAAAGTCACAAAAAATAACACAAGACAATGTTTAAAGTGATTCAGCAAGTTCGAACTTGAGCCTACGTCCACTTTTTTTTATTGCTTTTGAGAGCTTACAAAGAATAGATATAATTCCTAGGAAGATTTTCTTAGAACAATTTCCCAGCCCCCTTGAAAACAAGTTATGATGGGTTTATATAGCACCCATTTATATGATAGAGTTGAGATAAGATTCAAATACGTAAAATTTTCCTAATTTTTATCAGAATCAAGTTGGCTTAACAAATCGTTTGGAATTTATGATGAAGTTATGCAGGTAAAGCAACAGAAAAAAATTGGCATCATAAATTGGAACATGTGGAGCATAATTAATATAATTTGCAAACTGAAATCTTTTAGTGACTTTAGCCTCTTCCTCTGTAATGTTGACCTTACCAATTTTTCGCCAAATTCCAAGTCTTCAAGCATTTTCAATTCATTTTCTTCACTCAAACTTTCAGATTCAATCATTTTATTAGATAATCTTACTAGTTTTTGTGCTTGACTTAGATATCCTTTATAAAATTGGAAATTAAAGATTTCTCCATCATACAAGGAGTGTCACCATTTTTTAAAGTTTTTTTTGTCTCTCCTTCAAAAGTCTTAAATAAGACTTTGCTGTACTTTTATCCCCTTTCTCAATCTCTTCAGAAACTATGCTTTCAACTGCCTCAATTGCTTTCAACGTGATTATACTCATATTGCTTAATTTAGAATCACATAACTCTTCATCTTGTAAATCTTCTTTGAGAAATATCTGAAAGATCTCTTTTGATTTTTGTCTTTGAGAATCTTTTAGACCGAACCATGCCTTTAAAAATACCAGGATGGTTGCGCCTTCACATAACCATGATAGTAAAACATCACTGTGAGAAAGAATCTCATCTTCAACAGCTTCAAAATCATTAGTTAAACTAATTTCATCTCCCCTTAAGAATCTTTCATTCAAAATGTGACTTGTTAATACTTCACTTATTCCAACCTTCTCTTTGACATCAAACACTTGAACGCAAGTAAGATTTTCATCTATAGGACGATCTATGATTTAGTTCAGGCCAATGTCTTGGGTTTAGTGTCCAAGTATGAGATCTCGATCCAGCTCTGTTTGATATGGCATTTACTTGATAGTTTTTTTTAGGCAGTCTACGTGCTCTTTTTGTGCCATTTTTTGGGTTTTGTGAGTTTTTCCATATTTTGATTGTGACTTTTTGTCTTCGTTTGGGGTATGCCCCTCATATTTTTTTTACATTGATTTTGTCTTATTTATTTAATTCTTACCTTATTAAAAAAAAAAATCTGTCAAATTCTAAAGGAATTCACGGACTTATCTTAGCTCTGCAACTCCCAAAAGGCATATGATTTGAATGGCTTCTGACCCAAGACATTGTGAAAATGGAATTAGATCCTCAAATTGTTCAATTGTAAGTTGTATTGTCTAATGAAGATATGTTTTTACAAGACAATTATGTAGTAGAAACAAGCAAAACATTCCACAAATACTCTTGAGAATAATTGCATGCTCAAATGATTCATTCTTATCAATTTTATTGTCAATCAAATCTTGCACATTTTCATTTAAGCTCTACTCTTCAAACAGGTCACCAATAGAGGCACTAAAAGACGTTGAATTCATCTTACTGACAATTTTTGTTACCCAATATTCAGCATCTAAAGGCTTTCACTCACAAAGGCCAACTGCAATAATGAACACGGTGAGACAAAAAACAAAAAAAATACAATTTCCTCATTTTTATTATAATCAAGTTGGCTTAACAAATCGTTTGGAATTCATTACTTCAAAATTTTGGAATTTATGATGAAGCTATGCACATAAAGTAATAGAAAAATATAGGCATCATAAATTAGAACATGTGGAGCATAATCAATATAATTTGCAAACTTACATCTTCTAGTGACTTTAGTCTCTTCCTTTATCATGTTGATCTTACTAGTTTTTCACCAAATTCCAAGTCTTCAAGCATTTTCAATTCAACTTCTTCACTCAAACTTTCAGATTCAGTCCTTTTATTAGATAATCCTGCTAGTTTTTGTGCTTGACTTAGAATACCCTCTATAACATTGGAAATTAAAGATTTCTCCGTCATACAAGGAGTGTCACCATTCTCTTATTTTTTTTTTTTGCCTCTCCTTCAAAAGTCTAAAATAAGACTTTGCTGTACTTTTATCCCCTTTCTCAATCTCTTTAGGAAGTATGCTCTCAACAGCCTCAATTGCTTTCAACGTGATTATACTCATAATGTTTAATTTAGAATCACATAACTCTTCATCTTGTAAATCTTGTTTGAGAAATATCTGAAAGATCTCTTTTGATTTTTGTCTTTGAATAGACCGAACCATACCTTTAAAATAACCGGGATGGTTATGCCTTCACGAAACCATGATAGTAAAACATTATTGTGAGAAAGAATCTTATCTTCAACAGCTTCAAAGTCATTAGTTAAACTAATTTCATCTCCCCTTAAGAATCTCTCACCCAAAAGGCGATTTGTTAATACTTCACTTATTCCAATATTCTTTTTGATGTCAAACACTTGACACAACTAAGATTTTCATCGATGGGGTGATCTACGATTTAGTTCAGGTCAAGGTCTTCGGTTTAGCGTCCAAGTATGAGATCTCGATCCAACTCTATTTGATATGGCATTTACTTGATTAGTTTTTCTAGGCAGCCTGCGTGCTCTTTTTGTGCCGTTTGTAATTTTTTCTATATTTTGATTAAGACTTTTTGTCTTCACTTGGGGTATGCCCCTCATTTTTTTTTACATTAATTTCGTCTCTTTTATTTAATTCTTACCTTATCCAAAAAAAAAAAAAAAAAATGTCATATTCTGGAGGAATTCACAAACTTATCTCAGCTCTATAACTCCCAAAAGGCATATGATCTGAATGGCTTTCGGCTCAAAATGGAATTAGATCTTCAAATTTTTCAATTGTAAGTTGTATTGCCTAATGAAGATATGTTTTTACAAGACAATTATATAGTAGAAACAAGTGAAACATCCCATGAATACTTTTAAGAGTCATTGCATGCTTAGATGATTCATTCTTATTACTTTTATTACCAATCAAATCGTGCACACTCTCATTTAAGCTCTGCTCATCAAACATGTCACCATTAGAGGCACTAAAAAACCTTGAATTTATCTTACTGACAATTTTTGTTACCCAATATTCAGCATCTAAAGGCTTTCACTCACAAAGGCCAACTGCAATAATGAACACGGTGAGACAAAAAACAAAAAAAATACAATTTCCTCATTTTTATTATAATCAAGTTGGCTTAACAAATCGTTTGAAATTCATTACTTCAAAATTTTGGAATTTATGATGAAGCTATGCACGTAAAGTAACAGAAAAATATAGGCATCATAAATTAGAACATGTGGAACATAATCAATATAATTTGCAAACTTACATCTTCTAGTGACTTTAGTCTCTTCCTTTATAATGTTGATCTTACCAGTTTTTCACCAAATTCCAAGTCTTCAAGCATTTTCAATTCGTCTTCTTCACTCAAACTTTCAGATTTAGTCATTTTATTAGATAATCCTGCTAGTTTTTGTGCTTGACTTAGAATACCATTTATAATATTGGAAATTAAAGATTTCTCCATCATACAAGGAGTGTCACCATTCTCTTAAAGTTTTTTTTCCCCCTTCTTCAAAAGTCTGAAATAAGATTTTGCTATACTTTTATCCTATTTCTCAATCTCTTCAAGAAGTGTGCTCTCAACTGCCTCAATTGCTTTCAACATGATTATATTCATCATGTTTCATTTAGAATCACATAACTCTTCATCTTGTAAATCTTCTTTGAGAAATATCTGAAAGATCTCTTTTGATTTTTGTCTTTGAGAATCTTTTAGACTGAACTATGCCTTTGAAAATATCGGGATGGTAGTGCCTTCACATAACCATGATAATAAAACATCACTGAGAGGAAGAATCTCATCGTCAACAACTTCAAAATTATTAGTTAAACTAATTTCATCTCCCTTTAAGAATCTCTCATTCAAAAGACGATTTGTTAATACTTCACTTATTACAACCTTCTCTTAAATATCAAAAACTTGAACACAAGTAAGATTTTCATCGATAGGACGATTTACGATTTAGTTTAGGCCAAGGTTTTGGGTTTAGCGTCCAAGTATGAGATCTCGACCCAAATCTGTTTGATATAACATTTACTTGATTCAATCTAAATATCTTCCTTCCAAATTGAGTCAATCTAAATATTTTCTCTCCTAATAGGGAATTATTCTCTCCGGATTAACCGCAATGAAGAATGATTTTGTTCTATTTCGACCTAATTGTAAATATCTTTCTTTCTTTTTTAGGTCTCGACATGATGGAAGGAGGAGTGATATACTTGCAGACTCTTATGGAAAACAAGGATGAAATTAAAAGTGTTTAGCCAGAGAAATATTTACAAATGCGATGTTCAATCTTCCTCAATATCAGGATTTTTATACAGGAAGTTCCTACATTTTATTCATGTTTGGTTTGGTTTTGAGACAATATTCAGTAAGTAGGTTAATTGAATGATAATTAAGTGATGCTTTTATATTTATGTTATGTCATGCCAATAGTCCTTTTCTTTAAATTACGACTTCTTTCTCATCTTCCCATTTTCTTTGTTTTTTAGAGGAAGATCAACGTAGCTGAGGTGGTCCCTCTCCCTCCATGTTGCTCTTACACATAGTTTAGCCCAATGATCATTGTCTTGGCCCAATTGGCAGGCGCTGAAGCGGGCCTCACTACGCAGGTCTACGTGATGATGTAGATTTGGGGAAAGGTTTTAAGCTACGCCCTTCGAAGTGTTTGGCCACTATGATGACATTTACCCATGTTCATAAATTCAAGCAACATGAGGAACATATATTTATAACTTTGGTGTACTTATATGGTTTCAAGTTTAAACCGAAAAGCTAGAAAGTTTAGTGGTAAAAGAACAAAACAAGATTTTATGAGTTATTGAGTTCAAGTCTTTACATATCCGTGACCACTGAAGAGTTTACCTAGTCATCAATTTTAAGACTTCGAAAGATTAATTCAAGTGTGCACAAAGTGGTCCAAACACCGCATCAAAAAAAAAAAAAAGAGGATTAATTGATGCACTTAACTTATGAAACTTCGAAGAAAGTATTGAAAGAGCACAAAGTATCCATGTAATCTTATAAGATACAAAGTTGAGAAGATGGCAATCATATTCATATTCATAGTTTAGAAGTGCAATATTATATTGAAGTTAATAACAAATAATGAAATCAAATTTTACAACAATCATTGAAGATTAAACTGACTAGTGTAGATTTACACTTAAACAAATGAAATTAAAGTTGAAAGTGATTGGATATAAAAAAAAAAAAAAAAATGAACAGGCTGTCCACCGGACACTTCCTTCTTAGTAGCTGTGGATGTCCTTTCCCAACCTGTCTCTCTATTCTATATCTGTATCTTTTTTTCTCTTAAGAGTCCCTACTTGAAGCTCCTTTCAAACTCGCTCCACGCGCCACCACCCACCGTTGTTTAAAACACAAGCTATGCTGTTTGCATAAGGAATGAAGTAGCTTTTCAAAACTGCGAACAAGCGGTGGGTGGGGCCTTGAACTTTGATGGTCTTTTTTATATGAAACGTGGGGCAGGAATAGGATAAGCTCTACGCTTCAAGTTATATCTTTTA
Source organism: Pistacia vera (assembly GCF_008641045.1). Classification (NCBI taxonomy): domain Eukaryota; kingdom Viridiplantae; phylum Streptophyta; class Magnoliopsida; order Sapindales; family Anacardiaceae; genus Pistacia; species Pistacia vera. The sequence goes on from NW_022196543.1 coordinate 394,450, forward strand.
CCGAGAAATGGTGGTGGTGTCGTTGGGCTGCTATCATTTTGAAAGACAAGTAATTGTCACGCTTTCAATTAATTAAAAAGCTTGATTTGTCTGGCAATGGCATAAAATGGGAGTTTTTGGACTTGTATAATGGTTAATAGTTGTATAGCATTCTCGGTAGAAAGCATTGTCAAAAGTTGTTTCGGGTGCACCACTCTAACCTTTTCTTTTATTTCTTTACTATTTTAAATATAAATACATAAAATTGACTTTATATTCAACTTGAAAAGAGGTTTAAATGGTTAATAGTTCAATAAAAAAATTTATGTGTATTTAAAAAAACTAATAGGTTTAAGTCTCTTTTTAGATGTTAATAAAGATAGCTATTAAAAATCTTATTTAATAAAAAAATTTAAGATTATAAGAAATTAATTAAGATATATGTGCACCACAATCATAAAATAAAAAAGCCTCGAAATGGCTGAGTTAAATTAGCTGAACGTAACATGTTAGCGATGATGGAGCAGTAGGATTGGAGGTTAAAAAAGTAAAAGGAGTGTTTTGAATTCTTTTGGAAAAAAGTGAAACCCAAAAGCAATTTATTTTGCGTTTTAAATCATTACAACCACGCTCCAATCATACATTTACAAACTAACACCTTCATTTTTTTTATTGTTTTAATTTCCTAATTCTTACATTATCTAATCTTATGTGTGTCGTATGCCCATTCCCATAATTATATTAAGTACAGATTTGCAGAGACTTCAACGTATTCTGCTGCAAATCTTCCACCTTCAATTTAATTTTGTTGTTTGTATAAGAAATAAAAATACCTAATTTTCTTGTTTTGTCGTTGTATTTATACTTGTATTATTGTTTCTTTCCCATGACATATTTTGCCATCTTTAAAATATAATAAATACATTTATGGATATTGAATGGCACAACCTGCTAAACAATTATGCAAAGATAACATTGTTGTAAATATATTATAATTTATTTTATTTTTCAAATTTTTATATTAAAAACAATTGATCAACAATAAAAAATTACAGTCATTAAATTTTAAAATTAATTTGAAATATAAGTTTTTGTCTATTGATTAAGTTAGGAAGAGTAATTTAAAAAAAAAAAAAATGAGTTAATGGCTTTTTTCTCACCCAAATAATGGCTTAACGACACTTTTTCACTTACAAATTTTTAAAATATCACTTTTTTAATTCTGTCATCGTTGCGACACCATTATTCTTTTTCTTGATTATCACTCACTAAAACCCTTCAAATCCTATTTTCGCATACCTCGTCAATCGCCAACAATCGAGAGATTAAGGTTTGTGAAATCGCTTTTCCCAAGTCAAATTTAGATCAATCCCAACCACTAGAACCCAATCTTTCACAACCAAAACACTCATCGATCTCTCATCATCAAAAGCCCCAACAGCTTGTACCGAGTTTGTTCTTTGTTTGCTGTTGGAATATAAATTTAGATAATAAAATGATATTTTAAAAGTCTATGGATAGAAAAGCACATTAAGTCATTAATTGGATGGGTAAAAGTCGTTAACTCCTTTTCAAAAAAAAAAATGTTACTCCCATGTCGAGTCATCAACTTCTAAGTTTTAGATTGTATTGAATTAAAGGTTAATAATAGGTGTTTAATTATTTTATCTCTTAAGAAATATAAATCCCATTTTTAAAATCGTGACACAAAGATATTTAGTTAAAATCACAAATCAAAAAGACATATTTAATGTTGACAACTTAATAAGTCTCTATTTCGTTAAATTAAAATAATAAATATGAATGGATGAAAATTTAATCAAGTACAGAAGCCATCCCAGGCATACAGAAACCATTAAAATTGCTTGTAATTGAACTTGTCGAAGATGTATTTCAGGGTCCAAAAACAATGAATTTGAATTTTGAAATTAATAATAGTATGGCTAAATTTAGAAGACCGACGTTAGAAAAAATAAAGGAAATATATATATATATTTTAATTGGAAAGGCAAGATGAATTATCAATCACTGAGCAATTTGGGTTTTGAATTAAAAAAAAAAGGGTAATTTGATCCTGAAAATTTAGAATATAATTTTCCAAAGGTAATAAAAGTGAAATACAAAATATTTTAAGAAATACCACTGAGTACAAGAGTCTCTCAAGTTCGAATCCTCTTGATGGAAAAAAAAAAAAAAAAAAATATATATATATAACATGATCTCCTAAATTCAAGTCCCCTTAAAGGTAAAAAAGAAAAACAAGAGGAGGATCTAACATAGTCTTCCAAGTTCGAGTCCCCATAGTTATTAATAGAAATGACCACTAGAGTTCTTACCCAACTGATAGTTTCAGAGTTTTAAGGAATTAGTTGATGTACGCGTAAATTGACCCGAACATCTAAGTCATAAAACAAAAAAAATGTGTGTTACCAAATCCTAAAAAGATACCTATAAAATTATTGAAAGAGTCGTTGATCTTTAGTCACTCAGCGTTATATAAAATCACATGAAGATCATTTTGTTTATACGAATTTGCTAAGCTAACACTTCGACATTCAAGTCTCTACAAATCAACTTACGTTTGTCAATATACAAGAATCTCGCGGTTTGTAGAGAAAGTATGTGTACTTGTATTTTGTCGTGTTACATTATTATAAAGTTATATTATTTAAAAAAAATATATATATTGAAGATTTGGATGGATTGAATATCCCATTCCTGGAAGACAGGCAAATACAACATTAATAGATATTTTAAAATGCATAACCACCATGTCTTAGAGTTGTTAGACCACCACTTTTATCATATATAATTATATATATGAACATTTATATATTTTTATTTTTTATTATTGCTTATATATCCTCATTTAAATGCACTTGTAAATTATAATATCCATCAAAATTAACTAACTCATGTGAAATTATAACCTCCATCTCATCATTACACTGCTAATTTTATTTTATTTTTTATCATTGGAGTTTTTAAATCACTTTATATATACCTCAACTAATCTTGGAAACCCATTGAACACTCTATAAACTTAATGTTATAAAAAATTAATAAAAAGAGCAAAAGTTTTTTTTACCGCAAATCAACCCTTGAGATTTAATAGTTGCTACTTCACTGGCTTCTTTTAGGTATTTGTCTTTCTTAAATCATTCCTTTTTACCTCAAATGTCATAACACTTATTAATGCATTTCCAAATAAATAAAAATAATAAAGCATGAAAACGTTTCAGTAAAGTGATTTTTTTTCTTTCTATTGTTATATTTCCTTCACTTTATATAAATGATTAAAATAATACATTTATATAAAGTAAAGTTTAATACTGTAATTATAAAAATTAAGATATAAAACTTTTATGTAATAATAAAAAGATCTAATAATGTTTTGTTTATAAGTAAGTTATATAATAAGATAAAAATTTTACAAAATTTATATAAAATGACAACTCTATTCCTTATTTTTTATCTGTTTGTATGAATTGATTATATAAGTCAGTTACAAAAGTAACATTGTTAAAAAAGATCAGTTTGGCAAGAGTATTGCAATATTGCGTAACTAAAATGTAGTTCCATAACAAAAGTTCACATTAAATGGAAAGGTGTAATACAATAATAATACTAAGCATTTTATATGTGCACAATAATGATAATTATTAACTTACACTTCGTCTTTTGAAAAAACCTATCCCTAACCCTTTCTCTACAACCTAAAAGCAAACACACATACTCAAACTCAAAGCTTTAAGTTATGGATTTAAACACGGACCAACCACCATTCTGGTCACAACCCATCACCTCCATGCCTCGCCGCCGCTCATCGGCTCCTTTTCTCCCTCTTCCTATTCTCATCGTACTCTTACCCATCATCGCTTTACTTATCCTCTTTTTTGCTCTCCCTCCATTTCTAACTATAACTTCGCAAATTATTAGACCTTATGGTACTGTTAAGAAAGGCTGGGACTCCCTCAATATTGTCCTCGTCTTGTTCGCGATTCTCTGTGGCATCTTCGCCAGAAGAAACGACGATGGATCAAACACCGACAACAACGTTAACGATGTTTCAAATATTCCGGATGGTTTGGACAAGAACGTCAGCCAGCCTCATTCGAAACCATGGTTTGGCGATCACTTTTCGAATACGAAAATTTACGATCGCCCTATAAGCACACCGGTAACCGGCACGAGCCGGTTGAGGAGGAGCAGTAGCTCGTACCCAGATCTGAGACAAGACGGCTTATGGGAAACCGGCGAAGATCGGTACCGGTTCTTTGATGACTTCGATGTACAAAACAGATATCGTTCACATGTCGATGGACTAGATAATAATTCTGCTCAACAAGTACTGCGAAGAACAAGAAGTGATTTTGAAGAATACTCTCAAGTTAAGGTAGTACCATTGGATACCTTTGTAATTCGTTCTTCACACATGTCACCTCCAAAGTCGCCCACGCCGCCTCCACCACCACCACCACCACCACCACCACCACCTCCGCCACCTGTGGTTCGTCACGGGCCTAGAAGAACATATCAAACTGTAGGACTTAAAGAAAGGAACGTCGAGTGTGATGTTCATACCAACAAAGTTAAATCGCCGCCTCCAGCTGCACCACCACCCCCACCGCCACCGCTACCGGGGGCACCTCCTCCTCCTCCACCACCCGTGCAAATGGGGTATAGATCGGAGCACAAGTATGTGAAAATTGAACGCAGAAAAAGTAATGCAACAAAGGAGATTAAGATGGTTTTCGCTTCATTGTATAATCAAAGAAAAAGAATAAAGAAGAAACACAGGACAAATAATACAGAAGAGTACGGTAAGTCTGTTCATTCGCCACCTGAACCACCTCAATATTCAAGCGTACCGCCACCATCCCGACCGCCTCCGCCACCTCCAGTCCCTCCACATCCTTCATTGGTCTTTCAAAACCTATTCAAAAAGAGCAGCAAGAGCAAAAAAGTCCATTCAGTCCCTCCACCAGCTCCACCGCCACCTCCACCACCGCGTTCAACGAAGAGAAGGAGCCAGGCTCCGCCTCCTCCACCAGCGCCACAAACACTGCCACCGCAGCCTCCGAGGAGGCGAAATGGGGCCACAAGCGGCAAGCCACCGTTACCGACAAGAGTAAACAATTCGTACAGCGAGAATCCTAATAGTAGGAACCAATCCCCGTTAATTCCGGTGCCGCCGCCACCACTCCCGTTTAAAATGCCGGAATGTAGGTTTGTGGTACGCGGGGATTTCGTTAGCTTACATAGTGGTCGCAACTCTCAGTGCGGCTCTCCTGACTTGGAGAAGGTTGATAATGATGTTTCGTCAACTAAGGAGTCAACGGATGAGAAAGTCAAAGTGATGGACGGTGAAGATGGACTTGGGTCAGTGTTCTGTCCGAGTCCTGATGTTAACATTAAGGCTGACACCTTCATTGCGAGGCTGAGGGATGGGTGGAGACTTGAGAAGATGAATTCGTTGAGAGAGAAGCGGAAAATGGGCTCAGGCCCAGGACCAAGCCCAGATCCGTTACAGATATGAGAAGCCCAAATTCAAGGAAAGTGAAGTTGCGTACAATTCCTCAAATTTTTTTCTTTGGGTAATGGTTTGATTTGATATGGTTAGTATAAACACACAAAATTAACATATACTACATGGGTTTTTCTCCTTAAGCGAGATTTTACGGGGAATATAATTTTGGTCACATATTGGAATGACCATAAATGATTAGCTGATGAGTGTTCCAATCAGGCAAAGATTAATATTGCATGCAATATATTATAGAGAATATTAAGGGCTCTCAATGTGGGTTTTTTATTTTCACCAATTGGAGCTCTTTGTAAGATTTGAATTGTTTGATTGTATTTGGGCTCTAATGATGGTTTTTTTTGTTCATATATTGGAGCCTTTAGCTGAGATTGTGAGGATTGTTGTTACATTTTATATTATAGACAATGTATAGGTATGCACTACAATGACATGGGTCTCCAAGTGTGGTTTTTTTTTTTTTTTTATTTCCTCTTGGAGCTCCTTTTAGAAGATGAGAGTTTGGATTTTAATAAAACAATTTTATCGTTTGATGTTAATGATAAAAAGTTATTTGGACCTTTTCATGTATTTCTACCATACACCCTAATCCAAGCGAAAATGACAAAACGATTCCAAGGAGAAAATTAATAAAGAAAGGAAGTTGAGTATGTCTAGCTTCATTTCAACATAAATATAGAAATGAGAATGAATCTCTTTCCAGGTCCTATTTGTATTCAGAGCGATGTGGATTGATTTGATGCACCATTCTACTTAAACATAGCCAACCTCCAAACTTAAGATAAATAATAGCCTCAACCAGGCCACTTCATCATTAAAAACTACAAAACTTTTCTGAAATAGTACTTCCGATATTATGTGTAGAATAAACCATCATTCTTTCTCAATTTAACACAGTTGTGGAATTTTCAAAATCATGTGTTCTTTTATATTTAATTTAAATATATATATTTTTATAAATACGAGTTTATTTTGAATAATTTTGATTGATTTTATCTAAAGAAATTACTTAATTATTAAAAAAAAATAAAAAATAAAAGAAAGAGGGTTGGTTCTTATAAACTTTGTTAAACTACGGGCCATACGGCCCATACTTTAAAAAGCCCAATAAAGGCCCAAATTTCAACTCCACTTCAAAACCTCCCGGTTTCACTCTGTAGCCAACATTAAACACTCCAAGAATCTCCCAAAAAAAGACCCCCAAATTCTTGTAGGGTTCAATTTCTACACCAAATCGATGAAACTTGCAGGCCTAAAATCTGTAGAGAACGCACACGACGAGTCTGTGTGGGCGGCCACATGGGTGCCTGCCACCGAAACTCGACCGGCTCTCTTGCTCACCGGGTCCTTAGACGAGTCCGTCAAATTGTGGCGGCCCGACGAGCTGGAGCTGGAGCGGACCAACACCGGCCACTGTTTAGGCGTGGTTTCAGTGGCTGCACACCCTTCCGGTGTTATAGCTGCCTCAGCTTCTCTCGACAGCTTCGTTCGTGTCTTCGATGTTGATACCAACGCCACTATTGCTACTCTCGAAGCTCCTCCCTCTGAAGTTTGGCAAATGCAGTTCGATCCCAAGGTAACCACTAATGTGCTAAGTTTTGGATATTTTGTTTTAAGATTTTTGGTTTAATTTATATGCGGGTAAGTGATCGAGCTATTGAAGTCTTTGTTTTAGTAGGTTTTAATTCAATTGAAGCGCTAAATTCACTAGGTTGGTTTTATAAAACCCGATTCAAAGTTACTAAATTCACAGCATTTCACTAATTACCATTACTGTCGAACAATTTTAAAGAAAATAGGAATAAAAAATTTACTGGATATCCATGTAGTTTACCTGGAAGATGTTCTTTGTTTTGTGTTTGCGCGGGAAATAAATAACTTATGAATTGGTTGCTGATGGCATTAGGAGGCTTGATGGAGATGTAGTTTAGACATTGATGTTTGGATGTCTGTTTATATTCATAATGTTCTATATATGTTTCTTGTTATTGGTTTATCATAGAAATCTCATTTTTCCGGAAAAACTTATTCATCCACATACAGTTTCTGGAAAAATGAGTGTTGCTTGCTAGGCTAGGAGGCTTCTCTAGTTTTTTATTTTCCCACTGTAGCACTAATCTGTTCAGTAATGAGGGGAAATACATTTTACAGTATTGTTAGCAAATTATTAATCTTGTGAAGATAGCTTCTTGGAAGCAAAATCTTTGTATTTTTTTGCTTGTGAGTTGCAATATTTATCTATTGGAATGTTTTCTGGAAATTTTATGTTAAGAATACTATTATTATGGATGAGTATTTTCCTGTCATCAGATTCAGTCTTCCAGTGGAACATATCAGACTTAAATATATGATGCATTTTAACAGAATTCTATTACTGGAGTGTTTGATTCATTAGTCGGGAAGGCACACTCACTGGCTGATGTATCTTTTGTTTATGGTATGCATGTTTTCTCTTTTGAAACCTGTGCTGTGTGTCTGTGCATGAGTATGAGTGTACAATGAAAATTTAATGGTTTTGGACTCAGTGTTTAAGGGTAGTATATCCTGAAAACCATTCACAGTTTTATTTAGTTGTCGCATTTTTTTTTTGGTTGATAGGGAACAAACTGTAACTTGTATGTTAATATATATATATTTTTTTTTGCTTGGAAACAATATTTAGGCTTGTCCACAATGCATGAGTATTTCATGTTTTCATTTTCAGAATGTCATAGGATCAACTGGTACAGTTTGCCAACATTACAACTATAATAATTTCTTATGTCCACAGTTTACTGCATTGACAGATCCATCTTCATTGTTGTGACATCCTTTGTAACTATTGATGCCTTGACTCTGATGATTACTATGACTCTATGAGGCAAGAGTTAAGCTCAAAACAGTTTGTTCACTGAAAAATGTAGGTCATTTTGACTGTCAAAACTACTTCTAGTGTCCAATATGCACAGACCTCTCACAGTCCTTTCTATGCTGTATAAATTGAGTTCTTATCTCAAAGTGTATATGTTAAAGAGTGATTGGCTCTGTGAACTTGCCAAAAACATATGCTGCCATAGAAACATCACTGAATAAAAGGGGTGCTCTTTGTCTTGTGCAAACCAGTTGATGAGAGGGGAAAGCTTATGTTTTCATTTTATAACAAGTCATGCTAACTGTAGCTCCATTCAGGGCACCACACTTGCAGTTGCTGGAGGGGGTAGTGCATCAATCAAGCTTTGGGACACTGCCACATGGAAATTGGTTGCCACCCTTTCAATTCCTCGACCAGAAGGACCCAAGCCCTCAGATAAAAGCAGCAGCAAGAAGTTTGTTCTATCGGTTGCATGGAGTCCTGATGGCAGAAGACTTGCTTGTGGTTCAATGGATGGCACTATTTCTGTTTTTGATGTAGCCCGCTTTAAATTCCTGCACCATCTGGAAGGCCATTTCATGCCAGTTCGTTCTCTTGTATATTCTCCCAGTGATCCACGTGTTCTCTTCTCTGCATCAGATGACGCTCATGTGCACATGTATGATGCTGAGGGGAAAAGTCTGGTCGGGGCTATGTCTGGTCATGCTAGTTGGGTATTGAGTGTGGATGCAAGCCCAGATGGAGCAGCCATTGCGACAGGATCAAGTGATAGAACTGTAAGGCTTTGGGATCTTGGCATGAGAGCCGCTGTGCAGACAATGAGCAACCATACAGACCAGGTTTGGGGAGTGTCGTTTAGACCACCGGGAGGTACTAGTGTTCGGGCAGGACGGCTTGCTAGTGTGTCAGATGACAAAAGCATATCACTCTATGGTTACTCCTGAAGATAATGGCATCTCTGGAGTATTAGGAATTTGCTTCTGTTAGAGATGTTAATGCTTGTTGTTCTTAATCTCATTGGTCTCATGAGATTAATTTAATTTTAGGCCTTTCCTGGTCGTCTGTTTAAATTAATTTGTGGTTAGACAAGACAGGTTATTTATAAAATGGAACTTGATACTGTAAGAATCAATCATGCATGTAAGACTTTGTAGCTATTTTTTGATTAAATACATCTGCAATTTCAATGGGTACAAGAGTACTGAAAGTTCTTCCTAATCGTCCTATTTGACCAATTTGTTGTTTCCCAACGGCCATCAACGGAGAAAAATCCTTGAAGAAGCAGACTACACAGCAATGTCGTAGTAAAACAATTGTGGTAGTGAACTTGCACGCCAGTCACCACAGCAAATTCCTCTCCTATAAAAAACACATCATGTCCTTCGAAGTTGGTCAAAAGCAATAATTTTAACATCCTTTCGGGGCCTCAACGTCGAGCTTGGGTGGCTAACTAGCTATGGCGTAGACGATACATGTTGGGAAGCTGATGCATGAGATGATATTTAGTAACCATGCACCCGCACCCTCACCAAAATTAGTTATCTTGATGACATTAAAGCAGGCCACTCCTGTGTCCCTTTATACTTGTATTGATTTTGAATGTTAAAAATAAGTAGAAACCCCAACACCAACAGATGTACTACTATTTTGTTTGCTTGGGGAAAAGGTAGACTGACGGGTTGCAATAGAGAATAAAAATGCTATATTAGGAGTGGTTTATATATAAGAATAGTGCTAGGAGGCCCATTTAGACCACTGCATGCACGATCAGAACTTTAGGAAATCTTTCTCCATCACTAAACCCATAGACAGCGTGGTCTTTGGTAAATTTAGAAGAACATTTTGATCCTTATAAGTCAATATGTGATATTTTAACAAGAATTATTAGAATGTGTTATTTCAGTTAACTCCCTCCAATAGTCCAATGGGAGTATTTTCACTAAAGCCAGGCAAAATCATAAAAAATCCATTAAGTTTCTGGTCATTGACTGCCAAAATGCTGTAGCAAACAAAATATGTGAGCTTTTATTCATAAACAATAAAGAATAGGTGATTGCAACGACTATTCATCCATCTAGAAAAAGGCTACTTATAATTCAAAAGAACTCCTTGTCCCTTAAAGATGATTTCTACTCACCCAATCCTTAAATAAACAAACAAAGCAAACTGGTACAACATGCATCAACAAAATTTAAACCAAACATAAAGTTAGAATACAAAGATTTTGACTTAAAATATCCACCTACTACTTTGAAGCATGATTTCCCAAATAATTTTTCAACACATCCATTACAGCCCCGAAATCTGCCTTCACTTGCATAGGTGGATTAGCAAACCTTCAAGCCATATCCTTGATCTCCTTTGAATGATACTCAACCTTACTCTGGGTAAACTTCAACCCATGAGCTGTACTAACCACCACCGTCCGATCAGTGGGGCTGATAACCCCGCTATTCCTAAGCTTAACCAAAGCTGTCAAAGCCACTCCAGTATGAGGACATATAAACATCCCAGTGGAATCAGCTTGAGCCATTGCATCCATCAACTCCTCTTCAATGGCTTCCTCAACAATCTCATTACAATTTCCAATGTATAAACTGCTCTATCTATGGACACCGGATCACCTATCTGAATAGCGGATGCAAATGTGGTATTAGCTTTCACAGATTTAAAATCCTTCCACCCCGACTTGTAATACAAGTAAAGCGGATTAGCATTGGCGGCCTGTGCACAAACAAGCCTTGGCATTCTATCTACAAGTCCTAATTCATGGCACATCTTGAAACCTTTATAAAAGGCATAAATGTTACCTAAATTCCCACCTGGTACAATTACCCAATCAGGCACCTGCCAATCAAACTGCTGCAATATTTCTATTGCAGCAGTTTTTTGACCTTCAAGCCTTAAACTATTCAAAGAATTCGCCAAATATATCGGCAATTCAGATGTAACTTCTCGAATCAATTTCATACACCCGTCAAAATCAGTATCAATACTCAACACAAACGCGCCATTTGCGATTGGTTGAACCAATTGCGCTATTGAAATCTTATTTGCAGGTAAAAATACAATCGAAGGAATACCTGCCGAAGCACAGTACGCGGAGAGAGCAGCTGACGTGTCTCCCGTGGAAGCGCAACCCACTCCGACGAGGGGTCGTTTCATTTTCCGTAGTCTGTTCACTTGGCTGACCAAAACGGTCATTCCCAAATCTTTGAAACTGCCCGTGTGGCTAATTCCACAATGTTTTACCCATAAGTCGTTCATGCCTAAAAACTGTTTTCCGAAACGCTCTGCCCAGAAAAGGTTGGAGTTGCCTTCAAATGCCGAGACGATGTCATCCGGGTCGATCTCGGGTAGGACCCACTCTTTCTTGCTCCACACTCCCGACCCGTAAGGCCACGTGGTCTTCCCCACGCGTGAATCGAAGAGGTCTCTCCAGTAGGCGCCGTCGTACTTCTTTAAAGCTTCCATGTCGTGCAGGACATCGAGTAGGCCACCCGAACGGCTCCGGTACACAATCTCGTCGAGCGAGTAGCACTCGGGCGAGTCGGGACCCACGTTGAACGGGACGTATTTGGCGGAGAAAGTGTTCTTCGAAGAGGAGCGGTGTCGGCGCGCCTCGTCGCGGATGTTCTCATCGGCGGGGCGACGGGTCTTGGAAAGCACCGGCGAAGGAGGGGAGTTGGTGTTGTTGTTGGAGCTGTTAGTAGTGGAGGAGGGATTGGATGTGGATGAGGTGCAGGAGATTAGAGTGGGTGGACGGTGTGTGATGCGATGATTGTTGTGATGAAATGATCTGATTTTGGGCTTGGGATGGAACAATGAACAGGATGCCATGTCTGTAAAAAGAGGCTCTACTAAACCAAGGAAACAGGTGAAGCTTTGTTCGGTGATACTGGTCTTAAAGGCAGCTTAGTAGTTATTGCAGCCTTTAGACGCAGTCGTTTTGGAAAACTTGTCTTAATTAGCATTTTCAGCACGTGCTGCTTAAAAGCTGACTTTTAGTATATGTCTTTATCTTTGCAATCCACTTTAAGACGGCGTTCAAATATAAGATAATGATTTATATATTTACAGTAAAATATGAATCAATAATAGAAATTATAATATATTTATAAATATAGAGATTTGTTACTATGTGTCTTGAGTGAAAAGATTATGGAAATCTTATAATAATACATTTATTTGTTTAAAAAGAAGATGAAGAAACACATTTTCATGGATTTGTATAATCCAAATCCAAAATTTGTTTATTTAAAAACGATGGTGAATGAATGCTTGGTTCTCTTGTGAGGCGGCATATGAGCAAATGTGGTTTGGTTTCTTGGTTCCATAAGACCAAGAGAAAATCTGTTAGCATATTTTGTTCCCTTTTTTAATTTAACGATTGTATTTATAAGATCTTACATCGATATTATTCTATTCAATATTTTACCCCAGGGAATAAACCCTTACTTTTTCTCTTTTAATTTAAAGTCTTTTTTTTTTTTTGTGAAAAAAAAAAAAGAAAAAGAAAAACTTTAAAGTTAGAATGAACGGGTGCGTTGAGGCTGCGGCTTAGCCTTGGACTAAAATATCATCGGAAGGTTTAACCAGTCTGGGCTGAGGGCCTTACTGGGCTATACTCCCTGTCGATCAGATTGTTGGGGAAGTATAGTTTTACTTCTACTTCCTCTCCTTTAATCCTCTTTGTAGTTTGTAATACACTCCCAAGAAGTTTTTCTTATTAAAACAATTAAGAAATAGGAAGAGAGTGAAATACACATCAACATATTGCAAACTATTTTTTTTTTTTTTTTTTAGAGAAATAAGAATCTTAGATATAATTAAAAGGTACATTTTATTGATGAAAGACTTGTCATATTTATTCTTGTCTTTAAATAATAATAAATTATTTAAAAAACTATTGTGGCTACATTTTGCCCTGTTTGTGATAAATATGAGATGCAGTGATTGGTTTTAAAAAAACTTTACCCTTCAAGTTTAGTAAAATCAATTTGGCCCCCAAATTCTAAAAAGTGCCGTTTTCTTCCTAAATATTCAACATAGTAATTCACTAATTCACCCAAAGCCAAGTAGCCAACAAACGTCACGTAAAAAGCTAAAAGATGGAAGGCGAAATTGTTAAATCACATTTGAAGGTCAAAGATACCTCACCCTCACCATCATTTATGGCTTCCGTTTGGGGTTGAATTTGCGGTGATAAATGGGTTATATGTAATTTTGTTTGTTTGCTTATTTTGCCATATAAAGGAGGGTTGAGTGATTTCATCTAGTTTTGGGTCGAATCAGGGCATTTTAGTCTTTTACATTGTTTCGTTTAATTTTAGTAATTAATGGAAGGTGCAATTGTCATTATTTTGAAATGTTTTGGTAAAAAAAGGTCGCTTTTTAAAACATGAGCACCAAGTTATACCACATCAAACTTGTAGGATAAATATGTTACTAACTCAATACTATTTTGACAAAGGTATTTACCTATGCCGGCCTAACAATTTTCTTTTGACAATGTTACAAATTCAAGATTTAAATCATTAGCATTAAAATTACAAATGAATAAAATCATATATAAATAATGGTTTTCATTATCAAATTAAAAAAAAATTAAATAATATTAATATGATTTTCTAACTCATGTATGCGTTTTTTTTTTTTATATTCTTTGTAGGTTTAACTAATGAAGCTGTCCCATATGTGAATTATGATGGTGGTTGTACGTTTCTAATAATTAAAATTGTGGTCAGATTAATGGTAATAGTTATAAAAGACAATAACATAATGTTATGTGTGGTTTTTCCATCAAGCTTGGGCCAACTTGAGGATATAGCTCGATCTAGAATGAGCTCGACAACTACTATTGATCGATCCAGCATAAGCTCATCCAGCTATAGCTCGACCTAGCATAAGTTAGTCGCGAACAATTCAAGAAATCATTCAATCAATCCCTAGATTAATTCAGATCCCAGATATTGCAGGAATGACTGGATCAACGGTGATCATTGTGCAATTAGAGCACCCAATATTATTTAAGCTAGTCGTGAACAATTCAAGGGGGTCACGAATTTTAGATAAGTATTGCATTGTTAGCTCTCGCAACAAATACAAAAATACAGTGGACGTAGGCCGTTAACATGGCTGAATCACTTTAAAAATCTCTTTGTCTTTAGTTCATTTCATTCATATTCATCGCTGATTATCACTAATCATGCACACATCGGTTCCAATCCCATCAAGGTTGATCAGATCTCGTTGGTTGGTGCAAAATTATGTACCAACATTTTGGCGCTAGAAGGAGGGCCCCGCCAAACCATGAGAACGGCCAGTTGATGGAGATGATCAGGACAATGGTTGCACAGGTGGTGCAACATAACGTGGCTAAGCTAAGGAACCAACAACTAGTTGCTTAGAACCATGACCAGCAGCATTTCGCCAATGCAATCCTAACAGGTATGAATTCTGTAGGTGGACAGTTTGTTTCGCCACCGCCAAGGGGCGATCAACACTTCCAATCTTGCAGGCAACACTCCACGCACGAGCGTGAGTCCCGCGGGCAAACAAACCTCGAGAGACAGTTGGGGAAGCAACCGCTGAGGGAAAGCGAAGGCGACGGACACCACCGAGTAGCTCGGCGATATCCCTAGCATTAGCGTGCTGATTTTAACCCACGCCCAAGACAAGATTGATCTTCATAGGCTCGCGAAGCGAGTCATGTGCATCAATCTGGCAATGACTGACGTTTCGGTTATGACCAATGTTGCAAGCAATGCACTGACGAGTATGATAGCACATATCAACCCAACCATCATGACTCGACCTCACGCATCAACGCGCACGCCAGATGAGCTTTGCAAGAAACAGACTTGGAGACTCATTTGCTCGAGGTAAGGCTTAATAGTACCAGCCAGGGCAACCAAAATGAAGACTTAGATCAAATGCAGAGGATGCTTGACGATCTAAGAGCTCGCCAGAACAACCTGGTGGAGTGATAATCATATTTTACACTATGATTTTGCATTGAATTTTGATAGGATTTAGGATAATTTTCATACATTTTGGGTAATAATTGCTACCTAATTCTAATAATTTGTCTTTACAGGCCTAAACGATGATTTTGAGCATAAATGACAGTTCTGAGTGTAAATTGTGTAACTTGAGCTTGAAAACTCGGAATGACCTGAATTTAGAAGCTTTGGAAAGCCAAGAAGAATAGCTACAACTTTCATGTTTTGGGTTTTTCCTAATTCTGACTGGACAAGGGTGAAAACTTGGCTTGAAGTCGTGAAAAATACGCTGGGAACTAAAGAAAAAACGTCTTTGGACGTGCTTCAGTATTTCTGCCATAACTTGAGCTTTAGACCTCTGATTGTGCTGATTCTTGAACTAGTAGAAATATAATTGAAAGGTATACAATTAATATGTTTAACATGCTCAAATTTGGCCCGAAATTCCTCACCGCGGCAAGGAAAAAGCTTCACCGCGGCGAAAGCTGCATCAGCTGTAAAAATAAAACGACGCGTTTTGGCTGCTAGGGCTTCATCCTTAAGTGAGAGAGGTATAAATTAGAGCAAAAAGGAAGAGGAAAGGGGTCTTGGTTCGTCATTTGGAAGGCAGCTCTTGGAAGGAGAAGAGTATTGAAGATTTGGGCTTCAATATTAGAGAAGATTTCTCCATCTTTTGCTTGTTTTTCAATGATGAATCTTGATTCAGTTTGTTTTTGTTATTTTATTTCGTTTTTGAGTATGAACTGAGTTGTTTAGCTAGGGTTTGATGTAACCTTGATACAATGATTCAAATTTATATGAATTGATTTACTTTGAGTTTTAATTTCATGATTGAGTGTTTATCTCTTTGCTTAATGACTTTTGGATGCTTGATCACTATTCAAATGTGTGTTATTCACAACAAGACTGAGAAGTGATTTGTGATTGTGCCTCTTGGGATAAATACCGTAGATTAAGCAAACGCTAGAGATAGGTTTAGCAATCTATGAAATCTAGATAGAATTCCATAAAGCGTAAAAGACTTTGAACTATTAATCTTCATTTTGTTGGGTGTGAAAGCTTAATAGAGATAAGTAGGGAAATGTAGCCTGAGAAGGTATGTTTTACAACTTAGGGAATTCGATTTTCAATCAAAGAATTAGAACTTGGGTAATAGATTCTATGAATTGGGTTAGCGTATCTAGGTGAAATCAACACCCTAGCATTTTTAGCATTGTTTAATTAGTTAAGTTGTTGGGTTTTGCTTTAATTTCATTATCATTAATTTATATTTTGTTAATTTGTATTTAGTTTGTTAATTTTCCATCAATCCAATTGATTGTTGCTTCAATTATGACTTAAACTAGAGAAATCGGTACTTAGTAACACTATCTTCGTGGGAACGATACTCACTCATCACTTTATTACTTTTTGCGACTAGTATACTTGCTACATTTGCATGTTTATGAAACCACGCATTATGGAGGAAGTAATAAGTTCTCCCTTTACAGAGGAATTTCGTCAGGCCCTGCTTCCACAAGGGTTCAAGGCGCCGAAAAACAAGTTTGATGGGCGAGAGGACTCTAGAGACCACCTCGACAACTTCAATGACTTGATGGAGCTACACCAGGTTAGTGACTTAGCGAAATATTGGTGTTTTGCAATCACATTAGTCGGAGATGCAAAGAGGTGGTATAGAGACTCAAGGTGAACTCCATCAACTCCTAGCAACAATTCCCCTTGCTGTACTTACAACAATTTCAGGCAAGCAGGAAATTCGTGATGTCGCTTAGCTACTTGAGCAACATTTGCCAAGAGCGAGATGAATAACTGACCTCGAATTTAACGAGGTTCCAGAACAAGCAAGTAAAAATCGTTGACGTCCCCAAAGAATCCACTCGAACTTGGCTGATCGTAGGGGTCAGACCTAACACGGAGCTGTGGAAAGAGCTCTAAAGTGAAGATCATGTAAGCTTGGCTAAATTCTACCAGATGGCTGCGAAATACCAATGAGTAGAGAGCTCGCTGGTAGCGCTAGCCAAAAGCTTAACGCGAAGGGTCCCAGACAGGAGATAAGATTGCCCTCAGATAAGCGTGGGGTTCAAGATCACAACGACAGGGATCGCAACAGGTCCCAAAAGAAACATAGAATAGATAACCGCAATGACATGTAACCTTTCACGCGGTCTGCAGAATATACCCCTCCTCACTCAAGACATCGCCCACATCTACGAAGTATCCCAAGAGGCGAAGAGACTGCCCACTCCAGAAAGGATGAGAGAGGCTCTACGCAGAAGAGACCGACAGAAATATTATTGGTACCACAAAGATGTCAGGCATAACACGAATGATTGTCGAGCCTTGAAAGACGTCATCGAAGACTTGGTAAGAAGAGGCCTCTTAAAAGAATTTGTTAAGACAAAACCAGCTCGTGAAAACCTTGGTGAACAAAGTAGTCTGACACGCTATTCGCAAGTGTACGAAATCGTGCAAGTAATAAATCTCGAGTAAATGAATGTTGAATCCCAAGAGAACTACCTACCAAGTACCAAACTAGTCTATTTTATTGCTATTTGATGAAATAGAATTTTAAGAATGAATTTAATGAAAAAGAAAACAAACTAAAAACTAAACAAAAGCAGAATTTTATTAATACTTTGGTAAACAGATCAATATGACTAAACCTAAGGCACTGATTTCACACCAATTTAATGCTATACATTGACAATTATTGCTAACCTAATTAAGCTTATTCTAAAGGTCAAACTCCCTGATATTCCACTAACTTTCTCTCGAATAATTAGCGAATTAACCCTTAAGCAACAACCCAAAATATCTCTAAGTTGGATTTAGGAGCTAAGAGATCATTAAGTTCTATGAAATTTACCAAAGCCTCATAGATTGCGGTAACTTATCTCTAGCGTTCGCTCAATCTATGGTTTTATTACCTTAAACAAATCAGGTTTCATCTCTTAATCTCAACCCAACCCATGATATCATTCAACTCTCAGATCCTTAAGAATCGAAAGCATTATACACAATAATAAAACTTAGAATTAATGCTCATTGAGAATTAACAACAATAAAGTCAACACATATTCATAAATTGGGCTACATCTTTAGCCCTAGAAAAGGGATTTAGTTCATAATTGCAATAATAAAAACCATCATTATATTCAATAACATGAGTTCAAGAAAGAAAAATATAAAAACTTCTCAATTGGCGAACGAGAACTGCAAGAATTTCGATCTCCAAAATAGTAGTCGTCCTTTCTCTTTCTCTCCCTAAAAACTAATTAAAGACCCTTATTTATAGTGCTAGGGTTTGGAGGTTACTTAGGAAAGAATTAAATGCCTTAACCCATTCAAATTTGGACTAGGAGAATGCAACAATCCAAACAGGCCCATGACCCATCGTTGCGGCGATAAGAAACGATCGCTGCAATGATCGTTCTTTCTGTCCCACGAGTCCTTGATCTTCAGAATTTGATAAAGTCATCAACACAAACTTTGTAGCTCTCTAAATAATATTTCCAACGCCATAAGAATCGTCAAATTCTGATTTCTGCAGCTCAAGTTATGATCTAAACATTGAAGCATGCTCATCTTGAAGGATTTCCAGATTTTACGTTGTATCTTTGATGCATCACAACTTTCTTGTTTCAACTCGGATTCTTGCACCGTTTGTTCCTACTTGTCACAAATTCCATCGACATCATTATTTTTCCTTCAAATATTGGTTTGAACCTGAAAATACTCAAAATACACCCGTGATCCCGTAAAAGGTATTTATGAAATAATTAATTCCAATTCCACAAATAATCCAATTAAATCACTAACAAAATATATACATTCAAGCTCTTATCCCCAGGACTAGCGATGAGCCGCGAGCCGAGTAGCTCGCGAGCTACTCTAGTTCGGCTCGTCCCAAGCTCGAGCTCGACTCGAAATTAGTTAAGTCGAGCTCGAGCTCGAGCAGCTCGTGAATAGTGATGAGCCGAGTTCGATTCGGGCTGAGCTCGGCTCGTCAAGCTCACGAGCTTAAGGGGCAATTTACAAGATTTCAAAACTTTTTTTATTTTAAGGTTGTTAAAATTGCAAATAGCACCCATATAGACAAAAACGCAGAAGTGCAGAACCCATTTCAATTTTTCAATCAAAGTTGAAACAAAAAACCCATTTGCGATTTTTCATTAACCCTAAGTCCTAAATCTTCGCTGCCATTTGCTGTAAATCAACCAAACATTCAAGAATTTTCAGGGGTATGTTAAAAAAAGGTTCCATTTGTACAAATTTTATCATCAATTTCAAATTTTTTTTTTTTGGCATCAGATTTGTGTGGCCATTTGGG
Organism: Pistacia vera; assembly: GCF_008641045.1. Lineage (NCBI taxonomy): Eukaryota > Viridiplantae > Streptophyta > Magnoliopsida > Sapindales > Anacardiaceae > Pistacia > Pistacia vera. The sequence goes on from NW_022196543.1 coordinate 414,159, forward strand.
GTTTAGTTGCAGATCTTGGAAATGGTTTCTAGGTGTTTTGGTTTATAAATTGTTTATTGGTTGTTACGGTTTTGTTTGGATTTGAGGGGTTTTTTTTTTTTTGTGGGCAGGGTGGATCTCTTTATTTGGGGTTGTGAAGCAGATCTTGTCTCCTCATTTCTTCCTATCTGTTGCTTGGCTGCCATGTGAGGGCCTTGCGGCAACCAGATCTGGTTGCCTCAAGGTCCCCACACGGCGGCCAACTGTGGTCAACAAAGTTTTGAGAAGAGAAAATAAGAGAAGTGAGGAGAAAAGAGAGAAGTGGAGAAAACAAAGAGAAATAAGAGAAGAAAGAGAGTTTTGAAAAGAACGAGAATGAAAGATAAGAGAAAGGAGAGAAAAAAATTAATAAAATATACATTTATATAATGAAAAAGAAGAGAGAGAAGAGAGAAAAATTAAATAAAATATTGATTTATATTAAATATTTTTATTTTGTGAAAAGTACTATAATTTTAAATCTTGAGATTACAGTTGCAGTCTGTCTCGAGCTCGTTTGTGCTCGGTTAACTGAGCTCGAGCTCGAGCTCGAGTACCCCTTCACACTCTCGAGCTCGGTACTGCTCATCACGAGTTGAGCTCGAGTACCGAGATACTCGGCGTAGCTCGTATACATCCCTACCCAGGACAGGTTCAGGTTCTAGCTAAACAAGCTCAACCAAATCCCAACAAAGTCTTCGTGAACATAATCTATGAAGGGCCCGACATAGCGGGGAGCTCAAGACTCGCCAATAGTATGCTCAGGAAGCGAGGATGGACTCGGTCCCTCGAACATTGAGCTATGAGAGAAAGCCACCCAAGCGGCCCAAACAGGAAAACGAGGTAGTGGGGTTCACAGTTGACAAGTACGAAACATCCCCACGTCATAATCATGACGTGATTGTAATCGCAGCCAAGATCAGCAATGCAAGAGTGTTAAAGGTCATGGTCGACAACGGGAGCGCGACAAACATCATATTCTTGAGAGCCTTCCGAGGAATATGATTCACAGAAAGGAACCTGCAAGCATTCCCCTCGTCGCTCTATGAGTTCACCAGGGACAACCTAGTTCCCAAAGGTACTATCGACATTTCTATAACTTTAAGGGCAGAACCAAAGGTCAGAACAATGATGGCCGAATTCTTAGTGGTGGATTGCCCGACCACGTACATCATCATCCTTGGAAGGCCAATCCTAGATGATTTAAGCACAGTCACATCAATGCACTGCCAAGCGATGAGATTTTTTACTTCCGAGGGAGTCGCGACGATCAGAAACTGTACCAAAAAATCTCGAGAATGTTATAATCGGGTTATAAATGCCGCACAAAAATGGTTGCACCCAAAGACAATGATCATTGCAGAATCCAAGCCGAACCCCGAGCCGCTAGAGAACACTATAGATCCTCGCATCTACAAAGAAGAGCTCGCAGCGGGGCTAACCGAAGAGCTGCTAGAAATAAGAGTTAGCGAGGAAGATCCAACTCTCGTGCTGAAAATCGACAACAGTTTGACCAGAGAAATGGCCGACAATCTGGTCGGGTTCCTGAAGAGGAACCTCGATATATTCGCGTGGGTGCACGCAGATATGGTTGGGATCAACCCCGAGGTGATGTGCCACAGGTTGAACCTCGACCCACAGGTTCGACCCATTAGGCAGAAAAAAGGGCCATAAATGCAGAGCGCTCTCAAGTGCTCAAGGATGAAGTCGATAAACTCTTGGAAATCAACTTTATCAGGGAAGTCAAGTATCCCGACTGGCTCACCAATCCAGTCCTAGTCAAGAAGTTGAATGGCAAGTGGCAGACTTGCGTCGACTTCACAAATCTGAATAAGGCTTGTCCAAAAGACAGTTTTTCACTACCACGGATTGACCAGCTAGTAGATGCAACAGTGGGAAACACATTACTTAGCTTTATGGATGTATACTCGAGATATAACCAGATCTTGATGTACCAGCCAGATGAAGAACATACTTCTTTTATTATTAACCGTGAAATCTATTGTTACAGGGTTATGTCATTTGGCCTCAAGAACGCTGGGGCGACCTACTAACGCTTGGTGAACAAAATGATTGCCAACCAAATCGGTTGATCCATGGAAGTGTATAACGACGACATGCTCATCAAGTCAAAGGTCGCCAAAAGTCACATTGAGCACCTGGGGGAAATGTTCAACATCCTCAGAAAGTACCAAATGAAGCTCAATCTGCTGAAATGTGCTTTCGGGGTAAGCTCTGGAAAATTCCTAGGCTTCCTTGTGAACCAACGAGGTATAGAGGCTAACCTAGAGAAAATTTAGGCCCTGTTTAACATGAAAAGCCTGACTGGTATAAAGTAGGTACAAAGTCTGACTGGACGTGTGGCCACACTCAGTAGGTTCGTTTCCTGAGCTACGGACATGTGTTTACCATTTTTTGAGACCCTGAAGAGGAAGAAGGGTTTCAAATAGATAGAAGAGTACAAAAGAGCCTTCTAGGAGCTGAAAAAACACCTCGGACAACCTCCCCTACTATCAAGGCCTATCCAGGGTGAGTCATTACTACTACATTTGTCGGTATCAAAGTCCGCTGTCAGTGCGGCGTTGGTACACGAAGAGCAAGGAATGCAATGGCCAGTGTACTATGTGAGCAAGAGACTGCTCGACGCGGAGACGAGGTACTCGGAGATGGAAAAGCTCGCCTACACCTTTGTTGTCGCTACCAGGAAGCTAGACCCTATTTTTGGGCACACTCCATCCATGTGCTGACGAACTACCCCTTGAAGAAGATAATGCAGAAGTCCGAAGCATCAGGTAGACTGATCCAGTGGACAATGGAGATGAGTCAGGACAACATTAAGTATATCCCAAGGACATCGGTCAAAGGTCAGGTCAGGTCAGGTCGTGGTAGATTTGATATCTAAGTTTTCATATCAACTAGAGGCCGAGTCAAGCCCGCCAGAGACAGGTACCTTGGGAGAGATCGAGCAACATAAACCTAAGGGTGATGACTTATGGCTATGGGCTCTGTATGTAGATAGCTCCTTGAATGAAAATGGAGCAAGAGTGGGCCTCTTGCTCGAAAGTCCAAAAGGAGACCCAATCAAAGCCGCAATAAGATTTGGGTTCAACGCCTCCAATATCGAAGCTGAATATGAAGCATTGCTCACAGGTATCCATTTCGCCAGGGAAATAGGGGTAGAGTCCATCAAGATCTATAGTGTCTTACAGCTCGTGATCCATCAAATTACCGAGGAATACCAGACAAAGGAAGATAGGATGACATTGTATCTTCAGCAAATAGAGACTAAGCTCGGATAGTTTAGATCCTTTACCATTCATTAGATCCCAAGGGAGAAAAACTCGTAGGCAGATGCATTGGCTCGCCTGGCCTCTGCAATGAACAATGAGAAGGCTGATTTGATCCCAGTTAAATTTCTCTCGAAACCAAGCATCTCTACTCTACGAGAACCAATGTTAACCACAAGTCAAAGGTACAGTTGGATGGATGCAATCACCACCTACTTTAAGAACGACACACTGTCAAAGGACAGAACTGAAGTTAGAACACTCCGCACAAAGGCAGCTCGGTATATGCTCATCAATGATAGATTGTACAAGCATGGGTTCAATGTACCATTGTTGCGATGTATTGACCACAAGGATGCAAATTATGTTTTGTGAGAAATACATGAGGGAATTTGCAAAAACCACGTAGGGGGCAGATCTTTAGCTTATAAGGTGCTCCGCCAGGGATATTATTGGCCAACAGTTTATGATGATACAGCAGACTATGTCCGCAGATGTGACAGATGCTAGAGATTTACAGATATTTTGCGAGCTTCACCGCAAGAATTGACCACTCTGACAAGCCCATGGCCATTCGCAATCTGGGGCATCGACCTTATAGGTCCCTTGCCGTAGGGAAAAAGAGACGTTAAATTTGCGGTAGTTGCTATGGATTATTTCACCAAGTGGGCTGAAGCCAAACCACTGACAATAATAACGTCAAGCAAGCTGAAGGATTTTGTCTATAAGAACATAATTTGTCAGTTTGGGATTCCTCACACAATAATAACTAACAATGGAAAGCAGTTCGATAGCGAAGATTTTAAAACATTCTACGATCGACTCGGCCTCAAGAAGAGTTTCGCTACCGTCTATCGACCTTAGGTCAATGGACAAGTAGAGGCTGTGAACAAAGTAATCAAGCACACCATAAAGATGAAGCTCAATGACCTTAAAGACAGGTGGGTTGACGAGTTGGCAGAAGCTTTATGGTCCTACAGAACGACTGCCTACAGAACGACTGCCAAGAGCTCGACAAGCAAAACCCCATTTTCTTTATCTTATGGATGTGAGACGATGGTTCTGGTTGAAGTATGAATCAATTCGTTCCGAAGAGAAGTCTTTAACGAAGAAGCAAACAAAGACATTCTTCGCCTGAGGCTAGACTCGATCGAAGAACATCGGGCCAAATCTCAGCTAAGGCTCACCTCGTATCAACAACGAGCCAAGTGATATTTTAATACCAAGGTCAAAAACAGAGACTTTGAATGGGCGATTTGGTCTTCAGAAAGGTCATCCAGGATACTCAAAACCCGAACTTGGGGGCACTTGGGCCCAAATGGGAGGGTCTTTTTAGGATACCTGAAAAGCCGCACCAGGATCCTTTCACCTAGAACGCCTCAAGCAATAATACAAGCTTGGAACGCCGAACACTTGCGAAGGTATTACCAATAAGCAGCTCAGGTTTCACTTGTTTTAAGTTCTGCATTCGCGTTTGTTGTAAGGCCATTCACGGCCAAAATACTTGATCAATAAACAAGATACTATTTATTATTTTCTATGATTCATTGTTAACATCTTAAGATTGTTAGCATTTTACTAAATTGCGACCTAAGTAATGATATTCTTAAAAAAAACTCGGAGTCAAGAGTCTTGAAAAGGCAGCTTATCCCAAACAAGCCACGCCAAAATCTAATTCTTCGAGGGTGAAACATCCCCAAATTGATGAAGTTAAACTTGAAATTATTTTTTCAAGGAAAAAGACGTCGAAAGAAATTAGTTGTAAGATGGCTCCCAAAAAACTTGAAAAGGGAAATAAAGTCTGAAATCGAAGTTGAAAGGCGCATAAGATTTCATCGTACAAATCCGAAAAAGCTTACTAAGAAGCGAGCTACGCGTAACTTTAAGCAAATTCAGATTTTAGTGTTACAAGTCCTACTAGGATGACAAATCAACTTCGTAGAAGTATAATAAATACTGCTCGACTTGGAAACGATAAAAGTTTCTTTCATTGATTGAGTTTAATTATAGAGGCAATAACAAAAAAAAAAGAGAAAATGACTCTTCAGGTGGGTGGGGGAGCAGGAGCTTCATCCTCAACCTATCTAGGAAGGTTGTCACTGAGAGGAAAAGATGGCTCGTCAACAGGAGGAATGGTGACTTCCTCTCCAAGGTCAAGAACCTCAGTTGATGGAATTATGGTCAAGGGAGTTGGATCTTTGACCCGGAGCTGGAGCTTGGCCTCCTTCTCGCCTCCTTTGACCTCCCCTTGATCCTCACCCTCTTCCTCGAACTCATCTGAGTAAACATAGGTCTCCCGCCGAGCTTTGACCCTCATCCTTTTGACTTCTTTCCGATAAGGTTGGGGAAGGAAAGAGAACTCGATTGAATGATGGGCTTCCCATAATTTTTGGACAACGAAGACAGATGTTTCCCAAACCGGAGTAATAATGGCCTCGTTCAGCTCGTCAATCTAAAGCTTGAGCTGTTTAGCCTCAACTTCGACCTCTTGGTGACCCGCCACCTCCTAGCCAAGGTCGAGCAAAGATTGTTTCGACTTGGCCTCCCAACTCGTGCAGCCTTCTGAGCCGAGGATAGCTCAGAGTTCAGTTTATTGTTGGCACCCCATTGTTGTGCCAAAGTCTTTGCGACCTCTACTGCCTTAGCTTTCGCCTTAGCCCGAGCACCCTCGCTCGCTTTCAGCTTGTCAAGGAATTCCCTTTCCTTGACTTGGAAGGTCGCGACTTCCCCCCTGAGCTGCTCGAGCTTAGCACGCCAGGCCTCTTTCTCCTTCTTTGCAAGCTACGACCCTAGCCAGAGAGTCCTTCTTCACCATCTCCGTAGCCTGCCATTTCTGATGGTTTGCCTCTAAAGTGTCATTGCATTCCTCGTACAGAAGTCTGCTCACCATGGAAACCTAAAAAGAGAAGATGAAGAATCAACAAGAAGCAAGAATAGCATGCAAAAGAAAAAGGGGTGCAAACTACTGGTACGAGTCCCTGACGGTCGCGAATGTTCACGGGATGACGTAATCCTTGGCCATTGTGGCCCAACGCTGATATGGTCAAGGAGTTGGTTGATTAGCCCATCGATCGCAGCTTGGGCCGCTTCGTTTGTTTTCTTATTCTTTGGTTGGGACGAGTCAGGTTTACTCTCCCTCGCAGCAACTGCCTCATTAGCAAGAGCAGATTTCTTCTTGGCAAATTTGCTTCTTTTTTAAAGTCGTTAGCTTGCGTGACGACCTCTTTGCCTGAGCCATCATGCCGTTCGGGTGCTTTATTTTTTCTCGAGCCTCCAGTTGGCTCGGACGTCTTCTTCGCTAGCCCCTTTTCGAGGCTCCGTAACGCTTTTCCCGCCAACTGCTTTAGTGGCAGTCGCAGGCTTCTTCGCATTTGGGCCTCCCCCAAGCTCGCTGCCAGCGTGCTTCAAGCTGACAATATTCGCGGGCTATTTCATCCCCGAAGTAGCTGGAGCCTTCGTGACGGCCGCAGAGGCAGTCGTTTTCTTCTTTTTTGGTTTTTTGGCCTACATTTCTACAAGGAAAAAGGTGAATGAAATAGCAATCTATTTGCGTGGGAAAGCAAACGCGAGCAAGTAACAACTTAACCTTTCTCCAGAAGTGCTAGAAAACTTGCCTCGTCCTGACAAAAACCGTATGCTTTCAGGTGAGGAAGTGTGAGAAGCTCGTTAACGTTGCGCCGATTGTCCGAAAGATCGCTAAAATGCTACAGCCTCTGTAAGCTCGTAGCTGGAAGATAATCCTGCTTGACGTTAAGTGCAAAAACAAAACATGACGATCAGTTAGAATGTGTAGCTAAAAAACAATCCTCGCACGCACACGGGAAGCCTGAGCCTTACTCGCTTCGGCAGCGAAGACATGAGTCTCCCGGGCTTCGTAGAAAAAAAACTGTAAATCCCAATATGGAACTTTCTTCAGGACGTCGATCAGCCCATTGAAACGTACTCTCCTTGCTTTGGAAAGGTAGTACGTCTGGTCTTACCCCTTTTTGAGCCTGTACAAGTGAATGAGTTCTTCGACGGACGGTTCGCCCAAGTCAGCAATCATATACGCAATGTACATTGCGATAATGATCACGTAGGAATTAACCGTCATTTGAAGAGGAACAATGTCGAACCATCTCAACATGTTATCGATGAAGTAGTGCGGGGGAATGGATACCCTGCACCTAAGGAGAGTCTCAAAGGTTGCTACCTATCCATGTCGGGGGTTCTTCCGAGAATATCGCCCTGGAACTATCATGTTCAGTTGCGGCGCATAGACCACTCTTATGCATTCAAGATCCCGAAGGGTGATCGAGGATTGTGGTTCTCTTCATAACCTATGGGTTAGAGACGACAAGGAGTGAGCTAGCTGAATCGAAGCATGATCAGACGAGCCCGCAGCATCGGGGTCTGAGCTTTGGGCGACGAATTCTTCAGAGACCTCGGGAGACACATCCCCAAGGGCTGCCGAGCCTACCGGCAAATAAAAAAATTGGTCTATGGTACGACTATTAGAGGAAGACATGGTTATAGCTCGCTTTTGGGTACCTGAAAAAAGAAGCAAACATGTGTCGAAGCGAACAAATCGGCGACCATTCCACACTCGCTTCTATTTCAGGCACTTGAGATAGCTCGCACAATACAACGAAGGTACGCGACCTACCCGGGATACCAACGGCCACCGCGTTAAACCTCTCTTAAACCTGAGATCGCCGAAGACGTAACCAAAAACCCTACTAAAACCTTAAAACATCCAATGTGGCCACTATAGTAGCCACCATTTGACGCAAAAATTAGAAAACCAAAGAAAATAGGGGAAAGAGCCTTACCAGAATAAGGAAATTGTTGGAAACTCATGAGAAAGACCACCGCGATGACGTAAGAACAACGACAATGGAGAACCAAAGTCAGAATGACTTTCGGAGTGACTATTCTAAGGTTATTTGCCACCTTCTATAGTGGTTTGCATGGGAGACAAAAAGGTGGGGTTTAATCGTGGTCGTCGACTTACAGTCGATCCTGACCCTTCATTCATTGAGTAATCTTAGCCTGTAGATGTGGCCACGTGTCGACCATCCATAAAGAGCGACGAACCGTCAGATTGCTATAATGATAACTGTCGTCGCACGTCGCCTTGACTTCACGCGTGAACAGCTGTCATCGCCCACGTACGACGAAACGTAACTGACAAAGGCTGCCGTATTTAATGCAGCATGATCACGCAAAAAAATACCTATATGTCCTGACTGTTCATATTCAGAGTTTTAACAGGTACGATGAGGAATAAAGATCCAAGTGTGAGGTACGTCGGCCAAGCACAAGGTCGATCATGGGGGCCCGATTGAACACACGCTCGAAGACTCACTGTTGAAGCCAAGCTTGGCATCAAATCGAGCAATAGTCTTTGAAGCCCGAAATGAGCATCGAACACTAGGGGCAGATGTTATGTGTGGTTTTTCCGCCAAGCTCGGGCTAATTTGAGGATATAGCTCGATCCAGAATGAGCTCGACAACTATGATTAATCAACCCAACATAAGCTCGTCGAGCTATAGCTCAACCCAGCATAAGCTAGTCGCGAACAATTCAAGGAATCATTCAATCAATCCCTATGTTACTTCAGATCCTAGATATTATGGGAATAACTAGATCAATGGAGATCATTGCACAATTACAGCGCCCAATCACGAGGATATTTGAATTATGATTCAAATCAGTTGTAATCCCCTAAATTTCGTTGCTTCCTTTGTATAGATCTTGTATATAGACCCCCCTTAGACAATGAGGAGGGGGTCACGAATTTCAGATAATAATTGCATTGTAAGCTCTCCCAGCAAATACAAAAATACAGTGGACATAGGTTGTTAACCTGGCTGAACCACTTTAAAAATCTCTTTGTCTTTAGTTCATTTCATTCATATTCATCACTGATTATTACTAATCATGCACACATTGGTTCTGATCCCGGCAAGGTCGATCGGATCTCGCTAGTTGGTGCAAAATTCTGTACCAACACGTCATAATAATATAGGTAATAAACAAACATATTTCATTATCGAATCAACATAACAATAATATGTTTTTGTATCATGTATGCATGTGTTTTTTTTTTTTTTTTAAATTGTATTTAGCTTAGTATCAATGATCCCCGACGTTTAATTGAAGGAAAAAAAGATAAGTAATACTGCACTTACAAACTTTCTCATTCAAACTGATGTGATGAAAGATGATTATATGATTTTAAATTAAAAATAAATTGAATAATTAAAAAAATTACATGATAAACATGCAAGGTTGCCACATCAATTTGTATGAGAAACAGATAAAATTTATATAAAAGGTTTGTAAATGTAGTATTATTAAAAAATATTCTCTTTGAGGCTATAATAATGATAAAAATTCTCTTATAATTAAATTTTAGGTGTAAATAATCTATAAAAAAAAGATAATGACATAAATATCCATCAAATTGTATATGAGTAAATTGTAATGGCTTATAAAAAATATACAAATGATAGGGCATTTGTGTTATTTCTAAAACGTAAAGAAATTTTTATTATATCAATTAAACATCATGGAGTCCAGCCGTTCACTATTCTTTGTACTATAAGATTTTTCTCAAGGGTAGAACTCGTTACATTCTATTAATTAAATTGATAATTTTTCTCATGTTAATGTTGGACAAAAAAAATAAAAAATTATCTTCTCGCAATTTCAAATTGATTTCTTTTTGTTGCAAATTCTTATCCGTCTATTCAATTTAATTCAATAAAATTGAATGAGAAATTATTTTTAATATCAATAAAACAATTTTTATGTGATTGGATCACCGATCACCATGAATTAAGGATCATAAATCTATATTACAAATTCGTGTTAAAATTTTGTGTTACAATCATTTGACTCTCATTTAAGCGGACGAGTCCAATTATATGGTCATAGGAAAAGTGAAATTAATTTAAGTTAATATAAATATTTGATTTAGGAAGATGAATCATAGGTAGGGGTGAAAATCAAGTCGAGCCGGTCACGAGCTACTTGAACTCAACTCGATGTTGGCTCGAACTCGACTCGGTATTAGTCGAGTTCGAGTTTGAGTAGTTAATCAAATCGAGTTTGAGTTCAAGTAGTTAATCAAGTCAAGTTCGATCACAGTAGAATTCGACTTAATATGTTCGCGAGTATTTCTAAGCTCGATGGTTAAGTTGATAGTTTTTAAAACTTGATTTCCAATTTTAAAGTTCGAACTTCATTTCTTAGGCTCGATCAGACTCGAACTCAGTACTATAGCGATCAAGTCGAGTTCGATTTACTAGATACTCGACTCAATTTCATCCCTAATCATACGTGAATTATCATGGTGGTTGTATAATGATAATAAAAAATTTATGGTCACATTGATGATAATAGTAATGAAAGACAGTAATGTTGTATCATAATAATACAAGTAAATAATAATTGATATATATCAGATAAAGATGGTAACAATATCGTTGTCAAATATAAACATCACTCAAAAGAATAAAACAAAGTCCGATAAATTTGAACACAACATTATATTTTCAAACGGTCATTAACTTTTAGATAATACTATGCTTATAATTTACAATCTAAGCTTATAAATATTTTTTCACATCTTCTAAGTGATAACTTATAAATGAGTCATGTCTGTTTGTTGTGGGTCTCATCTGTCCAATTGTGAATTAACACATCAAAATTATGAGAAAAAATTTATAAGATTGAATTGTAAATCAATCTATATTATTAAATTTTAGCCACGTATGAAATCAAATCTCTAATAAATTAATAAATCTTTAGAAATTAGATATTGAATTGCGTGTATCTAGTCAAAGGATTAATGGCTGCAGTATTTCCACCAATTTATAATTTAGTTTTCTATGCTTTTTCTCTAATTAATTGCTCAAAGAACAGGAAAAAGTGCAACCCCAAAAATCCGACCTATGTATTAATGACACTTGTCAATCTTATGTTGTTCGTCCTTGGTGACGGAAGAAATTAGAATACGGTCGGTGGCTTGGCGGCCGCCGGCCAGGGATGATTTGGTCATTCAAGGTCTGCACCTACCCTTGCCCACATGCGCGGAGCCTCTCACATTCCCCTCTGTTGTCGATGTTACAACATTTCCATTTTAAATACATTCAATCCCACTCAATCCAAACCGTCGTTGATAGCATCATGGACATGTGTCATATTCCAAAATGGTAATCAAGTCTTTAAATGAATCATGATTCTTATTAACTCTGATGTTGACATGGGAGCACGAACTGATGCAGTGAAATAGATGTAAGTGGCTGTACGGTAACATCTCTATCCGCAAATACTTTGGCTAAAATATTTACGGGCCAGCAAATGGTGGGCGGATTTCAGATTGTGTTGTCATGAAAGAATTTAATATTTTTTTGGTCGGAAAGTATGTTACATCCTAAGTAATATACAGTTCCATATTTACCCCTACGTGAAACTCAATTTGTATTGAATACGGTTCCTTTCATTGTGCGATGGTAGGGTGTTATTGTGAAAAACATTTTAAAAGAATTTTTTAATTTGTTTTATTTTTATTTTCAATGATAAAAGAATTTGACAATATCTTTTAAAGATAAAAAGAGATTCAAATATCTTTTAGAAAAAGAAAAATATTTTTATAAAAAATGATCTTTAAACAAACGCTATATAATTTCTCAATTATTCATTGATTAGGTTTTTTTATTTATATAAAAAAAAAATTAAACACCTATCATTGGTTTTTAATTTAATTATAATTGATTACATGATCTGATGATTTTGAACAAAAAGATTAACACAATTTAATCACAATTCATTACATGTTGATCAATATAAAATTAACTTAATTAAGTTGCTTTTGAAATGGGTAAAGTAGTTTTAATACGCACTTAATGACATGAACTTTGATTAAAGAGAATACATACTCATTTATTTTCTTTAATAATTCTATATATATATATAACAATTGTCTAATTCCGTAAATAACAGAAAAACTCTGTCGAAATGCAAAACAAAAAACACGAAATGACATAATTTGTCCCTTAAATCTCTGTCTGATGTCGGTTTTAGTGCAAAAGCGCACTGTTTGTGGCAACCACGAATGTCCAACCAGTCCTCTCTCTTCTTTGGACCCCAGCTGACCAGTAAGAACTTAGAGAGAGAAAGCTTGTACGTTATTTTTGTATATATAAACTTCACATCTCATTTTTTAGAGAGAGAAGATCAAAACCAGAAACTGAAAAGCTTTTTCCAAATTGCAAATCCTCAAACTCATTAACTCTTTGTTTTCTTCTCAGTATCGTTTTCTTGTCAGCTTAAGTACTTTATCCCGCTTTTTCTTCTCATTATTTTGGTCTGGAAATTGCCGTTGGAACTCCTAAAGCTACCGGTCTTGGTCTCGCCGATCTGACTCACTGAGTTCGTCTTTTCGGAACTCCGTCATTTCGTCGATGAGTTAGAGAAGAAGATCGATACAACGCAATCGTCATGGTAATTTTGAACAAAGTTGTTAGTTATTGTGTTTGATTGATTTGTTTAGTTTGATCAGTTTGTAATTGATGTTTGTATTGTAAAGTTGTTTTTGAGTTGGAGAACGATATGGAACTTTGACGATCATTAAGGTATTCTATTGTTGATGGTTTAGTAATTGAATTTTGAATATAGAGGATCACATAAATGAAAGCTTGTAAAGATTTTGTCATTGTGGATCTGAGCTATTAAGAATATAATTAAATGTTTAACAGATGATAAAACTAAAACACTCGGAACGATTTTTCATTGGTGTTTATTGTGGAGTGCCATGTTCTTGCGAATTTAATTTTTGTTCCATGATATTGTTCATTGATGGTGAGAGTATTTCCCGTTAATTTATATTTTATAGCTGTAGATGTCGACATTAGGGGAGTGGGGGATCTGTTTTACTGTAATTTTGGCTAGTTGACTCGAAAGTCAATGGTTGAGACGCGGGCAGAGGATGTAATGGTAATGTCTGCTCAAGTGTAGCTAGACTCCTCCATCACTGTTGCTGGCTATTCATTTTTCAGTATAAATCTTTATAGGTCAGAAGTATAGTTAATTGCTACAACTTACCGTCTTGAATTACATTAGATGCAAGGCATTTTACTAAACTGGTTATGAGTAATGATTTGTGTTCTCATCAACAAGCTCCAGCTATAGATCATTGTTATTGTATTATTCCTATAGAATATCTCCAACAGTTCGTTTTCTGCTGAAGTATTGTTAAGTTATTTTATCATACCCTTGGTTTTAATTTTCATATCTTCATGATATTTTTGAGATATCTAAATATTATACTTAAATTGTGTCAATCATAGTAAATTTCACCCCACTATGCATTCGGGGTGTAGTATTTTTATCACATTTTGATTGAATTTTTGATGCCGTTCTTGATGCTTTCATTGACTGCTTTTTGTGCATACATTTTGTTGAATAATTGTTAATTATTATAGTATTCTTAAGCTACTTTCATTGACGATTATGCATTAATCTTTTTGCAGGCTGCACCAGTTAACATTATTGTGGGCTCTCATGTATGGGTTGAAGATCCGGTGGAGGCATGGATTGATGGAGAGGTTTTTAAAATCAATGGTGAAGAAGTTCATGTTCAAGCAACAAATGGAAAAACAGTAAGTTGACCCTAGCTTAACTTTTTCTGTATGTTTTTGTTTCTTATGTACTTATGAAACGCATCAGCATGTTAGTATATACGTTAGTAGCAAAGGGTGAAAAAGTACGTGCCTTTGTCTGCATGTGTATAAATTTACCGGCTTTAGCGTAGATTATATTAACCAAATTCTAATGCAGGCAATTTTTAGTACTCAGTAACTTTGGAAATTATCTATTTTAAAGTTTGTCTCTGAAGCTTTATTAGTCATTCCAAAGGAAACGTTGATGTTTACACTAAATATAGTTTTGACTTCCTATCTTAATCATCTTATCATAATAATTCTATGTCCCTCTGACTGGAAAAATCATGGCAGGTTGTCGCAGATATCTCAAAAGTATTTCCAAAAGATACTGAAGCATCACCTGGAGGTGTAGATGACATGACAAAGCTATCGTATTTGCATGAACCAGGGGTTCTGCATAACTTGGCTACGAGATATGAACTTAACGAGATCTATGTAAGATTGATTTTCAGTTTTCCGTTTCATGATCTAACATGGTCAAACCCAGTTTGATTCAAGAAAATTGCAGATATAACTGAAGTGTTATTTTTATTTTTTCGGCTGAAGTACTATTTGATATTTTTCTCAGACTTACACTGGCAATATCCTGATTGCCATAAACCCATTTCAAAGATTGCCACATTTGTATGATACTCACATGATGGAACAATATAAAGGAGCCCAATTCGGAGAGCTTAGTCCTCATGTTTTTGCTGTAGCCGATGTTGCATATAGGTAAATTTCCATCTCCATTTGACATCACAGTTTTCCAGTCATACTTTCTCTAATTGTTCCCTATATTAATAGGGCAATGATTAATGAGGGAAGGAGCAACTCGATTTTGGTTAGTGGAGAAAGTGGTGCCGGTAAGACCGAGACAACAAAGATGCTCATGAGATATCTTGCTTACCTGGGTGGCCGATCTGGAGTAGAGGGACGAACAGTTGAACAACAAGTTCTGGAAGTAAGTTGAAGATATCTTTCTTCTTAGCTTTTTATATATTTTCTGCAACATTTGTTCTATAGCTTCCTAACATTACAAGGTTGGGAATATTTTGTCTAAGTCGATGCTCTTGGTTATTGATCTAACAGTCAAATCCAGTTCTTGAAGCTTTTGGCAATGCCAAAACTGTTAGGAACAACAACTCAAGGTGAGTGTGTGATAACTGAAGGTTTGTTATTTTAAGGTGTC